>NW_024340696.1:27267749-27486722 GCF_902729225.1 Pteropus medius | reverse complement strand
GTATAAAAGGTTCATTTTACATATATTTGAGGTGATGGGAGAATAACAACATAGAAACAGCTAACACTTAATATGTGAGGCATTCATCAAAGAAGTTTACATGGACTGATCTACAGAATCAAGGTAACCCTAGAGATATTTATATTAATTTCATTTTACATGAGGCAACTGAGAAGTAACTTTGTCTAAGATCACACACCTATTAAGTGGCTGAGCAGGGACCTGAGCTCAGGTGGCCTGGATCAGAGTGTATTCCACCTTTAACAGAGAGACATGTCAGTTGTACAGATGAATTTGGCATCCAAGAAGAAGAGTTTAAAAATAAGGATTTGGAAGTCAGCAGTATATATAGATGGCAGCTGAAGCTATGAGTGTTCACTTAGATACAGAGAACACCACTTTCTCTAAGTGTAGTCCTTCGGTCACTTAGGTACAAATACCTCTAGGGTATTTATTAAAAGTGTAGATTCCTGGGCATCATCCAGGTCCTTGGAAACAGAATCTCTGGGGTAAGTCCCAAAGATATATAGTTTTATCTCCCCAATTGATTTTTATGCAAATTAAAGTCTGAAGATCACTGATGACGAATGAGAAAAAAAAGTATAACAATAACACTGAGTTTATTAGAAGTGTGTCTACAATAAGAGTAAACAAGTTCTGAAAAGGGATGTTTAGTAAGGGCCTAAGCAAGTGTCTGATGGGTCTTTTATCAAACCTAAGCCACTATTATAAGATGCATTATTCTTTTATGTTTCACATACATACGTACAAAAAATAAAAACAGGAGATCTATCATGGAAAACTGCAACAACAGAAAGGCTACAAATGCAGTGTGGAATCAATGAAAAATAAACCCACCACACAGAGAGAGCAAGGAAACTTAAAAGTCTCTACTTTCAACAAGTACTGGAAATTTTATCCAAAAGATTGTTCTTACACAGCTTTGAAGTCTGAATTCATCCTATCAGTGGGTTTAAAACAAAAACGAAAACAAAAATCAACTCTCCAAACACTGAATTTAATTGAAAATGGTCTCAAGTTGGTAGTAGTGTGAATGACTGGTAGAGGTAAATGCAAATGCTCTCTGAAGTAATCTGACTCCAATTCAGACCAATAACGATTATAAGATGCATCCTTATTTTAGAATTTTCTTAAATGTGAAAAAAAGTCTTAAAATCATTGAAATACAGTAAATGGAAGGTATACCAAGTTATTCTGAATGCCCAGAAACTTTGAGGAGGACGGATTATATTATGGTTTTTAAATGTACCCCATAATTCCATACAGGTGTTGGTTTGTTTTTAAAAGAACTATAAAACAAAGACAGATTATTAAATTATAAAAATCCTTTTCCTTCCCATCACATTTAATCATTTTTTATAATTCCTCTACATATAAAAAGTCTCATCTGCAAAAAAAACCCACAAAACAAAACAACCAACAAGTGAGATCAGACCACTCGTACCACCAGAGTCCATGTAAATGCTTCAACATTCTCCGGGACTTTGTGAACTGGATTGCAAAACTGACCACAGGCCATGGTAACTGTCCAGACACAACAGAGAAGAAAAAACTTGGCTCCTGCTAAGGCTGATGATTTGCACTCTCAGTCCAACACTTGGTATTCCCTCTTTCACTCACAGGCCACAAACACACTAACGATGTTTTCACGATACCCAGAGTACCCTAGATCTTTTTAAGAAAAATTAATCCCTTCTCAACAATGCCACCATAAAAAAATTGTTTTAGCACTTGTATAATTTTCCAGTAAAGCAGTGTATTCCTAGTTCAGACATGCATTTTCCATCTTTTCCAAGGGGAGTATAAACTGCACAAATTATACACTATAGTTGTTCTGGGATCTTATAAAACTGCAATAACGTTGTATAGCAAGCACATCATGCAAACTGATCATTAGAAGGCTAAATGGCTTTAGAGTGAAAATAAGCAGCAAACAACCACTGCAAGGAGTTCCAGAATTCAAACTTACAAATAAACCAGTTATATAACCAACCACTACTAGCTTCTCCCTTCTTTTAGTGGTTGAAGGTCCTCAAAGTCCCTCTCACAGCACAGTCTTGTCTAGAGTAATTGATATAAGAATTCAAATCTGATTCCCACTCTTGCCACTCCCTGACAGAATACCTCTTTCACTCAGGAGCAAATGTGAGCATAGGGATTTTTAAGACTGCAGAAAGTGAAATTTCCCCCGCCCCTACCTGTAATTTAACATTCACTTGCCACAGAAACAAAGAAATAATGGTTTTATAGTATCACTGCTGTTCTAACCATGTTATAAAAATATTGCTTCTATGTGGATCTATGGAAAATCCACTTTGAATGTCAATTTCAACCTACTCAGTAACTCTTGGGATGAAATTTGTTAGTACAGTTTGTGTACTATACAATATTTAATTTAAAAAAAATTTTAAAGTGGCCCACAATCCCATTATACAGAAACCTCTATTAACATGTTTTTTTTTTAAAGTAATATATCCACAGGTAACAAAACTTAAACAGCATAGAAAAGCACAAACTAAAAAGTAAAAATTTTCTGCTCCTAGACTGCTGATTCCCAACCACATCTGCTGCTGTCCCCTCTCTGAAGATAACCACCAGCAACAGCTTCTTTAGAACAGAAAGAAAAACATTTATATACTTAAGCACTTTTCTTTTGGTGACTTTCCTGGTATACACATCATCAGCAGGCAATGGAGGGAAAGATTCATCAGATTCTAGAAGCATGGTAATTTTTCTGTCATAGCAGCACTGGTTCATTCCTTACCATTTCATTCCTTTGAACTTTTGCTACTCTCTTTGATTTAATGATAGACTAATTCTTTTCTTGGCCTTTCCCCCTCCATGTCTATGGATTTGAGGAGAAGACTGAATCTGCATGCTCCACTAAGGAATATGATGTCATGGAAAGAGTTCTGGATTGAGTCAGAAGTCCTGGGTTATTTCCTGTTTCTGACACTTATATAGGATGTAATCTTAGTTAAGTCACTTACTTTCTCTTTGCTTTAAAAAGTATAAACTGTTATGTAAATATGCAATAGTAGAAGTAGCAGTGATAATAAACTATCATTCTTTTCTGGGAGTTTCAGTTTCCTTACAACATAGTCTTTACAAATAGTCATCTTAAACATAAACCCTTCCTTTCCCTCCCTGTAATCATTTATCATCCTGTATTTGTTTCCTTAATTCTTCTGACTTGTCAGGTTGCCATTCTTCCTAATAAACAATGTACATAATCCCTCTTATATGAATATATATACACACAGACACATACATATACATATTCTTGACACTAAATAATTAAGTGCTTATAACTTTACATTTCTAGGAATGTTACCTTTATAGAAACTTTTGTTCATACAAAACATTGTCATGTTTCTATTCTCCCTTCTGAGCAAATGTACCTATAACCTCTATTATTTGATAAGGCAGTACAGCCTAGTGGTTCAGGAGTGGGCTCCACAGCAAGATGCCTTGGGGATGAATCCTGTATGATCTGAGGCAAGTTTCTTAAACTTTCTGTGGTTTTCTCCCCCTATTTATAAAAAGAGAATAAATAAGACTACCTATTTCAGGGGATTATATGTAATGAGTCAACATAAAGTTCTTAGAATGGAGCTTGGCTCATAGTAAGCACTCAATAAATATTAGTTATTATTGATACCAAAAATGTTTAGATTTTGGATATCACATCCAAAATTTTGTCAGTATAATCATTGATGTGCATTATGATAATGAGAAATCACAAAATCCAAAAATCCCTTTTGAGCTATCTAAAACTAAATTATTTATAGTATTGTTTTAATACTAAGCCATACTATATCCTAAGGTCTCCAAATAGGTAATCCATAAATGCTATATGACTTTCACAAAATAGAACGCTTCATCCCCCACAATATTTAATCTACTGCTGCTGTAAAACCCCAATTTTTTATACCTAATACCTTTTCTATGCTCAGCCTTTCAAGTGACATTATTTCTTTGGGGGTTTCCCTGATTTATTTTATTTTTACCTCAAATAATTTTTTAATTAAGTACTGAATATAATTTCTCTGAACTAAGAGTTCATATCCCCTTGAATGTCCTGAAGGCAACTCAAACTCTTATTTAAATGTAATATATCATCTTCCCCCTAAAAACTGTTTTTCCTATATTTTCAATCTCACTTAATAGTATCATCCTCCTACTCCCCAACCTTCAAGTCCTAAGGATTTCAACACCTACAACACTTATTGAGTCACCTATACTGTCCCATCCTTACCACCACTGACGAAGTATGCCCCAGCCTAGGACCTTATCATTTTTTTGTCTGGACTATTACAATGGCCTTCTAAAGTGATTTTCCAGCTACTAATCCTGTCCCACTGAACCTACCCTCTATTCTACCTCTAGAGTGATCTATTTAAAATTACAATCCAGCCACATCATTTCCATGCTTAACTCTTCAGTGACTCATCACTGCCTTCAGAATAAAGATCAAGTACATTCTCTACGACCAGTTCTCTACTTATCTAGTTCTTTTCTCCTGCCTCTCCTGTTTCTAGTGTTCATATTGTTCTCTCTTCCTAGAATATTCTTACTCATTATGTAAGACATAGTTTATCAGTTAATCTATCCATGAAGCTTTCACTTTCCTGGCTCCCTGAAGCTGGGCTAATTAATTCTCCTCTGTGCATACCTATATGCTTTATATATTGAGATAATCTTTTCATGTCTTGCCCATTAAACTGAAAGGCATGAGGACAGAGATCAAATTTCATTTACTTTTATAACCTTAGCACCTAATTCAATACTTAATAAATGCCTGCTAAACTGAAATGATTAAAAGCCAAGCAAAGCTCCAAGATAAATCCTACTGACAAGTCACCTCAATATAAGGTAAAAGGAAGATGTCTATGCCATTCAGACAAAAGAGGGTTTTAGTCACTAACAACAGTGTCTGAGTTATTCTGTCAAAAAGCAACACAAACACCTAGGTTGGTGATACTTTGTTTTCCTTGGCATTCAGTGGTCCATATTCATCATTCCAATTCTTGTTCCTATTAGCAAGCTGCAGTATCTTAACCACACCGACTTCTGAGCCATCTGTCTGAAGTGAACTACTTACTGATCGAAAGAGCTGCAGTAATCTACCAACAGACAGCATTGTTGACAGAATGATTTGTAGAGACATCATTAAGCCCTTACTTTTGTTCAAACTAGACTTGTTGGCATAGCTGTTAAGGTCTTAATATGAGAAATAGCATATGTTGTTGAATAGCACGGGGAGCAAAAGGACAAAACCTGAATTTCTGGTCTAGCTGAGGTGGAAGATTAATTAAGATGATCAAAATATATTTTACTTTAAATGCATCTGTGAAAATTTGTATTACCTTCTTCTTAAACATTCTAGTTCTTCACCACTTTCCAAATTTACTCCTAGCTGACTGTGCCAAATACTGAAAGTGCTGGGGGCCTTCCAATGTACCCCTAGCAGCCAAAACACAAGAGGCATAGAAAAGATGATGGCTAAACATGAGATCTTTATTGCTCCTAAGAACTTCCCTTGCATCCAAATAGAGGCTGCTTGTGACTTTGTCTGCATAATTCAGTTCATTTAATATTGAGATGACTTCAGTAAATCTAATGTTAGGAATTTGTATAATTTCCAGTTTTCACTCCATTTCAGTTCTAATAACATCTGCAGAGTGCCTAACACGTGCCAGACTTTGTGCTGAGAGATGGAGGTAGACCGTGGAAGAGGTCTCAAGCTTAGGGAAAATAAATGCAATGCCTAAACAACTTGGGGCTTTGAACTTGATCTAAACTAATAAAAATTTGGTGCTCCATAAAAAATGGAATTGACCCTCCAATGCTGCTTTGATCATAGTAGTTGGCCAAGTCTGCCACTCCGGCCCAGGCTAAGATAGCCCTAGCCTCCCTTAATATAACCAACTTTCATCTTTTAATTAAAAACTTTGATTAAAAGCTGCAAATTATAGTCCATCAAAAGACAGGATTTGAGCATGGCGAAAACCAAAAAGTACAGCTGAAGGCATGTGCAGTGGTAAATCCAATCATGAATACTGCTTACTACTTATACTTACATTATATATATATATCCATGATATTTCACTGTGCTAGCTGAGAGACTAGAGTGAAAGTATCTGAAAAGAGGTTTGATTACAAAAGTAATACATGCTCATCTACAAAATTTGGAAATAACAGAAGAAAATTAAAATCACTATAAATTCTACCTGCCTGAGATTGTTAAAATACTGTTACTATTTTGGTATCTATTAAATAAATCAGTGTTTTAGTAATTTAATCAAAGTTAGGATTGTACCACACAATGTCTACGTAAATTGCTTCTCTACTTAATAATACATGATAAACATTTTCTTGTCATTATATAGTGTTTTAAAGTATGTTTTTTAATGGCAGTAGATAAATATATAAATTGCAATTTTTTTTTATTAGGATAATCTAGAAATGGTAGTGTTAGGTTAAAGACAGATTGAATGTCCCTGATATATATTGTCAAACTACCTTGAGCTTTGCTTAGACTGAGACAAAAATCCTAAAGTTCAGAATTCTCAACCATGTCTTGAGACTATTCTTCTAGTCTACAATACTTTAGGATAATCAAATTTTCTCTTGGTTAACTTCTTATTAAAGCTTTATGACAAAAAGACCTAGAAAAAAATAGGAACTGTACATATACAGATTAAGAGAATAACATGTATATCAATTTGCCTACTACATTGTTAATAAAAATATCTTTTAAATGCTTCATAGGGAGAAAATGAGATTCTAGTAAATATCTAAAACAAATTTACTTTCCTTTTTTTTTTTGATGAAAGCTCATATAGTTAAATCAAAACTGCTAAACTTTATTATGCAAAATGTATGTAGTCTTATACAGTTTATTCTTCATATCTGTACTAAAAGGCAAAATCTAAATATTGACTAACACTTAAAAAATATTATAATTTACAAAGCCTTTATTTATTCATCAAGTTTTGTCTTATCAACTTTAAAAAAGTGACATTACTATTATTACAGTCATTTTTGAACACACGAGGACTTGCCTAAGGTCACACAACTAACGAATGGCAAAAACAGAATTCAAACTCAGGTCTCCAGACTCTAAATGAGGTACATTTTCTGTTTCTGCATTGCTTTCCATAAATCATAGATAATCTAATTTTCCCCTATATTTAGCCTTAGACAACACCCCCATATATATAAACAGAGATTTTCTTAATGTTATTTATTTAAGCTAAGATTAAAATAAGTTTGCATTCCCTGAGTACACACACTGGCAGTAGGTAGGCCAACTAATTCAGCGGTTAACAACAGACAGATGTCAGCTCAAGGTTAACACTTTTCCCTTGTATAAATCCACACACGGAAAAACATGTTTGGCTGAGTATAATTCAATTTATAAATCTTCCAAAGAAAACAAACACTATAACTACCAGAATTGTTTTCCCTTAAAAATAGATCTACTGTGGAGACAACTGAGAAAAACATAAAACTTTAAAATAAACTCATTATCTCCTTTAGAACAACATACACATATATATACACCTAAATAAATATTTCTTTCCATTTCTTCCTCCTACCCACTAAGCCCCCAACCACCTCTAACAATGAAAGAATTAAAAATTAATAATAGATGGTTTTTGAAGTTGGTAATTTATAACTTTTACAAAACCATTGACTGTAATTAATTTTGCATTATCTTCAATGTATTTATTAATTATAGTTTGTGGGATTTAATGTAGTTGCTTTGACAAACATAGTTTTATTTTAGCAATGTCTGTACACACACATTTGCCTTCCTCTATACTTCTTTAAGAGCAAGAAACCATATCTTATTCATTATTCTATTATCCACTAGACTTATGTAGTCATTCAGTAAGTATTTGCTGGACTTAATGTAGTAGAAATACATAAAACAAAATACACTTGAGTCTAATAGTTAACAAACATTAGCATGTGTAATGCATACATTTTACATCTCTGAAATCAGAATTCACCTTTAAATTATATTTGGCAACATTTTTCTTTCTCTGTGGTACATAAAGTAATACCGTATCTTATAATCTTTGACATTTTAGATTCAGTGGATAAAGTCCATAAAAATATATATTAAGAACATTTTTCTCATGCTATTTAGTAAGTAGAAGCAATATGATGATCATGGATCTCTGCAATTATATAAAAATGTGAGGAGGTAACCCCTATAGATGGCGCCCCTACTCTATCAAATCAGTGTGTGAGGTCTTTAAGAGCCAGAACTTCATCTTTGTATTTCTGGTATGTGCTCCCTAGGGGCTCAATAAAGATGAGCTATATGAATAAAAACATTTACTCTAGGAAAGGGTATGATTAGGGGGGAGGGGATAATCCTTCTTGTAAAGGAAGGAGACAAATTATAAAAATAAGTTAACTTAAGGAAATAAAGAAATAAAATTATTCTATTATTTAAAGATAATAGATCTACACCTTACTAAAGATTCGTACTGTTAAACAATATTTACCATAATGTGTTCCATGGAATACTAGTTGCATAGGATACTAATTGGAGTTATTCCTTAGATTAAGTAGATTTCTAGGCAAATAAATTTGGGAAATAAGTAAAACAAAATTAACCAACTTCTTCACTGGCAAATTTTGTCAGTATATTTAATATTCTATCATTGTGAATTTCCAAAACAGGGATAGAGCATCCATTTCTCAAAATTGTTTGGAACAGAAAACTTTTTCTTTGGGGGCGGGGGGCAGGTGGGATCCTCTTGAGAGATTACATTTCACAGAACAGACTTAAGGTAATATGTATATGCAGAATTTTGATTTAAATGGCCTATCCATGAAAAATAGAAGCAAGATAACATGAAAAAAAGAGAAAGACTATATTCTGAGAATAGTATATATAACAGGGTTTCAAAAAGTAGCATTTTTAAAGGCTGAAAAGAATATAATTCAAATTAATCTTGTTAAGGAAAGAATTCAAATCAATTTTGTTAAGAACACATTAATAAAATCTAAAGATTCAAAATTTGAAAGCCTTTATGATTCATTTGGGTCACACACACACACACACACACACACACACACACACACACACCAAGGTATATAATACTTGGTTAATAATCTATTTTCCAATAAGCCAAAATAAGAAAAACTAAGTAGTGAGCATTTGGAGGCAAAACCACTTACATTATTAACTGGTAGATCATTAGGAAAATTTCCTCTAAAAACTTAAAAATTGAAGTCAGTCATTGTATATCACTGGCTTCAGTGTTTCTTAGTATAAAAGGGCGAAACTGAGAGAAACCACAGGTGGATTTTTGCAAACCCATATGACTAGGCAGAAAAGTAGCAAAGAAACAGCAATGTGGACAAATAACAGAGTGTTTCAACTGGAGAAAAATATTCCTAATTGTAGGAAGTCTCCCTGACTAACAATTTGCACATACAGCACTCAGCCACCTGCACATGTTAACAACAGATAACAGGAGAGCAACACTAAAATGGAACTGTTAGTTTAGTCTCTTGACGTGCTCCAGATAAAGCAATCCCTGGCCCCATCTTTGGGCTGACTTCAAGCTTCTTTTCCAAAGAACAGTTTTGAAGAATAACACTTACATGGTTGTAAAGATTCAGGACACTTTTTTTTTTGCCTTTTAATATTATTAATTAAAATAATAATTTCAGATTCAACAGAAATTATATTAATAAAAATATAAATGAACCTAGGCACAGACCTAGAACCCTTCACAAAAAATTAACTCAAAATGTATCATAAACCTATAACATAAAACACAAACTATAAAACTTCTGGAAGACTCATAAGAGAAAATCTAGGTGACATTGGGTTTGACAATGACTTTGTAGATACAAGACCAAAAGCACAATCCATGAAAGAGAAACTGGTAAGTTTGCTTTCATTAAAATTAAAGACTTCTACTTTGCAAAAGACACTGTCAAGAGAATGACAAAACATGCAACTGGAAGAAAATATCTGAAAAACACATTATCTGATGAAAAACTTGTGTCCAAAATATACAGTAAGAAAATGAACCACCCACTTAAAATGGGCAAAAGATCTGAAAAAGACACCTCACTCAATAGGCATATGAAAAAATGCTCAATATTATACGTCATTAGGGTATTGCAAATTAAAATGACACCATTACATACCTACTACAATGGCTAAAAACCAAAACACAGACAATACCAAATGCTGATGAGGTTGTAGAACAACAGGAACTCTCATTCATTGCTGGTGGGGATGCAAAATGGTATAGCCATTTTGGAAGAGAGTTGGGAACTTATCAGAAAGTTAAACATAAGATTAATGTAAGATCTAGCAATCATGGACCTAGCTATTTATCCAAATGAGTTGGGACAAGTTATTTAAACTCTCTGGCTCTCAGCTTCCTTACCTATAAAAATGGGGATAAAAATCAACTTCATGGGGTTACTGTAAGGCTTAAAAAGAAAATTTATGTAAATCAACTAGCATAATACAAGCACAGAGTAAACATACTGTGAATATTAACTGTTAATAATGATAATTATAACTATTAGATTGTGTGTGTGTTAAGCAGATGTCTCAAAACTGTTTAGAAATCAGATAAGACATAGGAAAACAAAGAAACAAACATACAAACAGAGGAAATAGTGCCAAGCACTTATATGCATTACATATATTATCTTATAGAGTTTTCTTGCCAAGCCTATGAGGTAGGTAGTTAGCCAGTGGGTCAAGTATTTAGGGAACATCTACCATGTGTGAATCACTATTTGAAGCATTGGGAGTATAATGATAAACAAGACAGAGTTCTAGCTCTCAAGAAGCATATATCCTCATATGGAAGAACACAAAGTAAACATGAAACAAATATGTTCAAGTGGATAGCTGAATTGCTTTGAGGAAAATTAGAAAGGGTAATTAAGAGTGGTCAGGTAAGACCTCTGAGGACAGGGATTTTGAGATGAGTCCACAACAGTAAGGAAGACAGTCATGTGAAAATCTCAGGTAATGGTACTGTGAGTAGAAAAAACAGCATATGCAAAGATCTTAAATTTGGTATACTCAAAGGTCAGAAATATAACAATGGATAATAAAATGTACTGTATTCTAAAGATGAAGAAAATGAGGTTTTAGAAAGTTTAGCGATCTATATAAGGTAAATGGCAGAGGCAAAGATTTGAAAGTCTAACTCTAAAGTCAATGGTCTCATGAGAATGCTATGTTGCTTCTCCCCAAAGTTAGCAAAACATTTCAATCTGTTCTCAGCCATCAATCCTGTTTCCCCGACAGTCTCCTAAAATGTATTTATGATGTATGACTAATAATTATGTCATATACCTGAAACTAATATTTGTGTCAGCTGTAATCGAAAAATAAAAATTAAAAAAACAAAAAACATAGTGCCAACTATTCCACTGACATGTACATTTCCTCTCAATGTTGCAAGAAATAATAAGTAAAATGTACTTACGAAAATTTACCAACCTAGAGAAGTTCTAGATTCCACAACATCTATTTACTTTATTCGTTGCAGCAAAAATAAGGCAGATATTATTAAAGCGAGAACTCTGAATTAAGGAGTGTAAAACTATCATATTAAATAACAAGGCTGGACACAGAGTCCTTGCTCAGAAATATAATCATTTATGTTGCTGTTTTAGGAGAAAAATCATAATTGCTATATTTGTATTTATGGTAACTTTCCCCAATTAAAGCTTAAAATGCAAAATATTATTAAAATATTATTAAAATGCAAAATGTTATTTGTCAAGTTGCAAACTTGACAAAAGTTAAATATAATTCAAGACTCTCATTATACAATCTTAGAGAATGTCAACAATAGGATTATACAAAATAGCATTTTTCAGTTCAACTATAAAGTACTTTATAAATATCTCATTAATCTCAAATTGAACGACAGATATTATTTCACAAAAAGACGATCATTTTAAAAGACATTTTTTCTTGAGTGTCAATATATGCCAGACGCTAATCTAAAACTTTATATAAATTGTCTCATTAACTCTTCACAGCAGTCCTAAGAAGGTAGGTACTAACCACCTTTTACAGGCAGGAAAACTAAGACTATCTCAACTCTCACATTCAAAGATAGTTGAGGTTAAACAATTGGCCAAATTCACACTGCTAGTAAGAAGTAGTAGGGATTCAAATCCAAGATTCTGTGACTCCTAGACCCAAGGTCTTCTCACTGTTTGAATCTACAGCTACATCTTACCACAGTTAGGGTTTCACGTACAGAAGCTGCAGTATTGGGTATTGTTCACCTGAACGACTCATAAATCCCTCAAACAAGATGATTAACATGTCCAAACTTGGACTCAGTATCTTTCCATCCCAAGACTGTTCTTTCTAGTACATTCTCTCTCTGATTAATGGAAGAAGTTACTCTTAACCATCTGAATAGTAGTCATCCCAGGCATTTTCTTTTTTTCTCTCTCATTTCCAAATAGTCACTAAATCCCGCTGATTCTTTCTACCTCCTTCCCTCATTATTTCTCAGACAGACCTTCAGCTACTACCCTATCTCTATCCCTCACTGTTCAGCCAAGCTTCTTCAAAGAAAAGGTCTATAATCCATGTAGAAGGTACGCTTCTTAAGTGTAGTTCTTAAGGGCAGCGTCATATGTATGTTTCTGCATACTTAATGCCAATCATAGAACTTGTCCATAATAGGTTTTCAATAAATACTGAATGAATACAAATATCTGGCCTCCATCCCTTCATTCCCCTGCAAGTGCAATGGAAAAGGTCACTGGTGAAGGAAAACTGCCTTGCTTTCTTTACTAAAACCCCTATCTTCTGAGGCTGACAATGGAAGAATAATCTCCACAGGCAGAACTTATGAATTAAATCCATGAGTTCCAATTCTTGTCCTCCAAAATTCACTTTCCCCTTGAAGATCTTATTATCACTGTCCCTTCACACTGAGAAAAGGGCGCTGCTCCCTTTATAAAGCTCTTCTCTAGTTAGATCCATGACTATAATACTCTTTCCCTTATATGTCTTGATATGGCAAAGATAAATTATAATGTTTAAATAAGACATAAGACTTTACCAATGCTAGAGGATAATAAAAGAGAAGAAAGTGCAGACACCAAACGGAAACCAGGTAGTGTATCTGAAAAGTTAGGATTTTCTCTCTGGGGCTTTTAGGTCCCATTTGATCCTAGTTCCTGATCTAACTTCAACTGATGAGCACTATTTTAGCACCTAGCACCCAAGAATTCATGTTTACCATATCCCCTCCTTAAAGATTAAGCTGAGGAAATAGAAGCCCAGAGAAATCTTGAGTTATCCATCTCCACTTAAATCCCTTTATCCAAGTTATATTCTAATCTGGAACCTACATGTTCCTTCTAGAGGCTGAATGAGAGATTCTCCTATCCTCAGGGAACAGCATCGTTTTACCCTACAGGCCACTCCAAATCAATCTTTATCTCAATACAGCATAACAATTCAATATTTATATGGAAATATATGCCAGATGCATATATGGTACTGTAACAGGGACTACTAATTGTCAAACTATCTAGAAATTTTAGCTTTCTAGACATGTTAGTAGCATTCTGCGTATCGACTAGTCATTCCTTCTTGAAATTTTTGAATCCCATGGTTGCCTATCTCGTGGTTGTTCTCTTCCTTCTCTGGTTAGTTTCAAACTACCCTGGATCTCTTCTATCCTGTATCCTCTTCATAGTCAGTAGTGGGTAGGAGTAGGCGTTGGATCGATTCTACTTTTTTTTTTTTTAATCTATGTAAGGATAAAAGAATATATACGCAAAACATTTAACAGAGTGCCTGAAACATGGTAAGCACTTAGATATAGTAGCTTAAAGGAAAATAAAACAAAATATTCCGATAGTCTGATAGTTTCCAAATATATATCTATAGTTCAGACTTTGTGCTGAGCTCAAGATCAATGTATCCCATATGAGACGTGGGGCCTAAGAAAACTTGGAAATAAGATTACCCTCTGAGAGCTAAACTATAAATCAGTACACAAGGGACCAGAGCAGACTATGCAAAGTTAGCTTATAGAGACAAATAGGCTGCAATATAAATGTTAACATATTTAAAGAAAGAATATTTTCATCAAAAGGAAGAGCTGTCAGGAATAGAAAAATAGAAAAAAACAACTCAGAGAAGGCAAAAATTGGAGGCAAGTAAAGCTCTACTGTAGAGGTTCTTACAGCTTAATGCTATTAAGTGACCACAACATATATCTAATATTCTTTGTCTTGATTTCAAGCTCCTAAGCAACCTGCTGATTCCTCATGTAATTTTCCTACAGAGAAAACCCCTGGTCAGAGAATCAGTATGCTATAGACTTGGCAAATATCTCAAAATATATTAATAAACTGGCATCATGATCAATTCATCAGTCACCTGTATCACTCTAAATCTTACAAACTCTGGTACAGTTAGCAAGATTGTGTTTCTAAGCCCATAAGCCTTAGGAGCCCTGTTTTTTAATAGAAAATTCATTAATAAATTTTATAATGAAGTCAGTTTTTTCCTTGACTAGAGCACTATTCATTTAAAGAGGCAACTCCTCCACATATATACTCTTTTCTCCTCTACATGTACTCTATAATACACACACACACACACACACACACATACTGAGGAACAGGGAAGTAGTAAAATGGAGTCACTATAGTCAAGCTGCTAAATTACTAAAATTAGATAGGTTGAGGTATGAGGAAATGATTCTACTTTGTTTTAACTAGCCTGGGAACTTAAACTTTTGAATTTACCAAACCTGTGACAATGCCTGAACATATATCAGACCTCCAGATAACCCTCTGATTACTCCATGAAGAACTCACGTATCCAGACCATCTTACATCCATTATCCAGAACACTGGATATGACCAAAACTCCTGGCACCCTTTCTCCAGACCACCTCGCATCCATCAACCAGACTATAACCATGTGACTGATAACCATCCTGGACCAATCTTAGGGCTAAGCGTGCAGGACTGAAGCACTTTTTACTTTACTATAAGAACTCTTAACTTTTCTTTCTTCTTTGGAACACTTCTGGGGTTTTGTCTAGTTGTGTTTCTGGCTTGCAAACCCTAAGATCCTTTATCATTTATTTCTAGTCAAAGCCTCCGGACTCTTGGAGTTCGTTTGACAATACTCCTATACCTAGCAGGATGAGGTATGCAAGAACATAGTAAAAATATTAGCGAATCCTATCTCATGAGGTAAGAACTACAACTCACTAGCAAGTGTTGCTCTCTTTTAAGTTTTGCTCTCTTTTCTTTTAAGAAAACATTCTAAAATGTTTTCATTAGAAAGCACCTTCTTCCATCTATTATCTTTTTTTTGTAAACAACAGTTAAATATGCAATACCTTTGAGAATTCTGTGACATATTTTTCTTCCATTCATTCATCAAATATTAAGTTCATACTTGATGCCAGGCACTGTACTCAGAGCTGGAGATCATGAGCAAGAGCAAAAACTGGCAGTCACTGCTCTTGTGTGCTTAAGCTTCAGAAGCAAACACACTTTAATCAAATTATCACACAGACAACTGTAAAACTAAATTTGGAACTTATTAGCAAGTAAAGGTATATGGCACAATAAGAGTATATTTATAATAGGGGCATTTAATCAGATCAGGTAAACTGCTTTGAGAAAGCAAAATATGAGCTAAGATCTGCAGGAAGAGGAGTCAAAGATTGAGGCTAGAAAAGCCTTGATAAAAAACAAACAAACAAAAAAACAGTACGAGAGATGCTGCATTCATATTTACCTTCTCCAGTTCTTCCATTCTCTCTTAAAATAAAATGCCCACCTGGCTTTTATACCTTTCCTCCACCAAAATTGTTTTCAAGATCCTTAATAACTTCCACATTGCTAAATGTAGTAGTCAATTATCAATCCTCATTTCACTTGACTGAGAGCAGCATTTAACATAATTTAGCATGACTTCCTCCTTAATCACTGTCACTTGGCTTCTAGGACAAATGGGTTTGCCTTTGTACACTGGCCACTCCTGTACAGTCACCTTTGTAGATAACTCAAAAATCAACCCAAACTCAATGCCTCTTTTTGATACCAACCATTCTCAGGCTTTAACTGCTGTCAAAACACTATAATTTCTCATTCCAAATTATATCTACTGCCATATCTTTCCTCTCATCTCTGGACTCGTTTATCCAATTGTCTTACTCCACACCTCTACTTGAATGTCTTAGAGGCACCTCAAACCTAACATGGGCAAACTAAACTCCTGGTTATTCCTCTTAACTCCAATACGCAAATCTGGAGACTTTCCCATGACACTAAATGGCAATTCCGTCCTTCTAGTTGCTCGGGCTAAAAATTGCAGTCATCTTTGACTCTTTTACTCTATATCTTATATCCAATCTGTACTATCATAATACATCCAGACTCTGGCCTCTTCCCACTGCCTCTATTGTTATCACCACGGTCCAAGCTACCACTATCATCTCTCACCTGAATTATTATTTTAGCTTCCTAACCACTGTCTCCGCTTCCGTCCTTGCTTCCCCATGAACTATGCTCAACACAACTTAAAAGAAGTAATCATTTAAAAATACCAGATCGTGCAACTCATCTACTCAAAATTCTCCAATGGCTTCCTATCTCAATCAAAAAGTCAAAGTTCTTTCAATCACCTACATGACTGCCTTCCTCTGTGACCTCATGTTATCCTCTTCCCCTGCATTTCTGCTCCAGCCATACCACTATTTCTCAAATGAGAGGGCCCACAGACCTTTGCTCCTTCCCATAGGTCTTTGTAGTGGCTTAGCTGTTCTCTTCACACGAACGTTCTTCATCCAGGCATCTGAAGGGCTTACTCTTCCTACTTCAGATGCCCTCAAATGTCTCCTTTTCAATTAGGTCTTCTCTGATCACCTTATTTAAAAATGTACCTTGCCGCCTCCCTCACTTAGCACTCCAATTCCCCTTACGAATTGATTATTTTCCTCTATGCATTTGTCTTTATTTACTATTCTACATATTTATTGTCTATCCCTTGTTAGTAGAATGCAAGCTCTATGAGAGTAGGCATTTTGTATATTGTGTTCGGTGGTATATCTTCAATGTTCCATTATACAGTAGTACTCAACAGGTATTTGTTGAGTGAATTGATAAAAGGGAATATGAGACTCAGTTACTGAAGAAAGATCTGTATGGCTGAAGCAGAGATAGGTGGAGTGTGGTACACTAAGTGAGGCTGGAGAGGTAGAAAGAGAACAGTAGGCTTAAAAAGAAATTTTGCCTGTAAGAACAGTGAGACAACACTGAATGGTTTTAAGAGAAAATCTGATTGGATATGCATTTTGAAAAGATCCATCTGGCTGCTATATGGACAACTAATGGAGAAAGGCCAGAGTGAATAATCAGTATTGCAATCGTCTTGGCAAGAGATTATGGCAGTTTGGAAAAGACTGTGCTTATGTAAATGGAGGGAAAAGGATGAATTTGAGGGATATTTGGGAGATAAGACTGATAAAACTTAGTAATAATTTAGATATAGAAATAATTTGGCTATAGAGGTATGAAGGACAGGAAATCAAAAATAATGCTTAGGTTTCAAAATTTCACAATTGGATGGTATTGTCTTTAACTGAAACAGGGAACACTGAAAAAGAATCATATTCGTAGGCAATAACCACACATTTGGTTTTAGTCATGTTGAATTTGAGGTGCTTTCGAAATATCCAAGAACAAATATCAAGGACACGGATATACAAAAGCTTAAAGTCAAGCTGGATGGAGCTAAACATTTCAGAGTAATAGGTGGTAGTGAAAGTATGGGTATGGACGAGATCAGATTCAACTACACAGTAAAAAGGAGACCTAGACTTAAGAAACTTCCCTATCCCATGTGGACTAGACAAAGGAGGATGAGCCCAAAAAGGAGACAAAAAAGGAATGGCTTTTTTTTTGCTTTTTAATGAAATCATAGTCATAAGAAGTTCTTGTTTTTAAAATTCTGATTTAAACTGGTAGCATTAGAATATAGCAAGGCTTTCCAAATTGGACCAATTCTTTGAAACTATAATTCTGTTCAAGGATAGGTCACTTCCAGAAACTATCTGGAAAATTCACAGCACCTGTCTCTTTGCAGCTTCAAAGTATATCAATACACAAAAAGTTATCCCTCAAAATATATATGATTTGGCTTATTGCAGTTTCCTGAAAGTACATTGTTCTCACTTCTGGGCTTCACCATATGCTGTTCTTTTGGCCCTCTCTTTCCCTGGGATTAAGATATCACAGACTTTCCACGACTGGGCTAAGTGATCTTCCTAGCCACTACAATGATACAGTACTGTAACTGTATAATCATTCGTTAAAGCCTGCAAAAAATTATACCAACGAATATTGGGTATTTTTTTTTCTTTTTGTCTCACACAAAATGGATTTGATAAATCGCTTTCAAAGCCCTGCTTGGGATGTCATCTGGCTGAGCAAATATAACATTGAACATCCCTATGCAATGGCAGACAAAGGCAATTGCACAGGGATTCCCCAATCCATCCCGCACGAGTCCACTTTAAAGGACTGAAGCATTAGAAGCGGCGCGGAGCCCCCCTTTCTACAGCATTCCTCTTTCCTGGCCTTAAACCTCTCCGACTCTCAAGATCGCCACCTCTCACGTCCTGGCCGTCGCGCGCCCTCGGGCTCGGGTACCCGGACTAGTCCTTCCCATGCGGATTACTGGAAAAACTCCTGCAGTAAGGAGGACAGCCGTAGATGGCTTCGTCTCCAAAATCTCAGAGGATATGAAGGAAAGAAAAAGCCCGTCAAGAAATAAGCGGTAGCCAAGCCTACAGTTCTCACCAAGCCAACGCTCTCAAACACCGTGCGCGCTAACGGTTGAATCGCAGGCCGCCACAGGCCGCCACAGGCAACGTCGCAGTGGCTCCTGGGGGCTGTAGTTTCTGTCGCAAATAGAATGCGCCGGCAGCATCAAAACTACGTTTCCCAGAAGTCAGTGCGACGACGCCCTAGCTTCTTAAATAAGGGGTTTGGCGTAATAAAGAAACCGTCACTATTTTTAGGCTAATCTTAACATTAGATTCGTTTTTTTTCACGAGCGCGTCTGTGCCCTCTTTGCCGTTCTTGCTTTGTCTATGAAAGTTTCAGTGTACTACGACTCCTTACTTTTCTTTCCACTTCTCCAGTCCAGAGAATCCGAACGTCAAGGTACGGAAACCGCCCTTAGGCTGCACGCGCATTGCTCGCCATCACGCATGCGTAGCAGCAGGCAGCCGTTGGCGGCCGCGCACAGGCTCGGGGTCTGGAGGTGGCCTGGCGGAGGGCGGGGCTTTTTCCAATGGCTTTGCCTCTGCGAGTCGCGTGTGCCTGGGCGGGGAAGAGGGCGCTGAGGCAGGAGCGGCTCTCGGTTTGCGCCGGGCGGAGAAAGGGGAGGGACTGGGGGTGAGGACCCCATTTCCCCTCCCTGCTCCCGCCCTCTGGGCCGAGCCCCACTAATGGGGCTGGGCAAAGAGGCAGCCAAAGCCGCGCTCGGGGATTGCGGAGCAGCCTGGTACCCAGCTGGTTCAGCGGGCGGTGGGCGAGGACGCAGGGATCGGAAAAGGTACGAGTCTGCCTGGGAGTCCAAGACCGACCGGATTGGAGACGTTTTCCTCTAACGCCGCGGCCAAGACAGCGTTAGAGACCTGAGAGCGCCTGTGTCGCCGGCCGCGGCGGCCAGTGAGCCACGGATCGGCAAGCCTTCCCAGCCAGCGTCCAGCCGGCCGCTGAGGCGCGGGGAGGAGCTGCGGAGGGCGGGGACTGGTGCCGGAGGAGGGGCGGGGTGCGAACGCTCCCGGGAACACCGTGGTTGCACAGACAAGAAAAAAAAAAAAACCCCGAATGGCTGGAGGGCGTTCAACTGTTAGGAGCCTTTTGGGGCAGAGCACGGATTTGACAGCTCCACAACGTGAGGATATCCGCTAACACCGCGAGACGGAGGAGAACACTTCCCTGTCCAGCAAAGCCAGCACTGTAAAGTTTCAACTTTCCAACTTTTTTTTCAGTCTCTGAACAGAAGACTGCCTGCCCCTTCGTGTGGAAGATGGTGAGCTCTATCTTGCAGATCGTTTGAAAGCCATCAATATAAGACACTTCTTTTTCCAAATGTCATCCAGTCTTACGTTTTCATGACGATTCGATTTCCCTGATTCTTTCTCGTTTTAAAAATCCAAAGTGCTTTTGGGGACATGCTAAAGGGTAACTGAAGATTGCAAAAAAAAGTCGTCATGGCTGAAGGAGAGAATGAAGTAAGATGGGATGGACTTTGCAGTAGAGATTCAACTACTAGAGAGACAGCACTGGAAAACATTAGGCAAATCATTTTGAGAAAAACTGAGTATCTTCGTTCCGTGAAAGAGACGCCTTATCCATCAGACGGGTTTTCAAATGCTGTTTGTTTGGATGGGTTGAATAAACTTCTTGCTCATCTGCTTATGCTTTCTAAGAGGTGTCCCTTTAAAGATGTAAGAGAGAAAAGTGAGTTTATTTTGAAGAGCGTCCAGGTAAGGAAGAGCATTATAATTACAATTAATACAATGAAATGTTATTTGCACTTATATTCACTTTGTATTTCTAATAGGCTGTTATGTGAACTCATTATAAATGATGAGTTCAATCTACATCTTAAATTTAGAGTATTCTGTAAAACATTGAATTTGGGGTCAAGGCTGTCCATGATGAACTAAAATAAAAGCAATTTTCAAATATAATAAACAAGTATTGTCTTTCTAGAGTGTTTTAGTAGAAATTGCATTCCTCCTGGAAAAATATATGAAAGTTACAGTTAGTTGCAAGTAAAGACAGATTTTTCCTTATAATCATTTTTACATGTTGTTAGGAAGTATATCCAGTGTGCTTTTCACATTGTTACAAACAGTGTTCTGTGTGTAAAGTTTCACATTTAAACGCCTCTAAAATGATAAAGGATATTAAATGTTTCCTTGTCAGCTTGTTCAAGATAATTGGTGAAACAATTTTCTCTTGTTCTTAAAAACAAAACAAAAAACCCAGTGTCTGTTCTGTAAATGCAACCTTTCTTTTTTCAAAAAAAAAAGAATTACATAAAGTAGTAAAAGCTTATGTTATAAAAGAGCTGACATCTTCAGATTTAAAAGTTGAACCCAAGTGGAATGTATGGTAGAAACACTTTTATGGTAAATTACTCAACTAGCTTTCTCTACGTTTGCTTGTTTGTTTTTCTTAAGCACACATACCTATTTAAATTGTGAGTGCAATAGGTTAAACATAGATTTTTCCTGTTTTGCATATAATCAACTTACCCCTTTTTATCAGATTTGTTAAAAGCACTCTTATTTTGAGAGGTTGTTGTTAGGTATTAAGAATGCCCAATAACATTCTGTATGCGTGTCAGTCTACTCAGTCCACATATGTTCAAAGTCATAGTGTGAGTTTTTAAATTTTTTGATTTACTTGGGTATATATAGAGGTTAAGATGGACAGTTTTTCTATTCTGGCTTGAATTTAGCAATAGAAAAATAGTCGTGTCCACAAATTGAAGACTTAAGATTTTGGGATATTTCTTATTACAAATACTTTGGAAATAATCATTACAGTTCATTTATCCGGAGTTACCAGAGAGGAATTATTTTTCTAAATACCTGAAGTTTACTCTTTTAAGCATCAAAAATTATTTATCATTCAGACTGTGGTGACTACAACCTTTTTTTTTGTAATGGGGTTATCATACACATCGAGTACTGTTGCATAGCTAAGGGTGGAGCATATAAGACTATATGATTCATGTTTTTTGAATTCTCGTGTTCAATTTTTATAGTTTTTTGTACTTTGCTGTCAGTATACTTCACACTGGTCTCCTCTTGAACCTTTTATTTTGTTGCTTATTTATGTTAGAATGGGAAACCAGATAACCAATTTTGTTAAGTTATAATGAAAACAAGTAATTAGGCTCTGGAGAACATAGGGTCAAAGGACTGTAACAGAATGGTAAGTAAATGGGTACTGGGGTCAGACAGCCCTTGGCTCAAATTATACTCCTTTATTAAAGTAGTGCATAACCTTGGACAAGTAAGTTGCTTGTTTTAGCTTGGATTTCCACATCTGTAAAATGAGAATAATAACAGGTGTTGTGAGAATTAAATGCGATTTAAAGTGCCCCAATATATAGTGGGTGCTCCTCTCCTCTTTCATATGTGAAGTACGTGGACTGTGTGATATATATTTCAAGACTCATTGATCCTGCAAAATGATGCAAGAATCTCCTCTACCGTAAAGGTTTCCTGTAGATTTGTCCTCTCTTTTTCATCTCTGCATCTATTGCAGTTTATTTCTGCCACAATTTTAACAGACACTCATAATGTGCTATAATCATGTCAGTGTGTCTTTCTCCCCCAGGAGGGCTGTAAGTTCTCAAAAGTATTGGCTGGGACCTGGATGCTACTAAATAAATATCAAGTGGATGAACAAATTTATATTTGGCTTTTATTTCTTATCAGTCTGAATAGATGAAGTTATCAAATTAGGGAGTTTCCACCCCCACATTATTCAGTCATGCCTTCATTCCACAAAAGTTTATGGAACCCAGGTAAATACCATTTTAAGAACTGTGAACCAGTGGTGAACAGTTTTGACATTCTGCTGAAGGGGTACAGATGATAAAGAAGTAAACCAATAATGTAATTTTAGATAGGGAAGACTTCCTGAAGAGATGACATTTAAGCAGAGATTTTATGAATAAATATTCTGGCAAAAATGATATTTTTGTGGGGCGCATTCCATACATAGGGAACACTATGTGTGGAGGCCTCATGGCAAGAAAGAACAGATGAGTTCTCGGAACTGCAAGTAATGCAATGTGGTTAATGTATACAGTTTGAGGTGACTTTGAAAGCTGAAGCATGTGTTCTAGAGTCAGACCTGGCTCCAACATTTGATTTGCTTTACAACCTTACATAAATTATATAATCTCTCCTTGACTCAATTCTCTCATCTGCAAAATGGGGATAATGCTAATGGTTCCTGCCTCACAATGAGAATAAAATGAAATAATGCTTTTGAAGCATAGCACAGTCCCTAGCACATTAGAAATGCTCAGTAATCTTTGGAATTCTTACTGTTTTTAGGCAGCCAGATAACAGGATCTTGTAAGCCATGTTAAGAGTTACAGACTTTATCTTAAAACAGTGGGAAGCCACTGAGTGTTTTGAGCAAGATGGTGACATGATCCATGGTGTATTAGAAGGATCACTTTGGACACAATGAGAATGGATTTCAGGAGTCAAGGGTGTATGTGCAATATCAGTTGTGAGGTTGTCTGCTAGTCTAAAGCAAAATGGTGGAGTAGGATATAGTGGAAAAAGTAAATGGATTTGGGAGATAGCTAGGAGTTAGAAACCATAGGATGTCGTATGTAATTGGATCCAGGAGATAAAGAAAATAACAAAATCAAGGATGGTTCTAAAGTTTCTGGCTTTAACTACTTGATGAATAGTTCAGTCATTTCCTGAGACAGAAGAATGGTAGAGAGTCATTTAAGGGGTCATAATGAGTCCGTTTTAGACATATTGAGATTATGTTGCCTATGTTACATCTGATTAGAAATAGTTCCTAAAGGGATTTCTGCCTCTACTACCACCCTTCTAGTTCTGCCATTGTTACCTCTCATTTCTCCAGGCTTAACCCATCCTCCACATAACTGCAGAGCCATTTATCTAAAATGAAAATCTGACCATGTTTCTCTCCTACCTTTAAAATAGGATAGAATCTAAACTTAAGAATTCCAGCATCAATCTGGCTTCCACTTAACTGCTCTGGCCTCACTGCCCACACTCTATCATCAGCCTTGCAGGGGAGACTAAATAATTCAAATGTAGTGCTCCATAATGCTTTTTGTTATTCTTTAGTAAAGCAGCAAAAGCTGAAGTGCATTTGCAATTCCTTCAGGTGATCCTGAAGACCCTTAATTGCTATAAGTCAGCTCAGAGGACTGTAGTCAAGAAGGGAGCGATGGTGAGGCAATGGTAGTATGGATTCAACTTAAAATGGCTAAACCTGTAAAAAATTGGCACATTGGGAGACAGCATTCTGTTCTCAATTGATTTCATGTCAACATGCTTAAATCTGTTCAACACATCTTTGAGAACTATTCTGTGACAGACACTGTACTCAGGACTGGAAGATCAATAAGGGTTGTTCCCTGCTTTTGAAGGTTTTCCATTCTCATAGAAGGCTTTATTTATGCTTTTTAAAAAAATTTAACCCTGTAATACTTTTTTGATATGATTGATTCCCTAAACAAAGGAGCAGAAGTAATAACACTGGCCCAATATACTAACCTAGTCCACTGAATATCTTTATAATGCATGTAATTAAGGGAGGAATGTGAGTGTATGTATATACATCAAAAAGATTTTGAGAAGTATCCAAAATAGTCAAGTACTTTACCAAGAATGATCATGTGGTCATGTTCATTTTCATCTGAAAATGTCTGAAAGTAATTTGGCTTCAGATAGAAAATTTAGACCAACTAACAAAGTATCTTTGTTAAGTATGATAGAGGAGGCTTTTCTTTAGTGAAGTGATTGTTACCCCCTAGTGAGAAATGAAACTTTAGCTGTTGGGCATGGTGCACATTCACAGTTGTTAGAGCTGCAGTTAGAGTATCCAGTTGGTATCCAATTAGGGAATATATAGTTTGTAAGTTTAACAATCAGAAGTTTATTATTTGGCATAATAAGTCTGGAGGTTGGGCAATTTCAAGCTTGACTGATTCATTAACTGAACTACATTGCCTTTTGCCTTCCATCTTTTTGTTCTTTCCTCAGCACAGAAAGTGCTATCTCCACTCATGGTTGCAAGGTTGCTACAGCAGTTACAAGAATCATGACTTTTCAGCTAATAAGAAGGGTTTCTTCCCATGTGTCTATCAGGGAAGTTCTTTTCCCAGAAACCCTCCAGCAGTCTTCCTCTTAGTTTCTATTAACCAGGTTTGGGTCACATGCCCTTTTCTAAGCCAGTCATATGAAGGCAAGGAAATTGGGTATTTCTACTTTTGGTTTGGACTAATCCACACTCAATCTAGGAGCGCCAAGAGAGCCCATCACTTGAACAAAGAATTTCTGTTGATGAGGAAGAAGAGACAGAAGGCAGTCAGGTTTAGTCAGAGGCTGCCATTAAAACTGCTCTTTAACGAGATAATATATTGTTTTCGTCTAGTTATAATTTAGATTCTATTACATTAGAAACTATTATTTTTATAATAATGTTATAAAATACAACAACAGGTTAGGGATGTTCTAGAAGCAGATTTGGACTTTTAAAATGCTTATTTTGATTTCTTTTTTACTGCCATGTCTAGTCAAAGCCAAGAGTTTAAGGTAGTGCATCTCAAACATTCACTGCTGACTCTTAGCTATCATAGCAAATATGAGAGTCCTCTTTCAGTATTTACACTAAGCTTCTCTCTTCCATATCCACTATTTTCCGGCCTTATTTTATTGACACATTAAGAACTCAGTCCCTTTCCCTTAGAAAGCCTCCTGGCTTACTTCTTCTCCACTTTGTGTTTCCTCTCATTCCTATCTTTGACCACTTTCTTTTCTTGCTTTTGAGCTCAGAGAATGCTATTTATCCTCAGGTTGTCTGGGCTTCTTCGAATGGAAGATGTGAAGAAATTGAAGGAAAATCTTTAAGTTTTTTTCCTAAATGGTTTGAAGACAAGAGCCTATTCCCGCCTCCCCCGCCCCCACCTGCCGCTGCCACTGGGTTACAGGATGAATCATATCTGCATTATCTACCCTCAGTGTCCTCTTTATAATATATAAATACATCCTGTCCTTTTCCTTTGTTCTGACTTTTCAGAAAGATCGATACTAAGAAGGATACTCTTTGTTTGTTTGTTTTCAGATTTTAAACATTTTATTCCTTTTACAGTGCCCCAAATGGTCTAATGTGGGGGGGGGGAGCAAAAAAACAATGAATGACTAATTTAAAAAATACTATTCTAACAGTTATTGTTTGGTTTATAAATGGCATATAGTGTTTTGTAGAAAAATAGGATGTTAAACAGTTGCTTATTAGATTTTCATGCATGGGTTGTTCATATCATGGAGGACCCTCTGAAATGATAGTTTAGCTTAATTAGAATTTTCTCGTCTTTAACACTTTGTACCCTTAAAGCGGTCTACAGATCATTCATGGAATAAAAGAATTAGAAAATAGGTATGCTGTTCTCTTTGTTTTAGAGTTATATTTTCCTTTTGGTAAGCCATTAGAAATTTGCAGGATATCTTTTAAACATTTGAATAGATAATAAATTAATGACTCAAATAGTCAACCTAAGGATTTACTGAAACTTTGACCTGACAAAGTAGCTGTGGAATCTTGGGTATAATAAAGGATTATTAATCACTTAAAACTATAATATGACAGGGCCCTATATGTGTTATGTCTTAGTCATAAAGAATTTTCATATTTAAAAACAATGTTTATGTGGTAGCAAATTAGCATGAACTGGAGGAACTGCAGAACTTTTAGAATTAGTGAAAGGACAGGGCAGATGCTGGGGCCGGGGGCGGGGGGTGGGCGGGCGTAGTGCTTAAAATGCATAGAAGGATGAAAGTACATCAGCACCCAGAGGCCTTGCCACCAATTTTAATCTTTATCACAGTTTCTCAAGTCAGTCTATTTTTTTCCCACACTGTGGTAAAATATCTGCAGCCTTTCTAGATTACATTTATTACATTAAGTTAGAAAGACCTTGGTTGACTTCGATGAAATTACTTAGTACTTTAATTATGCTGGCACAGCATACTCAGGGGCATCTTAGTGTTTTTCAGACTATTTGATGGTGGTATTGCTAGAGGCACTGGGCAGACTGGAAATTTAAATATGAAAACGTCAGCTAGATATCACATGATGGGAACATTATTTCATGCTTTCCATTTTTCCCTATTGGTTACTATACCAAGTTAAACTGGTGTCAATAAAGATACATTTACAGTAACATTTGTGTATAGAAAAAAAGTCTTAAAGATGCTTGTTTTTAAAAAAATGCTTTTTCATTGGAAATACTTAGGGAGTTTTTGTAGGGTGACAATTAGGACTATTTATTGGATTTTCACAGTTTTCCTTTTAATGTTAAAAGTCTGTGTATTACTAGAAGACTGTCACAGTGTGTGACGTTTCAGTTTATAAGAAAAACACTCATGAAATTTGGCAGCACAAGAATTATCTGTCTTCCAGTCTCTAATCTCTTTTATATAACTACTTATAGAAAAATCTGATTAGACTACAATGAAATATGGAATTACCTTAGAAAAAAAGTTACTTTTGGTTTTATATTTTATTTAAATCTTACCCCATTTCTAACTTAAAAAGGGAAAAGTCTTCATAGATTTATAAATTATTACTTATAAGATTACCTTGAGACAGATCCTAAGCTTTCAAACCATACTAAAGGAAAATAAAATATATGGTGTTTCGTGAGTTATGTTACCCAACTTAACTTTAATATGTACATATTCATTAAATGCATAGTATTCATTTAGTCTTTTAGCTTAATTGTTTAAATTGACAAGCTAGTAAATTATATATATGTCTTTTAAAAATTAGGATAATTTGTCAATTCTATGTATAATATTCAGTAAAGTCTAATTAGAATCTTAGTTTACCCGACTAAAAGTGAGCATTTACTGTTTTGATATTTTAGTGTTTGACAAGCACTGCATACTGATCTTTAAATTTTACATGATTTCATTTTCTAGCAAGTTGGCAGGTGTTAGCTGTCTATAATTATAACTGAGTAATTTTTCAAATGCTATTCATAGCCTAAACACAGTAAGAAATTCTTCCGATCATGTGATCAAGCCTTGCAAAATAGTGGTAGAGTGATATGTTCTTTGGTACATATTTAAGAGAAGCTTTTCAAAAGTAAAAAGTTATTTAAATGATAGAGAAACAAGTTTTCTCACAAAATAAGGTCTCTCAAATTATCAGTAGTGATTACACCTCACCAAATTAAGGCGTCTACTTTCTCAGCTAACAACTAATGTATACATTGGCAGACAAATGATAAAATATAACCTAAATTTATTCAGTTTGGTTGATGACAGAGGTTCTGAGTAAAAGAAATAATTGAGATTTTATTGAAACAGTATAGATTTTACCATTGAACCTAGTGAATTATTTCTTCTTATTTCATTCATTAGGTATTTGTTGTGTACCTACTATAAGCCAAATGCTACGCTTCTCTATCTTTTGATATGTCTAAAGAAAGGCTGTTTCACTTAATTTTAATAAGGATTCTACTTAAAAAAATAAAAGAAGCTTGTATTTTATTTTTCTTGATTTATTTTCTAATTATTCTAAATATACAGTCCCACATTGACTAGAGATATTTCTTTAGAATGATTTAAAGATCTTGTTAGATCCTCTTTACGAGCCATATGTTCATGAATAAATTAACCTCTAGTCTCATCAGTTTTTCATTTTGAATTGACATAGTTTTAGTATCTACTTTGTGATGTGATTATAAAAATTAAAGATTATAGTGGTAAATCATTTTGAAAACTTCAATATACTGTACAAATTTACGAATAAACTCTTTGAAACTTATCTATAAAATGAGGATAATAATACCAATCTCCCTGGGTAGTTTTGAAAATTAACATGGAAAGCATGTAGAAGTAGGCCAGGTATATAGAAAATGCTCAAAAAAACATTGGTGGTGATGATGAACTTGATCTAGATCATTTAGCTAATGAGTCAAATTTCAAACTAGCATTTAAGATTTTAATGTTTAGAGTTTAGGATTTTTATGTAATTGACTTTAATACATCCCACACTTTGTATTCATATATATTCACACCCCTAATTGACACTTGTACACTAAAATTCTATATATTAGCTGTTCAGGAGGATATCCAACTTTATCATAGGATTCTTCTAACCAGCCACTGCCCCGGCAGAAGTGTAGGACTTGCTCAAAAGTTTGCCCCAGGGGTGGTAGCAGATCTATTGCATCCATTTCCTCCTCAGAGGCCAACACAGTTTTGGTATGTGACACTAGCAGGAGAGGTTGCAGCTAGTGTCATCTAGGTCATCAATTGCACATGTAGAGCATGGCCAAGGCCTATGCTTCAGTATCTAAACAGCATTAGCAGATAATGGTGAAGACCATGGCCTTTGGAGTTAGCCAGACCTGGTTTTAAGTCATGTTCTGTCAAACTTTGTGACATTGGGCAAGTTATATAACCTCCTTAAGTCTCAGTTCCCTCAAAGAAGTTGTAAGGATTAAATGAGATAACATGCAATGCTTACTGGAACCTGGTACACAGTCAACAAACATTAACTATTAGTATTTTCCTGCCCGCAGCGGAAGAGGAGATGGGAAGTTGAGCCCTCTGGCACGATATGCCATTTAGGGTACCCCAAGCCTCTGGGCACCTGGGAAGGTTTGCACCTACTTTCCAGATTCCCTAGCCCTAGGGAATAGCAACCTAGAGGAAAGAGCAAATTAAGGATTTAGGAACCAAATTAAGGATTTTATAAATATTGTTTTAGCTCTCTGGGGACTGGATTTCTCTCCTCATATGTTAGTCTATTATTCCACTTATGAACATTTGACTTTCAAATACACATTCAGGGACACACAATATAGGAAAGCAAATGATGACTTGGATGCCAGTTTTGTCAGAAAGCATCTGAATCCTCTGTGCCTGGTCAATTCATGTCTGATAACCTCTGGGGAGTTATCTACTGCAGAGACTGCTTGCCTCAAAGGTCTATTGAGATTAGAGCTGTCCTATCAGTGCCCCTGCTCTGCTTCCCCCAATAGGAGCCTGACATATTGAGCAGAAAGCCTCCAAATAGTCATTTTACTCTTGCCAGGTAACTGGCCCAGTCTAGACAGCTTGATGAGATTAAGAACAAAGCAACTAAGCAAAGATATCATCAGAAAGGTACCCCAGGAGAGGTAACCGGACTTGAAGAGATTTTGTACCATGTTTGATTTCTTGAATTTGCTTGCTTGTGTGTGGCAGGTATTTTTGGGGCTCCTCCTGAGCTCTCATGCCTGCCCCTCCTTATAAAATCTGCCATGACTTTGGAACCAAGTCATCTTCAGCAGTCTCTTAATCTTTCTAGTTTTGTGGAATGTGTAGTTTTGAATGTAATAAGGATAGGCATTCTGTATGTGAAGCCTAGTTCTTAACCCTTTTCATATATTAATTCACTCAATCTTCACAACAACGCTATAAGAGTAGGTATTATTATTATTCTCATCTTATGTATTAGAAAAAATCAAGGCCCAGATAGGTTAAATAACTTGCTCAAGATATTGCTAGCAAGAGGAGGGGTCAGGTTTCAAACTCAAGCTGTGAGACTCCATAGTCCTCACTTTTTACCAACTGAATAAAAATTTAATATAGGGTTCCTTACAGTGAAAATATATATCACTTTCTTTAATAAATTAATTTTCCTTCAGGACGAAATGTAAAACTTTGGTCTTTCTAAGGGAAACTACATTTTCAGATGTGATGAAATTACATATCAAATTCTTACTTAAACCCTCACCCATCTTGAAATTGCATTTGAACCCTGCCGGATCTTCACCTTTCACTGTGGCATGTTAATTTTCATTATGTCGTCATTATCAATTTTGGCTGACTGCAAGGTTGCTCTGCACTATGATCTTGGAAATGTGGCATACAAAAGGCATTTCTTTACATTAAGAGATTACCAAGTAAGATGATTTCTTTAGTGAACCGCCTAAAAGAAAATTTGGTATATTTTCATGAGTAATAGAGTCAAGATTAGCTTTGAATGTTAAAAGAGCATTCTCCCAGCTAGTTCATTGTTGCCATGACAGTGCTGGCAGTGAGAGTGTTGTAGTAACTCTTTGCAATGATCTTATTTTAGACCCTAACGTTTGCAGTACTGAACATCCCCTTCCCCGCCCCACAAGTAACTCTAGTGGAAAAGTACTGGTTTTGTAACGGCTTTTCTGGCTTTGTAGCTGAAAGACTGCACTATTGTGGGCTTAAAAAAATAGTGTAGGAGTGTTGAGTATTTTTCCTGTGGATTATGAATGTTTGAAATTTCCCGAAATATGGTATTGCGTTACATGTCACAGAGCAAGTTGTTTACAGCTAAAAAGGAAAGAGGCCTCAGTTGTCGTTTTAGAAATCAAGCCCAGATTGTATTATACATTGAGCTCATATAGAAATTATTTTTCCATTTGTGTGTCTCCTGTGCATACTTGAAAGTCTTTGGATTCTTTATTCAGTTATGGAAAATTATCATTAAAACCGTAAATGATTGTATTTAAACTGTGTAGAAAAGTACTTTTTTCCTGTCCTTTCCATATTTCAACATTTACTGATCAAACTGGAACATTTTAATCTTAATTTCTTAAATTGTGAGCTAACTTATGTAATGATTTTAAGAAATTACCCAATTTGAACTGTGTACTTAAACTAACAATTGTTGAAGTGTTTTTAAATTTTGTTGACTGTATGTTATAAATTAGATTTTAATATACTTCACTGATATTTTCTAATTGTAAATCCCATTATAACTGTACTGGTAAGTACAAAATATTTTCAAACTCATAGTAGTAAGTGCCATTTTGTATACTTTTGCATGCAGTTTATTAGGTCAGAGTTTTGGTATCTGTGGCATGTACATTAAAAATCTAGTATAGCATGATGAAACATGATTTGGGCAACAAATCTTGTTAGAGAAGATGGAAAATCTAGTTCTTTACTTCCTTCATTAGTCACAACTACTGCAAATGGTTACATTTGCTTTTTTCATAAATGCTGCATTGAAAGCTTAGTTCATCTTCCTTAGATACTGAAGATGTAAACAAATCTTGGACAACTGGGCCTGTACTGGGTAATGGCGTGTGGATGCCAGGCAAACTCTTTTCTTTTAAATGAAAAGTTTAAATATATAAAAACTTTTTTCAGTTTAATGTATAAAAATAAATTTCTAAACAAAAATTTGACCCCAAGCTAGAGTCGTAGTTGGCTTTATCACCAAGCAATGGGCATTTTAATCTTGATTTTATGTATTGTTTCACTTCTTCCTTTTAGGGCATTTTATGATCTCCTCCACGGTCGTTACTCAGGTTAAACGGTCTCTTATTCCAATCCGCACCAGTCTTCGATAGCTCCTTCTTGGAATTTGGAAGTAGATGTGTAATAAAGTGTGAAGAGTCACACCTTGAGATAAATATTCTGTCATTTTGATACTACATATTTATATTAAATGCTTTTTATCGTTTGGAATGAAATAAGAGTATCATTAGTTCTTTTCCCTTTGTTAAAATACTTAATAACAGGTTTTTTTTTCCCTGAACCCCACAGCACCTCTCGCTGACCTCCCTCTACATCTAGGCTGAAATGCATATAGCTTTTCAAAGTAAGAATTTATTTTAAATCTTTCTTTGTGCCTGACACTGTTCCTTTTGCAATGACTTAGAGGAAAAAATTTAAGAACAAATCAGGACTGTGACTAAAAATGTTAAATTTTATGGTAATATATTAACAACATTGTAACTGTTGGTGGAAGAGTATATTCATAGTAATTCTACATCTAGGAAATCATCTGAAAAAAAGATTTATCTATGATGATAATTACTATAGTGCTACTTATGATATAAGTGTATCATTTATGTATTTTTATATATAAGCATAGAATAATCTGAATATCCAATAATTATGGATTGATTAAATTATGGTATATCTATATAAAGGGTTATTATACAGTTATTGAAAATTGTTTTAAAATATATTTATAAGCAAAGAAAAAATTATATATGTAAGTAGAAAAGCAACTTTTAAAGTAGTATGCCAAATATATATATATATATGTATGTATATATACATTTATAGATATATACATTTTTTTATAGAGGCAGGGAAAGGTCAGGAAACCTACATGCCCCAGAATATTAACTGTAGTTCTCTTTCAGAAGCAGGATTATTGGAGATTTTAATTTTTCTAATATTAATCTTTAATAAATAATTTTATTGGGCGCTTTTTATATGTCAGGCATTGTAAGCATTTTACATATAACATTTGCAAAATTTTGAGTAGGTTACAGATTTTGAGGAAGTTATCTTTTCAAAACAAAATAAATATACAAATACGAATACACCTACTCATTGTAAAATTAGATTAAGTTTCTGATTTATTTACCAAAGGAAACAGGAATTTCTCAAAAGCTAAGCTTTCTCATTGAGAAGAAGCACTTGCAGCCTACCTGGGCACTGCTTTCCTTGGCCTCTAGGTCTCCTAAAGGGAGTGAAACTTCTGGTGACCGGTCTGGGTCATGCCAGATCTGCAAAACTCATTTCTTGGTATACCGTTGCCTTTTTATGTTTGGGGTTTCAATCCACATTCTGGAAGAATTTATACGAACTATACATTTTTTTTTGAAGGCCCATTTTCCTGAAATATCTAAGTTTATACCTACAACTCAGAGAGGTTAGTTAGTTAGGTGAGGAAACAGATTAAAGTAATTTAAGTAGCGAATCCTGGGAGTGAGGAGGCATGTCTTAAGTCTATGTTCTTAACCACTGATCTGTTTTCCTATAGTCTCCTCTCTTCTCCTTTTTTTTTTTTTTTAATTTGCAGTGAACATTTATTACTTTTATATTGGAAAACAACTTAAAATCAATGTGGAAAAATTACAATATATGGAATGTTATAGTAACTCAGAGCAAGGAAAGATCAGGATGAGTTGGGATAATAAAACAATGGAGCAAATAAATTTTAATGTAATAATTAACTTTTCTTTTCAGCTCATCTGTTTGTTTACACAAGTATACAGTGCTTCTATCCCCAACATGCCCAAACCAAACCTCTAATGACTGGCTGAAATTAATTAATGTTCTTTTGTACTTTCTTGTAGACTAAGTTTTGGTCTCATTTATGTTTCCTTTTTGTGGCCCCCTTTTATTTCCCTTTCACCATCTGTCAGTGCACGTATGAACATGTAACTATGACTTTTATCAAAGCTCCTTCTCACTATAGGACGTTGGGCATCACAAATAAAAGTTCCAGCTTGGCAGTTTCCCTGTAGTAATACCATCATAATTTAAAGATTGAGATGGCTAAAAGAAGTTGTAAAAATTATATTAATTAATTATATTTTAAAACTCATTGAAAGGAAGTAGAACTGGGTCTTTTCTGATAAATTAATCCTATAGCATAAACTAGGGCTGATGTTTATTGTCAACAATACTTGTTAAAATACTGAAGTATTTTCACACCAGCTGGTAAATAGTAACTAGAAACTGCAAAAAGCAATAAAATTAACAATATGTAGCCGAAATGGGTGGTTTACCTTAGAAACCACACATGCACTTAGGTTCCAAGCTGGTCTGGTCACTGAAGCATGGAGCTAGGAAGTTTGCTCAGATATCGTATTATTTACTTCAGATGTTGAAAGTACAAAAGCCCTTGGGTGGGAGAGAGAGACCAGTAAGGTGTCCAGAGGAGAACGTCATCTGTAAACCTACAAAAGGAGTGCCCATTTGTGCCAAGGATAGAAGCAGAGTATAGGCCTCAGTGGTGACCCGGAGGCTACCACAAACCAGAGACAAGGACTCTCGGGGTACAGTCTCTTAGTTGGGCCTGAGTAGCTTTTCTTTGTTTAAGAATTAGTTATCTGTTGCTTCATAACAAATTTAGTAGTTTAAAACAATACACATGTATTATCTCACAATTCCTGTGCATCAGGAATATGGCTACAGTTTAGCTGGGCCTCTGCTTTACAGAGGCTGCAATTAAGGTGGTGGCCAGGACTGTGATCTCATCCAAAAGCTCAAATGGGAAAGGATGTGCTTTCAAGCTCACATGGTTGTTGGCAAGGTTCAGTTTTTTGAGAGCTGTTGGATTGAGAGTCTCCATTCCCTTGAGGGCAGGTGACTGGAGGCTGCTCTCACTTCCTTGCCACGTGGGCCTCTACACTTGGTTATTCAGAGAAAGCACCTCAGAAGAGCCAGAGACTAAGTACCATCAAAAGGGGCCAGCGAGATGGAAGTCACAGTCTTTTATAACCAAATCTTTAAAGAGACTTGCCATCACTTTTCCCTTAATCTGTTCATTAGAAGCAAGTTACCAGCCCATACTCGAGGGGAGCAGATTGCACATGGAATGAGTACCAGAAGGTAGGGATCTTTGAAAACCATTTTAAAAGCAGCGTACCACAATGACATATCTCCTGAAGCTAGGGGTTGGGCAGAGAGAGCCTCCCTGCTTATTGTGAAGAGAATTGAGATTTAGTTTATGTGCCCAGGAACCTAATTAGTGTTTGGAAGAGAGTGTGGTCCAGCAAGTGATAGTATGAGCCCAGTCTCTGTCCCCTTCCCACCTTTGCAACCATTCTTTAGATGAAGAAGCCTCACACCAGCCTGGCCAATGGATGCCCTTCCCCGGGCCCTGTTCCCTCGATGGCTGGGGTTCTCCAAGGCTCAGTCAGAGAGGCCAGCCATTTGCCTCTAGCAGCTTCTTGATCCCTCCTCTTTCTTCTCCACCTTTCCCGATGACTCTTCTGTCTCCCATTAGTTCTGTGTGATCCTAGGAAATTCTCTACTTCCCATTCTTTGTACTAAAATTAAAATAGCATTTGTCCAAAAGGTAGGAAGTGGCCGACAGCTTTCTTTCAATGATTATCTAATGAGCTATGAATCAAATCTCAGCTGTGTCTGATCTGAGAGGAAAGTGTATTAAAAATAAAACCAAAAACTTTTATGAGCATTCTTGATTAATGAATGAGGTTAAACATTATTTCAAATCCAAATTTTTATTCAAATCTCCCAAATGCAAATTGATATACTTTACTATCAATTTAGTGGCATCAGAAAGGGAAAAGATGAAATAATTTACCTTTTTTCTTTTTATAAGCCCCAATCCTTTGGATTTTGGCAATTGCAGAACCAGACCAAAGTGATAATATATTTGATAGCAATTTAAAATAAATTTTTACCTCACTGAATACAATGTTAAGTTGAGGCTAGGAAAGCTCTTGATTTTAGTTTTAAAAGTTATCATTTTCTAGTATTTTATTTTTAATATCTTGGCCAAATATTTGATTAAAATTTAAAAAATTTCTCACATATATTTTAAATCTAGGAAATACATATAATCTCCAAATACTAACAGTGTTTATCTCTGGTTTACAGTTTATGCTTTCCTACATTTTTCTAAATTTTTTAAAATAGGTACTTATATCTTTTCTAATAAGACAAAAACATGTTATTAGATAGAAAATAAACTCAATACAGCATTTTTTATTTATAGCAGAGTGACCTTTATGGTAAGTATAATGAATATACCCTCTGAAATAAGTTTCTTTTAATATGGTATATACTAATTTTAAAAGCGGCAACTTTTTAATTTCCTTTAGAAATAACTTTCAAAGACTTTAGATATGATAGAGCAGATGTTTTACCTAGTGGATTTTACATTTCTGTTTTTTCTTTATCTTCATCTGTATGAAAATTTACTCTGAATTCTCAGCTTGTTGTAGCTTTTATGAGCACTAGATGGCACTCTTGCTCAACTGAAATCTAGTTTATCAATAATACTTTGGTGCTGTGAGCCTTACAAGAATTGAGTGTACAACTTAAAAATGCTTGTTTCCTTTTTTTTTTTTTAAGTTTAAATAGCAGAGCTTAACTGGTTTAGTTTTTCCATCTATCCAGAAACCACCATATTAATAATAACGATAGCCAGTCATTCCACAATTAAGCACCTACTATCTTTAGGCACTGTTCTAGGCAGTACATATATCAATGGTCAAAAGAGGTAAAAATAACTACCTTCATAGAGCTTACATTCTAGTGCTTGGATTTTTTTTTTCCAGGTGCCATTTTAACTGGTATATGCTTTCACCCATTAACTCACCCATAGAATCAGAGGAAGCTGAGGCACAGAGAGGTTATCTAACTTGCCCTGTTCACCTAGCTGGTATATGTGGTAGAGCTGTGATTCCAACTGAGGCATTTGTTCTCCAGAGTTTGTTCTAATGATCTCAAAACTAAAGAATGTTTATTATTGATTCTGTTGAATGCAACTAATATAAACTTACCTATACTTACAGTTGTTCCTAGATCTGTTCAATTCAAATATTATTACCATTTTTATTGAAAAAATACTGAATAAATGCCTACTTTATAATGATTTTATAGTCAACTATCATATTGTCTTAGCTCTTTTAAGATAATATAGATCTAGTCATAAACACAGCTGGTCATGTTTATATATTTAAGTATCTTTATAGTCTTTGTATTAGCTATGTAATAATTTGGATCTGTTGTGGTAATGGGAGGTCTGTCAGACTGTGATTCAGTAGTTTTGTAATGAAACATGGGGTATCAATATCAAAAGTTACTGTTTTCCTTGCCTGCCGCTCCACTGTCATTTTACATTTTAGTAGTACTGTACTGTGTTAAAAAAAAAAAAGAGAGAGAGAGAGAAAGGTCAATAACATACTATGAAACCAAGTAATGATACAAAACCTTAAATCATTTCTTAGTCTCATAGGAATGTGTTTGATGATGTGGGGGAGGAGGAGGCAAATTTACTTTCCTCTGAAAAAAGTTGTACATGATTTAGGATAATTTACAATTACACTTGTATTTCTCAAGGACCAGAGTTGTATTACACAACATACTCATTCTAGCCACTGAGAATAGAGGGAAAATCAGCCACTTTAGCATAAAAATATTGATGACTAATTCACATACGAGTAATCAATAAGTAAAACTTCCCTTCAGGAAAGCCGAAATAAGTTATTTGTAACAGCTAGCTAGGCCCTTATTGTTGTTGTTATAGTTTTTGCTACAGAACTGTTTAAAATAACGAAACTATGTTTTTTTGCTATGCTGACAATTAGAGTTAACTATCTTTTAATTAAATAAAATAATTAGTAAAAGAGAATCACTCTGTTTACCAGGGAGTAAAAGGAAATTTCATAACAGAAATTTATTTTGGTAGATGCCACAATTTAAGGATTCTCAAATCGAGGATTATGGCTTTTCCAGGAGACTGTGTACCCTTAAATTGAATGCAAAATTTGTAGATTTATGAGCATTTTTTTGGGAGAGAGCCTAAGTTTTATCAGATTTTCAAAGAGATTGTAATCCCCCAAGATTAAGAGCCACTGCTAACACTAGAGTGACCTACTGAATATTAAACTTACTTTCCTTAACTTTTAGAGAAATGTTTAACTGATTAAAATTTGAGAGTTTTAAATCAACAAAGGGAAAATTTTGTTGATTCAGAGTTAGCTTATTCCTCTTAGTCTGCTGATTCTTCCGTGGTATGTCTGGTGATGCTGGGACTTGAGTTACTTGTATTTGTCATAAACTGGCAGGTCCACCCCTGGCAGTTTAGGAGTTAAAATTTCAAATCCTGCTCTAAGAATGTTAAGACACAGGGAGCCCAGCTGAGCCCAGCTGAGCCCAGCAGAGCCCAGCAGAGCCCAGCAGAGCCCCAGCCCTCATGTTAACATGAGCAAGAAATACATACCTGCAGGCGGCTGAGATATTTTTTCCTCAGCAAAAGCTAATTTGTACAGAAATTGGCAATAGCCAGAGTCCATACCCTTGTTCTTCTCAGCTGTGTACCTTGGGCAAGATACTTAACATCTCTAAGCTTTAGTTTTATCATCTGCAAAATAAGATAATAGCACTTCATATCAATGAGATAATGATACCTTGTTCCCTTTGAGGTTTTCAGCACAGCACCTGCCAGAGTACTTAGTACGGCAAAAATCTTAAACCTCTCCTTGTGCATGCCTTGGCTGTCTAAAATAACACCTCTTCTTAACCTTCTAGTTTTTTATCCTGATTTATTTATTTTTCTTAGCCCTCAAGTGCTACCCAATGTTGTTATTTATTTTCTTGTTGATTCTGTCTGCTCCATAGAGAGACATTTTCTTGTTCATTGCTGGGCTCTCTAGGCCAGTGCTAGCACATACAAACAGATGTCCAATAAATATTTGTTGAATGAATGAATAAATGTTAGCTATTATTATTACTTGGCAATTTCTGTCTACCCTTCTTCCCATCTGCGTGGACCAGCTGCTGCAGCTTTTTAAATGAGGTGGGTAGGCCAGGAGGAAAGTCTCTTTCCCTAACTGGGGTAGCTGAAATCGTAGTTTCAAAAGAAATATTAATCTCTTCCAGGCCCTCTCTTCTCAAGCTGTGGCCTACAGACCAGCAGCATCTGTGTCACCTAGAAGTTTGTTAGAAATGCAGAATCTCAGGCCCCACCCCAGTCCTACTAACTTGGACTTGAAACCCCAGGTGACTAATGCACATTATAGTTAGAGAAGCATCATGTCAATCATTTTAAGGGTTTCGAATTTTATCTTGACAGTAATGAGCAGCCACTAAAGTATTTTAGGTTATAGATTATATTATCAGATTTGTGATTTTAAATGATCACTCTTCTGTCAGAAACAGTGGTTATCTCTGGGAAGGACAGGATTTTGCTGGGGACAGAGATGGTACTGAGGCTTTTCACTATATGCGTTTTCCCAGGCCCACTCTGACTAGCGTGTGCCCTGCTCACTCTGTTCTCCCACCCCACCCTCAGACCTATATCATGAAGGATGGACACCCTGCCCTCACATCAAGACTCTGTGCATACTCCACCTAGAGCTACCACTTGCCCACTCCCTGGGCTTAAGGGTGTGCAAATGGGTCCTGTGTTCTGCCAAAGGGAGGACAACCCAGGCGAAGGCCCTGAGAGTGGGCTTAGCCTGTTTGGGCAGAGACTCGCAGGGTTTAAGTAGCCTAGGCTCTGTGGACTCTTTATCTATTGGAGGACTCTTTATCTATGCAGCAGAAAGAGGCCTGCAGTAGGCACTCTAAAGTGCAAGGATGTAATGCCTTTCTGTACCTTCTATTTTCAAATCATGAGAATGTGTGTGTTTTTTTTTCAGTGGATAGGAGGGGTACAAAAGTAGAAACCTGAAGACCAGTTAAAAGGCTATTGCAATGTTTCAGCAATAATTGACATAATGCTTGGACTAGGATGATAGTAACAAAGATACAGTTTCAACTAGCTTTTCTTTTAAGTGTTTCACTGCTATGTTGTTCAGATTGCATAAACTCTATTGATTTTTTTTTTCTTAAAGAGTGTATGGGAATTAAGCCTCTGGCCCTTAAATATTTGAAAGTGTTTTTACTTTGCCCTCAGCTTTCATTATAGTTTACTAGAATTCTAGGTTAAAATCATTTTCTCTCTGAACTTAAAGACGTTTCAATATTTTCTAGCATCTGGTGTTTCTAGTGAGAAGTCTTATGACTGTCTGAATCTTATTCTTTTTTTATAAAATTTGTTTTTGTTTGTTTTATTTTACCTCTCTCTGGGAGCCTTCCCCCCAACCCCAATTTTTTTAAAACTTATTGAACAGTTCAAAGTATTATAGAGTAAATACCACATATCCTTCACCTAGATTCACATATGAACACTTTGCCACAATGGCTTTCTCTAATTCTCTCCTTTTGCTGAACCTCTTGAAAGTTATAAATATTTCACCCCTAAGAACTTTATCTTGTATCTCCTAAGAACAAGGACATTCTGGATGCTAAGGATGTTTTTATTCTTAGAGTTTTGAAATGTCATTAGTATTTCCATACGCCTTTTATTATTAATCCTTTGCATTTAGGCCCTTTCAATATAAAGATATGAATCTCAAATTATTCTTCTATTATTTCTTTTCCTCCATTATCTCTGTTATATCTGTCCTATTTTTTTTTTCTTTAGGCGAGGCAACCCTTTGTTGACCTCACAGATTGCAAGGACCTTGTCAGCTTACAATCCCTTATTTTTTAATTTTTATGCCTACAGCACTTGGTCTTCCTAGGCAGTCTCCCATCCAAGTACTAACCAGGCCCGACCCTGCTTAGCTACCAAGATCAGATGGGATCGGGCTTGTTCAGGGTGGTATGGCTGTAGACATATCTGTCCTTTTTGACCTATTATTAGGTAAGTGTTAGGCCTCCATCTTAACCCTTTAACATATGTTCTTTTGGGGGGGTTAGGGGGGACAGTCTTATTACTTGACAGCTTAGAGAGTTCCTTGAATTTATCTTTCAAATTACAAATTTGCTCTTCAGCCTGGTTCTATTATTTAGTGCTTCTATTTACATGTTTATTCAGCAGTCAGAGTTTAATTTTCAAAAACTCTCATTCTCTCTTCCTTTCTCAGAACAACCAATTCTTGTATTACGAATATTTTATTCTTTGTAATATGAGGATGTCAATATAATTTTTAATTAGTTTCTTTTCCTCTCTGCTGAATCAGCCAGGATCCTGGCAGGAAATGGATGGCACACTCAGATGGGGTTCCTGAAGAGAGTTAATGAAGGCGTGGGTGGAGTTAAGGGAAACCAGCAAGTGATGTTATGCATTTTGGACTAGTAACAGCTGTAAATCTTAAGGGACAAAGGTTGGGAGTAGTTACTAGAATCTAACAAGATTTATCGCTATAGGAGAAGGCTGCCTGCCTAATAGGAACGGTGGCCTTCAGTCAAGGAATATACTCACTGCCTGGGAGGGAGGAAAGTGGAGGAATAAATACCCTGATCTTCTTCCTCCTGTCCTTCAATCTGTTAGTGCCTCCCATTAGGAGAACCTAATTATAAGCCTGATGGCAAGAGAACCCTAATGATGCAGTCCACAGAGGTGAGCATTTTGAAGCACAAAACAAGGTAGAACAGGTCAGAGAGATGATTTGGAGAGGCAAATAGGAAATATCTGGCATACCTATATTGTGTTTACTTCATGACATTTCAAGAAAGACATCTTGATGAGTGGATTGGGGCAGTGAAAAGAGCAACGCTTTGGGCTGATCTCGTATAAGGTGGCAGCAAAAATAAATTGCTCTGGTGAAAAGAGTCAAGATGAGAGCAGTTGAGGGAGGAAAGTTTTCAAGATTTGAGGACTCAAACAAGGGAAGACAGATTAAAGAGGAAAGTAGCGAGAGGGAGGGTAAGAAGATAGGGGTGTCGTCATTGGATGATAGTCTGCCAACGAAATGGATCTCTCTGAAGTGTTTACATTCATTCTTGTTTTCTTTGAATGTGGAAGACAATCATATTCAGCACCCAATTTTAGGGGTTTTCTCTTCCCATACTGTAACTCTAGCTTTTACCTCCAAAATGTCCATAAAAGACCGCTACACTAGCTACATATTAGTGGTACTTTAAGAAACAATGATAGAGTGAACACGTGAGAGCTAGCGGAGTGTGTTACAGCGCAGAGGAGCCCACAGTGAAGGCAACACAATTCCTTGTGCCCAGATAGACTAGATCTCTGTGGGGAGGGAGGGAAAGTTGTGACGAGTGGGGAGACACTCAAGTTCATGTAATCTGAATAATAAGGGCTTCCGGACAGTGGGACATCCAGACTGTAGGTTCTTGGGGTTATGTGACCTTTTATTTGTTATAGAGCAAGTAAATTAAATGGTGTTAGAATGAAGGGTTAAAAAGAATTTGTTTTAAATAAACATATCTAAGAAAACTATTTTGCTAATATTGCACTAGAATAATCATGTCCCAGGAAGTAATGAGATAATGATAGCTATTTACATCTTCTTTCCAGATCTGCATGTGTCTTTTGTGTTCTGGCATCTCTTTGCTACTTTAGACGTGATGTATGTTTGCGGTACTGCTAGTCTTCATTGACACTTGACTCAAGCAAGTCAATTCTTCTCTTCATGGATTCTCTAAAACTTTTAATTTTAACACTGTTTTTCACTATTGCAATGCATTCCTTTTTTTTCGAGCAGTGATTATTTCTTCTTTTATATTTTAAAATAGTGTTCATTTATATCTGTTGGTTATTCAAGTGGCTTAGGAGTTTCTTCCATTTTACGTGCCTTCATGGACCCCTTGCAACCTCTCTTTTCCTTTGGTCGTTTAAATACTTGTTCTTTAGACTTAAGTTCATCAATTTTGAATTGTATAATGTTCTTAATTTTATCTTGTTAAGTTTTTGGTCTTCTTATTGATTCTAATGGTTTGGTTGTTCTATAATAGATTTCCTAAGAATAAGCATTTAGCTTATTCCATCATTTTCTTAAAGACTCCCTTAGCTTTTTTTTCTAAAATTAAATAACTAAATTTCTTGTGTTTTCACCCTGCCACTAGGTTATTTTAGCACTTTGCCATTGTTTTTCATTAGTGACATCTTTGTAGTCTCCTCCAGAATGAGTTCATTTAAAAAAAAAAATTTTTTTATAAGAGTTTATTTGAGTCAAACTGATGACATATACCTGGGAGCAAGATCTCAAGTGCTCCAATGAGTTCCTTTTCTTCATATCACACATTACTGAAAATAGAAGACTATCTAGTTCGCTTCTTTGGTTTCATCTTTTATTAAATTTAACTGCCATCAGATAATATCAGTGCTATGATACATGTCCAGATCTTAGTTACTCAAATTTTCCTAAGGGAAATAGGCTAGACTCCCATATGAGGCCTACCTACTTTCTTTTTCATCCTTTCCCAGATGGATTCACATGCCTCCCTTATCTTCACTATAGGAGAAAAAGAAATAAAATACCCCACCCCCTCAAAAAAACACCTTAGTGATCTAAATTTGTGCTTCCTGAACAGTCTTGTGCTTGCTTCTGTCTGCATTAGGAAGCTACAGCAAAGCCTCTAGGGAGAAAGATATTGATAGAAATTGTAGGTTTGTGTTTTTTTTTTATTATTAGTTTACAGATATATTATTAAGCCAAAAATCAAAATAAGGAATCTAACAAAAGAGTACTTACCAATACGATTATTAGTTTGAGGGAATTAATTTGAATGCAAAACCAGGATTTCTAGTTTTATATTAGTTTTATAATTTTACCTTCCACTGTATGTATAGCAGTAATATTTTCATCCATCCTAAAGGTGTCTCTTTCAAAATTTAAAGGACAGTCCTCATCCTTAGCTACTTCAAGCTCTTATATTAGACTGCAAGGTGTTCTAATCTTTGTAAAAAACCTTCAATGTGTTGGCTTTAGACTATAATTAAAGGTAGTATTTTGTATTATAATAGATAATATAATGTATTATAATAGATAATAGATATATTTTGAAGACAATAAATTATATTTTTAAGTTTTACATTTTTCTGTCTTAAATGGGTAGTATTTTGTGACACCGAGAATATTATTATCAGTCTGTCCACAAGCATATGAAAGACAAATGTGTGATCCAGAGTCTTTTCTACACCTGAGTACACATGTATTTTACTTTTTAGCTCGCAGCCTTGTCTTTATTAGGCACAATAGTCTTTCTTTTTTTTTTTTTAAATCCTCTAGTCATCTCATTCCACCTTTAAGTTACTTCATAAAGAACATTTTGCTTCAGAGTTTCCTCCTTATGTCTCCATGATCTAATAGAAGGGAATGTATGAGAAAGACAATTAAATGATTTTAAAAACTAAGTGAGTTTATATTTTAGTTATTTAGAGCACAGTGGATTATTATTTTAAAATTAAATAATAAAAAGAAACAGATCTCTAAAAATTGAATGAGTAACTGGAAGTGGGAAAAGGAGACACTAAATAACAGCATTCATTCTTATAAAGCTGAGAAGTATCATAATAAAACTAACAGCTTTAGAGGAAAATATTTTTTATAAACCTATAAGAACACCAATAATGAAAATGATTCTCAAATATGCCTATAGTTAAGGAAAATATAAGCTTATGAACGTTAAGGTAATAGATATGAAAATAAGAAATAATAGGAAAAGAAAATTATAAAGAATTAATGAGCTATTGAATTTGGGGACTGAAGGACAGAGATATTGAAAATAAGTAAAATTTTAAGTTTTACAGATCAGGAGGTTGATCCAGTGGCAGGAGTAATTGGGGTAAATATTAGGGAAAATAACTACTTCAGTTATTTTATGTGTCTTATTCAAATAACACAATTTGTTATGTGAAAGGTAACATATCACACTTGAAAAAACTTAAGAGCACACAATATTATTATTGGTAACTATTTCTTTATTTTTAAATTGTCATAGTATATTTGATAATCTGAAGATTTGCAGGCTGATAGATGGATGTCAAAAGTGGAAAAGAGAGAGCTATTTGTTGTTATTTTGCCTCATTACATGTATAGAGATTGCTGAAGTGTTATTGGTTTATCACCACACAGATTTTGCCAACATTAAAGTATATTATCGGTGATATAGACTTATTTAAACTTGATATACTCTCTGTGATTTTTTTTTTTTTTTACTTTCTAATATTTGATATTCTCTAAGCTGGTTAAAAACAACAGATTGTGACTCATGTTTTGATTTGGTGATTGATGACTGTGGCTTTCAAATCTTGCCTTTTGTTCTCAGGTACATACTGTCCTTAAATCATTTTCTATTTTGATGTCAATTAGTACATCTTGCGACAGGGTATTTGTTTATGTAGCTGAATCCATGGTGCTTTGGAATCAAGTATACTACCTCCAATTATAGCCTGACGTGTGGCCTGAGTTACCTTCGGGTTTATTGACTCTGAGCTAAATCTTCCATAAGCTTTTATATACTGTTTTGGCATATAATTTAAGAATATAAGGGTATAGCTGTTATAGGATTTAGAATAATCATGGCCTTTTCAAGTGAAGGAATCTCTAGCAATTGTATATTTGCCTTCATGTTTAAACTCATGTTATAATATTGCTTTTTTTTTTGTCTCTGACATATACACAAACTTAGAATTCTTATATATGATTTTGGTTGGTGTTTTGGTCAAAGGCAAAATTTTATACATGGCCTCACATAATTTATCATTCAGACTGGGATAGTATGAGAGGATGGATTATACCAAGTCAACCAGGATGTATAGTCAACTTCTCTAAAAGATCCTTCATGGTCTGGCTTCTGCTGACCTCTATAGCTTCATTTGGTAATGTATTTATTCTTCCTTACTCTGTGTTACTCAGACTCACAGGCTGTCTGTGTTCCCTTTTTAAGTGTACAGTGCTTTTGAGGGCTTGCTCTTACTAGGAAAGCCTTTATACATGCTTTTCCCTCTCCTTGGACAGAGCTTCCCCTCTCTCTCTTTCACCTCTTCAACTCCTCTTACTCATCTTTCAGATCTCAGTTGTAACCTCCTCAGGTAAGTGTTCTCAGACTTTCCTGACTAGATCTAGTCTTTCTCTTATTATCCCTCAGAGCACCATGCTTTCTCACACTTAAATTGTCCTAGGATTAATGTCTGTCCTCCATTAGAGAGAGGCTTCATGTGGTTAGAGACCATGCCAGGTGTTCTCATCATTTATTTCTCCATCACTCAGCAGGTACATAGTAAAAGCTACATAAATATTTGTTAGATTGATTTAAAAGAGGAAGGTGAAGATCAAGTTTACTGCATAACCCAAAATATTTAGGTGAAATCAATTCTGATATGTCTCATTTAATTTTTGTTTAAAAAATATTTATATTTATAAATGAAAGTTCAAATTTTTAGAAATTTTCATTTTTACATTATGCATAAATAAAAAGTTCCAACACATTAAATTTATTAAAAATTTTTGGTCAGGGCTGGTTTTTCCTTATATAACATGCCTTCAATTATTTAGCTTTAATCTATAGAAACGAATGTGGTTCACAGGTCTTTATATTAGCTCAAATTTTTTTTCCTAAAAGAACTTTAAATTAGAAAAAAACTTTGTTGATTTAATTTTAGATTATTCACATTTTAAAATCAGATATAAATCTGGGTTCAAGTAATATGTGTAAGATATTTCCAAGAATTGAATGCATTTTTAAAAGAAAATGTTAACTTTATGTTAGTATATCAATTTTAATCACAAATTAAGGCTCATATGCATTTATTGAACTAACCATTTAAATTTATTTGATTTGTTGTCAGTCTATCCTGATAAAAGTTTGGAAGGGGAAGTTAGAAAGAGTAGTATATACTTTACCTCTTGACATATTGAAAGGTACCTGTCATAAATTTAACAAAGAGTAAAGGAAAAAGGTGATTATTTCTGATTTTCATTGGGTGGGGGGGCGCGGAAATTGCTACCTTCCAGTAACAAATTTTCTGAGACCTACTAGTGACTCCATGACACAATAAGTACTGATCTCATTTAATCATAATTTAAATAAGATTAAATTATTCTGTGTAGTTAAAGTAGAGTGGAACATCCGACAGATGCTATACTAATTATAGTCATTAATGGCCTATTTTTTCCGACCTAAAAAGGTAAGTGAAGGAGGGAATTGTCTTTGCCTTTGAGGGATTTTCTCTCTAAAAGAGATGAGTTCACTGTCATTGCTATTTATTTTCACATGACACTTTTCTAGAATCTTTGTAAAACTCCGCAGTACTGAACTAATCCACAGAAAAAGCAGACCGCATCTTCTCCCACAGGAAAAAAGACTCGGCAGGTCAGATCAGGCAGATCCGACCTCTCCCACTCCAGCTAGAAATTGCAAAGTTTTATCAATAGGCTCTTTTCAACAGAAGAGCTTAGACATAGATGGGATCTATGGATCAGGAACGCACACATGAGCTTAAAAATGCCCTTACAACATTTCTTGTAATACTTCTCTTAAAAGTCTCTTTTTAAATGTTTTAGAATCTATTTCAGGGGGAAAAAAATCCTCCATAATTACCTTTTGTTAATATTTTATTTAGTGGTGTAGCTTTTTCTACAGATTAGGTGATGTTTACTCCTTAACATAAATGTGTATGCGTGTTGTTGTTCTTGTTTATTAATGTTCAATGCTTAACAGAGGCCTAGTTTCAATGTTTTCAGGCTAAGAACTAAAGGGGTGATTTGTAGAAAACCAAAGTAGGTCAAAGAGTACCATGGTGTAGCAAAGGGGGAAGTCCCTGAGTTGACTCACATTGTCTTGCCTTTGGTGGAGTTCGCTTTCATTGTTATGGTCTAGGACTGTTTTCCTGTGAATGGAAGAAATACTCAATTGCAGAAAAGTCTCAGGAATGTTATCATAAATAACTTTTTAGAATAGTAAGTTATTGTCAATTACTGGGAGGGTTGGTAGGGGCAGTCAAGGGGAGGATAAAAAGGAGAGCTGAATTTGATCTTGAATTCCACAAATCAAAAGCAAAAATATTCATAAGTATGATAGCTTCTCTAAGTATAATGTAAAGAGTGTCATGTAGATCTCTTTAGGATAGAAACTAGTATTTCAAATTTGCCTGCCTGTTCTGCTTCTTTACGTGCAGAGCTGTTGTGGAAGTGACCATGTTTTAGAATCAAGGAGCTATTCCAGATTTATCGACCCATGTCATATTAGTTCCAAACATATGCAAATGAATAAATAAATATTATAAGCAAATCTACTGATCCTTGAAATAGTAACTATCACGTTTCTATGAAATACCATTTTGTATTTCTTTCAGTATTGCTAAGCTACTATTAGAATCTAAGAGCATACTTCAGCTGGCTTCAGAGATCCTAGAATGTTTCTCACATCTCAAAGTTAAAATGAAATTTTCTTAAATTTTAAGAAATGACTTTCTTGGGTTGGTTAAATGTTAAGAATTCATTATCTACAAATTTATATATGTATATATAAATTTTGGAAAACTATATTCAATTTGTTGTTTATTCAAATATAGTATTCCTGATAGCTTGTTATGTTATCTGTTAGAGCAGGTTTATTTTTCTGGCTAAGTGTCCTTTTACTTATGTTTCTCCCCACCCCCCGACACACACACCTTTTTAAGAGCAAGAGACCCGTGAGAACACTAAACCTTTCAGAGCTCAGAGTTGCTGAAGTTATTTTCTATTATATTTGCCAAGAATTGCTGAGAATTTTAAAGCTATCATATGAGTGAATACCAGTTGCCTAGATTGTTTGATGATTTTGGACAAGCGTGGATCAGGATTTCCTGTAATTTTTCCTCCTCTTCTGGAGCCATGTTGCCTCTATCTCTGAGCAGTTGTACACTTGGAATAAAAAAACAAAGCAAGGTCACTGGGTCTAAATTACTTTTACTTCTGTGCCAAATGAAACTTTCCTTCTGTTATGTGTTACACTTTGGGCATCTTTTGGTATCTAGAGAGAGATTTGCAGTTAGGAGGGGGAATGTGGGTTTTTTAGGAGAGGAGATTTTTTTTTTAGCTGAAGCCTCACTTTTTCTGTCCTTCAGTCAGGACAGAGACAGCCAGTCCCTCCTGTTTGGCTGAAACATGTTCCTAGAATCCCTAGAATAGGATAAAGCAGATTATCATTAGAGAAACCCATTTTCCTGTGTATTATATAATCCAGCAGTGTAGAATCCATTCCTGAATTCTGTTTTGAGATGTAGCTGAATGGATTTTTTAAAGGATATGTCAAAGGGAGACACATTTTAAGAAGTAAGCATTCTACTTAAGGAATTGTAATTGCTAGCTGAGTGAAGGGGATGATCCTAGCCATTGTCTTCAAATACCAGGAGTGTGTGCAGGACAACCTGGGTATTTCTTCTGGATCAGGAAATGAACGGCTGGGTTCCAGAAGATAAGACGAGTATGAATTTCTGAGCAGAGGCAGATCTTTGAATAAAATGAACTCTCTTTGGAAACTGTAATTGGGTTTTGGGAATTGTTGAGTGTGTCAATTAGGAATGTGTTTGGCTGTAAATAACATAAAACTTTACTATGTGGCTTAAATAGAGGTCTCCCTCCAAAAGAAATCTTAATTTAGGTAGTCCAGAGATGATGCTGATGCCCAACTATATAAATAATGACACTCTACCATCCTTAGAATGAGATTCTCATTCTCAAGGTCACCAAATGGCTATTATACCTTCAGACATCAATGTATTTATCTATAGCTGTATAACAAATTACTCCCCAAACATATCAACTAAAAACAACAAGCACTCATTATCTCACACAGTTTCTGAGGGTTGAAAATTGAGAGTGGTTTAGCTGAGAGGTTCTGGCTCAGAGTCTCTCATGAGGTTGCAGTCAAGTTAACAGCTGGGGCTGTAGTCCAAAAAAGGCTTGGCTGAGCTGGAAATCTGCTTCCAGCCTAACTCATATGACTATTGGCAGGAGACTCAGTTCCTCTGCACATGGACCTCTGCATAGGGCTGTTCATGACCTGGCAGTGGGCTTCCCCCAGGGCAAATGGTCCAATGGGGCAGGGAGGGGTGTGTGGGGGGGGTGGGGATTGTTGATAGTCTTTTATGACGTAATCTTGGAAGTGAGCTAGCACCATTTCTGCCATAGCCTGTTGGTCACACACCCTGATCCAATATGGGAGGGGACTACAAAGCTGTGAATAACAGGAGACAGGGCTCACTGGGGCCATCTTGGAGGCTGCCTACTATACATGGCAACATGTTTCTGTCAGTAAGAAGGAAAGAGGCAGTGCTAACAGACTTCTGTTTGTGTCCCATTTTTACAGAAATGAAACTCTTACAAGTAACTAGCTACCAGAAAATATTTAAAGTTTACTTAATTATGGATTACAATACAGTTTATTATGAGGAAATTTTAGGCTATTTCCCCCTCTATATTCTTTCATATTGTTGGCACAAAGTATTCTGACAATAAATTCTGAAATTTGAAACTACCCAATGTTTATATTTTCAGATCTAAAAAGATAATTTTTTTCCTATGACAAACATTTATTCAGGCTTACCAAATGTCATAACAATTATATTAGTAACTTAAATTTTTTTGGAAAATTTGAAATAATCTCCGCTGGACATTGTTTCACTTGGTAATCTTTTCCTTTCTAATGATTACTAAATTTTTGAGAATTACATTGGTGATTGGAATAACCACACTTGTTTACCATATATTTTTTCAGTAGTTAATACCAAGTTACATTTCTGAAAAGCACCATACGACATGAAAACATGAGAGTAGAATCTGAACTTAAACTAGGGACCCAAGAGAGATTGAAGAGGAGAGTGGAGGGAGTTGGATGCACAAAATAAATTAAAGAGAGGTTAGGAGCAGAGTATCCTACTCTTACTCTCCTCTCTCCACACAGAGACCAGTAGGAAGAGAATTCTCTCTGGAGAAAATAAAGTTGAACAAGTGGTACAACTAGTGACTGGCAGGTAGAGGTGAGGATTGGTACCTAGAGCATCAAAAATATATCCCACTGGGAGAGGAAGCTTGTTTCATATATGTGCTAGAACAACTATTCAGCTTCTTGGGGGAAAATAATGGAGTTTGAACCTACTTCACAGCATCAAATGTAGCTGATATTTTGACCTAGAGTTAGTGAAGGTCTTTTAGAGAATAAAGACAAGGGAAGAAACTTAAAAGATAGTTTTGATTGCATAAAAATTAAGTACATAAAAAGTCCATAAAATTAAAATATAAACCACAAATTTGAAATAAAAGTTGGATCATATATAAAAAATGTTAATATTCTTAATGTATTAAAAGCTTTTAAAATCAATAAGAAAAAGCAAAGGACGAAAATACATGTTATAAAGAAACAAAAGTTGCCATTAAATATGCAAAAAGGTTAACTTCACAATAATAGAAGAAATGTTTAAAGTGATTATTTTTTTGTCTGCTATATTGGAAGTTTTTTAAAAGTGATAATCCTCATGTAAGTCAGGACATGTAGTATGTAACTTCTAGTTTTTCATACCTTTTATTTAGTAATTGCACTTAGAACAAAAACATTTCTTCACAATAGATCTCTAATAGAATGCTTAACTGTATTTTTAAAAGATTATAAAAATCAGATAGAAAAAATCTTTTAAAACTAAAGTCTGAACTTTAGACTGTACTCTCTTTTATTAAACTGAAAAAATTAATGAATTAATTGTCTCTTTCTCTCACCTTCTGTTTTTGTTAGATTATTATTTTATATTTTTAATATTTATAACATTTAAATTCTATTTCATAACCATAACTCCCAGAGTTAGTCTTAGTTCTGTATTTAGGTGGACTTGTGGTTCATTATTGATATGAATAATCAACAGAAAATTAAATTAACAATAACTTAGAACTATGTTCAGAGAATTTTAGCCAGACACCACTGCCTCTACCTGTCTCTCCAAAAAACAACTAAGAGAAAAGAATAGAAATATCTTGTTGGTAACATTAGAAAATGGGGAAAATTACGAGGGAAATGTTTGGGCAAGAAATAATTCCCAAATAAAAATGAAAACTACTAAGACTGTATAAAGTAGGTTTACCAATTAAAAAAAAAAGAGCAAATCAAATTTTCTTACCACTTTTGAGAAAATTAGACTTGATAAAAATAATGGCCACAAAAGACAACTCACAGTGCCAGAACCTATCATTCATCAAATTTGATATGGATGATAAAATTTGATGTGGAGAAAAATCTGATGGATGAATCAAATCTTCATTGTAAAATTTATGGGAAAAGAATTTATGTTATGAAAATAATTTCAGGAAACTGAAAATGGAAAAAAATTGAATGTAAGATAACTATACTATATAAATAATTGATCATAGAATTCAGTTGCCTCAGAAAATATGTTCTAGATGAAATTCATTATTAGCACAATTAACAAAAATTCAGAAATTTGGAATCAAACATTCTGAACCTGAGGGACTCAAAGGACTGCATCAATAAATATAGCAACTGATATACACATTAACAGAGATTACAAAAGATTTATTATTCAAGAGTCAAATCTACTGACAGTAACACAGTTTCTACATGACATACAATCTTGTTATATTAAGATTGTTGACATATAGGGAGGCAATTTTAAGTTTGTATCTTAGAAATACCTTTTACCATAAACTTTCCCAGTACCCTCACCTCCCACCCGCTGATGAAGAGCCCAGGTTTTTCCAGCTTATTCTCAATGATATGATTACTCTTTCCATTTTCATAACTGTAATATCATCATTCCCAGACTACTAGTATGTCTGAATCTATATCAACGTTCCCCGTTTCTAGGTCAGCCATGGGGCCTCGACATGCCTCTGTATTAAATATCAGCTAATTGACCCATACCTGTTACAATCTAGCCCAAAGCCATTTTCTGGTACTCTACAGAATCCTCTTCTGTATTAGCACATTAGACCCAGAAGGAAACAAACAAACCTCTTTTGAATTTATCTACATTCGAGTGTATTTTAAAAGGTATTTAAAAGCCACCACTTCTGTTCCTAAAGTGTTCAGGCTTATTGACATGGAAATGATAGGTCCCAGAAAATCTTTTCAAAACTGAGCAAATAGTCATCCTTCTATTCCTTCGTTAAATCCAACCTTAATGAATTTTCTTTCCCTTAAGTTTCAGATAAATGCAGTAAAAGTTGTGTGCCTTTTCGTTGCATTTAGCATTGAAGCCAACATCCTTAATGTGGCCCATGAGGGCTTTTTCACTGCCTTGGTCCTGCCTCTTCTTCCAGTCTCACATCCATGTTGCCCCTTACCCTCTGTGCTCCTGCTTAGTTCGCTGGCTTTGTTATTATTGTTCCCTCTTTGATTCATCCAAGTCCCTCCTATCTCAGAGCCTTTCTCACGCCTCTCATTCTGCTTGGAATGTTCTCCCCACTTCTCCCTCCTCATGCTTTATTAACACCTACTAATCCTTTATGTCAGTATAAATCTTAATTATGCTTGGAAGTAGAATATGTAGCTTATGACTTCAGTCTCTGCCGGTTTAGTATCTGGGTTCCCCTTGCAGCTCCATATTTACTGGCTACATAATCTTAAGTTATTTGACTTCTTTCTGAGCCTCAATTTCTTTATCTGTAAAATAGAGGGACATAATTCTGCCTCATGAAGGTCCTATGATTATTAAATGAGAACATGAGATAAACCATGTCAAGTACCCAACACAGGGCCTATGACTAGCATTGAATAAAATACTCAGTAAATGTTAGATAAAATTATTCCCAATCCACCTCCTACTCCCAATTCCCTATAAACACACACACACACACACACACACACACACACGTGCGTGTATACCACGTTACTAAACAGCCTAGGCAAACTTCTTTTATTATACAGAGACATATGACCATGTACCTTCTATTCCTAATATTTACAATTTACTGCAACTGTGATTTTAAATTAATTTTTTTAATTGGTTAGTTAATATCTATCTCCTTTACTAAATTATAAGCTCTATGGGGTTAGCAGTTCTGTAATTTTGCTCACCATATCCTCAGTACTTAGCTCATAGTAAGGCAATAAGATTTGTTGAGTGTGTAAACAAATGAATGAACTAGAGGTGTATGTCCTGTCCCCTATTACTAACAGCATACTTGGTGGTAATAATGTTTCCTATACAGTAATCTTAAATCACTAATAAAGCCTATAAATCACTAATTTAATACCAATGACTAGAAAATAATCTAGTATCAGTAACTTATATGAAATATTTGTCACTAAAAATTGTTTTCAGGTCTTTTTGAATGTAACATTTTAACAGTATTAAAGAAGACTCTTGTTTTCAATAACATTGGAAAAGGATCCCACTAAAAATATAAGTACAATTAAGGCTAGAAATACTATTTTAAGTAATGTTTGATCTCAGCTATGTAAAAATATGCATAAAGAAAAGAACTGGAAGTAAATATATTAGCATGTTAGTGGTGGCTTTCTCTGAATGGTAGAATTATGATCAATTTTAATCATTTTACATTTATAGATATAACTTTTTTACTTTCTTACAGCAAAACTTTAATATTACCAAAAATTATCTTTAAACCTTTTAAATTATTTCTGAAATATATACAGGGATCCTTTTCATTCATTCATTTATTCAGCAAGTATTTATCGAGCAGCTGCTGAGTGCCAAGCACTGCTCTAGGTCAAGAGATGAGGCTATAATAAAATAGGCAAAAAATCCTGTTTTTGTGAAATTTCCATTCTGATATATATTGCAGCTACCTGTATGACTTTGGTTTGCAACTCCCCTTCCACATATTTCCTAAAAACGATGTCACATTAGTGATTTATCATTTTCTTCTGGTGTTCCATTACAGGAAAAACAAAAACAAAAAAAACCATTTACTGCAATTTCCAAACTCTTTGCAGTTCTTCAACACTTGTCATGTTTTTCATACCTTAGAATCCTATCTTTGACGTAATAGTCCAGGGTAAGATGATAAGAGAGACACAATATAAACATTTCTGAAGGGTTACATTTTCTCTTTCAAAGAATCAATTCATGTAGTGTTACTCATTAATATATAATGTTGCAGCTTGTCCAACTCCTTTAATGTTAAAAAAATAGTCAACTGAGTTGTTACATTATCAATAAAGTAGCACCATTATAATCCCACTCTTCAAATGTTCAGTAAATAAAAAACTTTTCATTTTTTCTAATAAAAGATTCTGATTTTCTGAAACTTCATGGAATCCTGCTAGTTCATAAAACCAACTTTAAAGCTACTGAGTGGAAAGAATTTGTAAATCATTGTGAAACATTTCTGAAATGAAATCCTCTGTTTCTTAATGGAAGTTAGTTCTTAAAGCAATTGTTTAGGACCCAGGTTATATTCCTATGTATAAGTACTTTTAATCCTTGGCGATTAGCTTCAAAGATCAGCTCATTGGGAGGTGGGCTGTGGGGTGGGGGAGCCTGTTCTTACTTGAAAAGTTATGCTAATTAGACAAATTATACAGTAACAATCTACCACGTATAAATTGTTTCTATGGAAATATATTTTGAGGACTACATCTCCCCTATCTAAGCAGTAGAAGCTGTGCTTTTCCCTCTTTGCCTTCCCATTCTAGACTGGGATCCAGAGCCTGGAAAGTGGGTATGGAAAAGATAGGAGGCCAGTGGTGATTATTTGTCGGCACCAGTATTTTATTAATTCCGTGTTCTTACTCAAAGAAGATAGCTCTCTTGGAAAGTTGCTCTTTGTATGGTCAAAACTAGAGAACAGAGCATTTGCTTTGAAGCTTAAAAACCTTAGTTAAGGATTGTGTAAGTCTGGTGTTGTGATTTGGGAGTTTGAGGGAGAACTTATGCTGCTTGCCCATTTGTTTAGACAGGTTATTTGAACATTGGAGACAGCTTTGGTGTTTGTCTGCCTCTCGTAGGAAGCTAATGTCATCAATCTCTTAGACCATTCCAACTAACATTATTCCTTTTGGAATAATTTTTATATATTTAAAGTCTATTTTTAATATTTAAAGACTTGGCATACTGTCTCTGTCTTTAGCAAGCTGGTAAATCTATGACTCACTATAAACTGAAATGAGTTTTTAATGACAGAAAAAAATTCCACGTGCCTTTCCTAGGTTGAGCATGTGTTTACTGCTACTTGATAGGTGCTGTTGCAGATAGACGCCACCTCAGTAATAGCACAGTTGGTCAGCCCTTCAGCAGCTCCTAGTCAGTTCAGTTATTGCTCTACTTGAACGCATTTAGATTTGAAGTTCCTCCCTTCACCGGCTGTCTCTATCATGGGATGAGAGCAAGGTTATGACATGCCACACAACCTGTTGAAAACTGAAAAAGTAGTTAAGTCGGATGCCTGATAACCAGTTTGGCCTTTTCACTGAATTGGTCCATATTTTTACTTCAGATACAAAGTTTTAAAAATCAATTGTTCCTGTACTTACCACCTTTCCTTTATTCTTGTTTTGTTTGTTGTATTCTACAATGCTGTTTTATCTATGAAACTTCATTTTAAAATTTCTTTTAAAGCTGTTACCTCGGTGTCACACCAAAGTCAGACACATGGTTTTATTTAAATCTTCTTCTCTGGGTGTTGACGTTTGCTTGAGTGTTGACGTTTGCTTTGACATTTAATTCCTATGATGCAATTTTCTTGTTGAAAAAATTTAAGTTTTATGTAAGTTAACTTCCTTTCAGTTCTGATTATATATATATATATATATATATATATATATATAATCAGATATATATATATATATCTGACTTCAATATATGTGTCAAATATACTGAATATATGTATCTCAATCTATCAATATGTAATATCTCAACAAATATTAACATGTAATATATTAACATAAATAATAAATATTTACTCTCCTTTTTTGATACCAACTTTTCCTGATGTGCCAAGATATTTTTCAAGTTTTATAGAGATTATGGCTATATTCATTCATTCATACATTCTACAGATGTTTGTTGAAAGACAGCTCTGTGTAAAGAAGTATGTTAAACAAAAAGATAAAAATACTATGTCCCAGTCCCTGCCCTCAAGAGAGTATTTAGTGGAGAAAATAGAGAAGTAAACTGTTAAAATGTTTTAAGTACTTGTCTCCTCAATTATTATAGCTCTCAACTTCACAAATTGGAATATGATTACAGCCTGGGATCTGTGGCTATATGTCAGTGGAGTAAATATTTGATAGGTCATGACTTGAATCCGTTGCCTTACCTTCAATACATGTAAATTTGGAATTATGTGACAGGCAATTTGGGCTTTATTTTGCATTTACGGGGTTTGCCATTAATAATTCATGCCCTTCCTATGAACACCCCTATCTGTACCTCAACATATGCCAGTTTATCTTTTTTTGCCCTACAACCCTTTTGGTACACTTAGAAGTTGATTTCCTTTTTACTGATGGTACTATTTCTTAGTGCTTTCAGTTGGAACATATCTTACCCCATGAAGATGGAAATTATTATTGTAAGTTTCTCCCAGATGAAATGCTCTCATCTGACATTTTTTTTTTTTTGGAATCATGCCACTGCCAATCCTATGATAGCTGTACTGTTCTTTCCAACATGATTTTCTGTTGCACCGTGTAGTAAAATCTGCGTATCATCTTTCCCACCTAGAATAAATGCAGCATGTCTTCCTGGAATTTAAAATAGGATGAGGAAAGAAAGGGAGGGCCGGTTTGAAGAAGAGATAAGTAATTTAACTGGTAAGTAATTTAAAACATTATTTTAGGTTAAAAATAAAGCATAGCTGTATTAAGGAGTAAGATAAAATTCGACATAGAGAATTGTCCTACTTGTGGGACAACTGGCCAGTTACTCTTCGGCTAGTCACCACTTTATCTCCTACGGAAGGAATTCTCTCCCTTCAGAGATTAGAAATGCCTCTATGGAAAATTTTGAGAAGCCCTTCCTATCTGATCTTCTACATGTGTTTGCGTTGAAGGAAGAGGCTAGGGAAGGTGGCTGCCGTCTCAGAGCATAGCTTTTTTCCTAGGTAGTAGCTATATTTAACAGCAGACCTTTAGGACTATTCCTCCAGCTTTTGTTGGCTAAACCCAGTGGGGCAATACTAATGGTGTAGATCTCAAGTCAAATAAGCAAGGTAAGTCGAGGAATGTTTCAGGAAGATGGTTTCTCAATTCATTCGCTTGTGGTAACTTGCTTAAAACACGTATAAGCAGGGCCAGTTGGGGGCAGCTGAATATTCATTTAGGCCTTTGAGATCTTGTAAGACAAAATATTAAAGGCAGTCTCCTTTCATTTTCTTCTTCCTTTTTGGGGGGTATGGCTGGTTGGTAGAGCAGTCAGAACACACACAGCATTTATCAATTAAATTCTCAGTCTTCTATGGGTGTGATTTGTAGCACCACCAAAACAAGTACAATAATAACATCAAAGGTCGTTGATCACATATCACCATAACAAATATAATAATAATGAAAAATTTGAAATATTTTGACAGAGACACAAAGTGAGAAAATGCTGTTGGAAAAATGTTAAGACTTGCACAATGCAGATTGCCACAAGCCTTCATTTTTTTTTTTTTAATTTCAACTTTTATTAAAAAAAAAAAACAACTCACTTGTCTCCTGGGAGCTTGCACTGTGAAATTATAAACTGCACAGTTTTTGTTTTTTGTTGTTGTTGTTGTTGTTTGTTGTTGATTTTAAACGTGACAGTACACACAATGGAGAATATTAATTTTGTTTTGTTTTGGACTAGAACTATGTGTTTTACTTTCTCCTCCTTTGATTAAAGCTGTCTCAGGTTTTATGCAGAGGGGCCAGATTAATGATAGGGAGCAAAGAAAGGGGCCAGAAGGCTGGTGTCTGTAGGTCTCTCACCCCAGCCCCTTCGCCCCCAAAATGACCTCTCCTTATTTCAGCCCAGAGTCTGAGAGGTGGGACTGTTTCCCAAAAGAAAAGGGCCTTTTATCCTTTTCCAGCCTTGATATTTTCCTTTTCTATTCTTTATTTTTCAATTATTGTTGATGTACAATATTATATTAGCCTCAGGTGTACAACATAGTGATTAGACATTTATATAACTTACAAAGTGATCACCCTGATAAATCTAGTACCCATCTGACACCATACATAGTTATTACAATATTATTACTATATTCTCTATGCTATACTTTAGATCCCTATGAGAGAAGTCCATTTTTGAAGGAGATTCTTCTTGTCACTATTTCCGTGAATGTTAAGTGTAAAATATCGCATTAGATTTTTTAAACCTTGTAAATAAAACATTTTTTATGTCTTATATTTCACAATGAATGAATCATTGAATGTTGAGGCCCTTGGTTTTTCTTTTAGAGCAAAGAATGGGATATACTTTTTCAATCTATACAGATTCAAAATCAAATTCTTACTTTAATTTAGAGTTCTTCTACATATTGCTTCACATAGTTTATTTAAGAAACATTTATCAAGTGCACTGGAGAAACAGATAAGGCAAAGGACTCGCTCTCAGGGAGCTCTCACACAAGTGGGTGAGAACAACAGGTAAACAGGCTGTTGTAATACATAGTGTTGTACTCTGAAAAAGATCGTGCAGAGGGCTTTGGATGATTGGAAATGAGACACAGAAAGGGAATGGTCTTAGAAGGCTCTATGGAAGAGTAAAGCCTCATCTGGGTCCTGAAGCCTGACAGAATAGTAGCCAGTTGAGGTGGGAGACAAGGTGCTATAGTCAAAGAGATTAGCATGTACAAAAGCCCAGAATCATGAGAGGTACCATGTTGAAGAAACTGTAAGTTGAACTCAGTATGATTGCAGAGGTAGGCAGAGGTGTGATCCAGAAGGGAATTATATGCCATGTGAAGAATCTGGAGTTTATTTTGAAAGTTAAAGAACCATCATCAGATCTGCAATTTAGAAAGAGTGCTGCAGTGTGGAGAATAGTCTGGAAGATGGCGTGAACAAGATAGAAAAGAGGCTGTTAATATAACCCAGTAGAGACCAGGAAAGAGATCAGATTGATGGAGTTGGGGTTGAAGGCGAGAGGATAGATATGACAGCTTTTAGGATACAGAATATTTAGAACTTGGCAAGAGATTAATAAGAGTGTCGGAGAAGTCTAAGAAGGGACCTGCAGGTTTCTGAATTAGACAACTGAATGTCTGGTGAGGCCTTCAGGGAGATAGAGAATATAAGAAGTGGAAGTATGGAGGCATGGGTGGGGCGAAAGGTGATGAGTTTGGCTTTTAATGTGTTTGATCTGAGATGGTTGTGGGATATCAAGGTGTAATATATGAGGTAGCTGGATACACGGGCCTCGAATTCAGGAGGAAGGACTAATGTAATTATAGCCTTCATCAGCATTAATTGTTACAGTTTTGCAAGAGTGAGATCACCCGGGGAGAAGATGAACAGTAAGAAGGCTGATGATGGATGGAACATCGGAGAACATCTATTTATAAGAAAACAGCAGCAGCAGCAGAAGAATCCACAAAGGAGATTGATATTGAATAAGCAGAAATGAAAGATGAAACCTGAAAGAGGATATTATCTCAGACACTAAGGGAGAAGAGATTTCAGAAAAGTATTGGTCAGTAATGTCAATTGTGGAAGAAGTGAAGTAAGTCAAGACCAGTATGGTATCTATGCCTGGGCTGGAGGTAAAAGAAGGAAGCAGTAGGGGCTTTGTCTGATAGACCGGAGAAGAAGGAAACCCTGAAATAACCAACTTATTTATTCAAAGATATGGCAGGCAGATTTGCAGAAAATAGCTGAAACTGGGAGGAATTTTGCTCATTCCAAAAGTAGGGAAGTGCAAGAGGCCCACTCCACTGTAAGAAGTACTGAAGAGCCTGGAGCAGTACAGCTTTTATGAACTCTCAAAGCTGGCCTTCCAGTGGCTTCTTTCTAGGACTGGGTCCCATGTTGAGGAACAGTTGCTGGGAGTGAATAAACATTGAGAATAAGGACAGCAGAGATGAAAGGAAAAAGAAGTCCATGGTGAGAAGAATGGAAGTCAAAAAACTGAAGGAAGCAAGCTGCCACAGTTCTGAACACTATACAAAACAACAGTAAAGGGAATTCTGTGAAGTTAGAAAATCTGTCTTGACCCTGTCTCATTCAAAAAGTTCAAGAAAACCAATTTCACATAAAAATGGGCAATACACAAGTTACAATAAGAAAGAAGAATAAGGAGTTAAATATCTCTGCAGATAATGAAAACATGCTTGAAAGATTAGCCAAATACTATAACCTACTATTTCAAAACAAGTTAAAAGACATCAAGGAAATGAATAAATGGAAGAATAACAATCAGAATTTTAAAAAACTCAGAAGTGAGGAAACATAACTCTGCAAAGAATTAGAAGTAAAAGAAAATTTCATTTTAAGAAATGAAATAAACTAGAAAGAATGCGAGTCCAAAAAATAATGCCTTAAAAGAAATAGAAGGTGAAAAGGAAACAAAAAATAGAAAAGAAATGAAGAAAAAATTTTAGAGGATTTGTGAGAAGAGACATATCAAGGATAGGTAGAAAAAATACAGCATATAGATAATAAAAATCACCAAAGAGGTAATCAGAGCGAAGGAACAAAATGAACACTAAAAACTACCTTTCAAGAAAACTTTCCTGAAATTAAAAAATAAAAAAACTACACATTGAAAACAAATAACATGTGTCAAAGAATATTGACCAGAATGACCATTACCAAGACAGTCATAGTAAGCTATAAGGGAAAAACTTAGATTATCACTAGACTTTTCAATAGAGCAAAATATTTAAGATACTCCAAGAAAGTGTGAGCCAAGGATTTTCTAACTTTCAAGTTTGAACAACTGTTATCAATATGTAAGAGCTTAGAGAATCTATTTCCTATGATCACGTTCTGTAGAATCTACTTAGGAGCTTCAGACTACCAAAATGACTAGAGACATCAATTACGTGTGCTTATTGCTACTAGGGTGCCCTCTTAGCAAACAGAACAATGAAATATATGTGTACACTAACCTGTGTATATGCATGTATCTTTAAATATTTCTGTGTGTAACCATCTCTGTCTATATTAAGCTAAACATGAGTTTGTAGTGATGTCTCTAATTCTAACCCATTAGCACATGGATCACTCTAGATTCCTCCCCTTATCTGCAAATTTCCACACCAACAGTGAGAAATCTGTCTCACACCATCCACCATCCATTTACTTAATTGTTCAATTTCAGTATAGCAATAGCCAAACTGTTAACCAGTACTCTGTGGGAAACGACTTTATCAGTAAGAGTACAGTACTTACATGTAGTCCCTTTTGCTTTTGTCTTACAGACTACTCATTTTCAAAGTTACTTAAGTCAGCACATTTTCCTCCACCCCCTCAAGGAAGGTGGTTTCATACATTTGTAATTCAGTTAGATGCTCTTGTCACAGTCTGCATTCCTTCTTGGGATCTTCCAACCTGCTAAATGATTTTTTAGTATTTAGATTTTTAGCATTATAGTATTCCCTTATCTTTTAGTCTCTGCAGATTCTTTAATGATAATCCTTTATTTCATTCCTGATACTGGTAATTTGTTTCTTCCTTATTTTTTTTCTTCATCAGTCTTGCTAGAGGTTTTTGAATTTTTTTCTTTTCAAAGAACCAGTACTTTGTTTCAATGATTTTTCTCTATTATCATTCCGTTTCAATTTCATTGAATTTTGCTTTTATCTTTATTCCCTTCCTTCTGCTTGCTTCTCAGTTTATATTGTTTTCCTTTCTCTGAGTTCTTGAGGGTAGGAACTTAAATTTTTTTTTTTTTTTTAATTTCCTCCTCCTTAATGTATGGGCTATGTTGAAAGTTCTGACTATCCCCTAACGCCTCCTCCACCACCACCCAGGCAGAGAAGGAGGGACCATTGCTTCTGGTGTGAGTCTCCTCCACTGATATTGCCAGTGGTGGAGGGTAAGGAGCATTACTGCCCCCTGGGGATGAAAGTCCTAGCTCCCTACTCAGTGCTCTCTAACTCTACCCTGGCAGGGACTTAGGGTACTTTGTTACAGCCTGGCAAGGATGGAAACCTAGTTTCCCCACTTAGCCTTTGCTGATGTGAGTTGAGAAGAAGGCCAGTTTGGTGGTAATGGTGGTGGTGTTCGATTTCAGTAGATTGGCTATTGTTTAAAATGTTCTGACTTGGTAGGCTGCCCCTTTCTTGGTCCTTTACCTGGAGAGAACAGGCTTTTATGTTTTTCATCTATAAAAATCGATTTAAAATATTGTTTTAAAAAATCCTTTCTAAATATATCTTAAAGGATAGTGTGTGTATTATTTCAATTTTTTTGTGGTAAGGAGACACAGGCATATTAAGTTCAAATACTTGCAAATATATAATCTGCAGTAGATTTCCTATCTAGTCTGTATGTATGTTTAATAAAATACATCTTTTGCACCAGAAATCTTCCCATTTTTCAGTGGTACTTAAGACAAAACGAGAAAAATTTGAATATTTACATATCTAAGCATTCATATATTCATCATCGGTCTTCTAAATGGTTTGCATAAGCTCAAGCATGAGGACGTTAGATCCTTGGAAAATTATCTGCTAGATTGTCCTGGTTAGATTAATTTATGCCCTATATCTATTGCCTTTTTCTTACTGCTGTTATTTAAAAGATCATTTCTCAATGCTATGTTAGAAAATTCTAATGAAATCTTAAAATATTTCAGGAATTATGGCATATTTTAAGACAGGAGAGATCCCAGAATTCTTTGTTAAGCAATTGATTCTAAATTGTTCATTGCTACATTATTCAAGTATATTATTCACATATTGATTATAGGCCCTATTATCCTATTATTGTCCTAAGACATGAAGAATTTTTGTAATCCAACTCTCATTCCTTATGTTCTAGAAACTTCTACCACTTCTTCATTGCCCTCAAAATTCCTCCTTTGTCTCAGTGGTTACTTGTTAGTGGCACAAGTATTTGTACAAGTGAATGCTGAGTTGTTCTTGGAGAGAAGAAATGGTAAAATGTCATCTGATTTTATAGTTCAATTTTAAATGATACAAGTCTGCAGAATGAGGTTATGTTATTAAAAATTTATACTAGTTTGTCATATAGATGGTCAACATTTCATTCGTTTTTAAGATGTTAAATTAAAATCAAGGAAGTGCTACCAAGGACTCCTGTTTTAATTTAATTATTGTAGCAAAACACCTGATGTAATTTGCTGGCGTTGACCCAAGAGTCCTTGGACAAATGTTTACACAAAGAACAGAGTGGCATAACTAAAATGATAAATTTGTAATAACTTTGCCACATTTAACAACTAAGTTGACAGAGAAATCAAAAGCCTAAACATCAAATACAACCCTTTTATTCTTTCTCAACGCCCATTATTGGCCCCCCAAAAACTTTAGTCTGATACTTTTGTGCCTAATTAAAGAAGTTTATTTAAATATAATAAAAAGGGATATCCTATAAATGAGAACTGCCAAACTAAATTATTTCTTTTATGAAAGAAAGGAGAGTTATTTTGTTGTTGAACTTTCATTAGTGCTATAGCTAAAGACTAGCAATTCAAATAACAATCTCTAATCCTATGATTGGGGTTTTCATGCTAAAGATAATACTCAGTTGGTATCAATAGGCCATGTGTTTCCATTTAGTTGTTTTCCCAGTCATGATTCTTAAGTGAGCTCAGCCATCCACAATCTCTCATCCTCCATTAGACTGATGGTACATACAGATTTGCAAAATCCCAGCCACAGCTGTGGTGCAGTGTGTGGCCATAAAATAACCCTCATCAACTGTGCTTTCATCCCTCTCTCATCCCTGCTTCCTTTACAGATTTGAAGCCACAAAAATTCACTTGACTACCTTATTTTCTGCATGAATAAGACTCCAGTTAGGAAAAAAAGAAATATCAACAAGGTCTTGGAAAACAATTCGTAGCCAAAAGAACTTTTTTTAAATTTATTTTTTTATTATGGTGACATTGGTTAACGAAATCCAATAAGTTTCAAGTGTACAATTCAACAGTGTTGTATGTACATCGCATTGTGTGTTCACCGCCCATAGTTAGATTTCTTTCTGTCACCACATATTTGATCCCTCTTACCCCACCTACTCCCCTGCCCTGCCACCCTCTGGTAACCACTAGTCTACTGTCCATGTCCATGAGTCTTTGTTTGTCATGTTCGTTTGTTGCTTTTAGATTTGTAGTCCACATATAAGTGATATCATGTGGTTTTCAACTTTTTCTATCTGGCTTATTTCACTTAGCATGATTATTTCAAAAGAATTTTTAATAGAAACTTAGTTTGTAAATTCATGAAAATACTTGTTCCTATTTGTAACAACTTCATTTTGCTATTCGGGTCAACCAGTTTAGAATTTGTAAATGTAAATTGTCTGTCTATAATTCGGTGATTTAAGATTTTTAATAATAGTGATGGGACTATGACCCCTCCACTTGAAATGTTTTAGCAGTGCTTGTCAAGATAAAGATAGCCAGTGCTTGCTAGCAGTACTCAGTAAGAAGTCACAAGACAGCTCTCTGATTTACAAATTTGATGTTCTCTTCTCTAAGTTACTTTAAATTGGATCTCATCTTGAACTGAAAATAGAAAAATATAAAGATGACACTTTGACACTAATAGTTCCTATTTGCAAAAGTGAAGGGAAATTATAGAATTGTCAGTTATCTGTCAGGTTTGAGAATGTAGGAGGTTATGGTTGATAAGCAATTATGATTTAAAGTTTTATGCAGTATATGCATATCTATAACCTAAACAAATTTATGAAGTAGGCAAAATTTATCTTTGGCCATGATCTTGCCCCATCCTATTCCCATGGATCCAACCTCTAAGGGCACAGAGCCTTTTCTTTTTACTTCTGCCTTCATATGCCATCACAACTTGCTCTTAAAGAAGGAAATAACCCCTACAAATGGAGTTACATCATTCATACATTTAACTTATGCAAATGTAACTATTCTTGCTCATCAAATATCTCAATGTCCTCAAGTTAACGTGAGATGAGAAACAGAAATCTGCTGTGTTCCCCACTGATCTGAGTTCCTACTCAGTTCTTACAGAGTGAGCTTCTCACTGTTCTGAGGGTATTTCAGGTGTTAAAGACACATTTTTTTTTTTTTTAAATTCAAGTCTCCTAAACATAAGCCAATGTCCTCAACTAGTGCTGAACCAAATAAACAGTCATCTTCTCTAATGCTAGAGGATAAAATGTCTGCTTTGGACTTACTAAGAAATGGTTTATCAGTCCCCAGTAAGGTATTTTCCAAAGAGATTTTCAAGTATAATTTTTTCTACATGATTTTCACTTCACATGGCTATGTAAGGTTTGAATTAATTATATAGTTTAATGCATTTTCTCTTTTACAGGGTATTTGCAGTTTAACAGAAAATAATTGAATTAATATGCTTATAGAATTATAGGCATTATCGAACCCCGGCTAAGTATATAAAAGAAAGACAAATAGGTATCATTTTTACCTTATCATTTTCATCTCTGAGGAAGAATTTGGGTGACAAGTGTGTGTGTGTGTGTGTGTGTGTGTGTGTGTGTGTGTGTTTTGTAATAGCACTTCTAAAATTATACCAAATAAACAGCTATTTATTCCATCAAATCCTAAGTCCAGGCCTGATTTTATACACAGATGTTCAAGTTTCTTAAAACTATAAAATGGTAAATATGTCAACTTTAAAACTATATATTTCACCTCTGGTTCTTAATTTCTAAGTACCAATGCTCTTAGACACTCTTTAAATTTCTATTCTAGCTTCACTTAGCTTATTTTATAATATCTTAGCTCTGAAATTTTATGATTATTACATCAGATATGGACTAGATGCTGAATATAATTGCATTGTTTAATTAGCAGGGATTTTAATATCTTGCATTACTTCAAAGTCATCCCAATGCTTTAAGGTTTTCATTAAGTATTGCTATGCAGAGATACCAATTAGTAGAGATTTATAGTTTCTAGGGCCTAATGTTTACCATATGAAATGAATATACTTTTTTCTGTGCCCTAAGTCCCACTTGAAATAATAAGAGAAAAAGAAAAACTAACTTTTTAGGACCTTGCTGGACAACATTTGAGCTGTGATTTTGAAAGAATACATTTTTATAGAAAATAGTAACATGATATTTTTGCATCGCGGTGTCTTAAATAGGATGGTTCATAAATGAGGTAACTTGTTTTTCTGGACTTATGGCCCATTGGGGAGAGAAAGATTGTCTTAACTACTTAGAATGTGTTTGTAATCTTTTATGCTGTATCAGAAGAGTTACATTTTGGCTCCATGTTATGGGCAGTGACCATCAAGAAAAAGACAAAGGACCTTGATCAGTAAGAGTTAACTGACTCCAGGTGCTGAACAAAAGCCAAAGAAAGTTTTTAAGCATCCTGTAAGCCTTTTTATCAGTACTGATGGGATAGTTTTCCTCTTTTTCTGTCTCAGATTTATAATTGTTTTATTATTTTACTATAATGATTTTAAGAACATTTTTATTAGGTTAGAGAACTGTAAGTAAACATATGATACTTTACCAATAGAGAAAAACTGAGAGTAATATTGCTCAACTGGAAATAAGAAAGCTAACATTGTGGTAGCACTTCCTCCAGGTATTTAGTTGAAGCTTAAGCAGAGTTATCTGAAAGCTAACAGGAAAAGAAACTACTTGTGATGTGTTAAAACCACAACCTAAGAAAAATTTTTTTTCATAATTTCATATTGTAGGGTATTAAGAACTAAATGTGAGAGTCAAACTGGTTTAGTAGTATTTACTAAATACGCTTTCTCTCATCTAAGATTAAAAACAACAACAACAACAAGCACCAAATCCCAACATCAGTAACTGAGTTTGGTTTTTGGTTTTTGGTTTTGTTTCTTTTATTCTTCTGGAGCCACATGTCCAGCAATACTAGTACCATCTTTATATTTTAGGTGAAGAACGATCTTCAGGTTTTCTATGTCTCATAGTGGATTACAATCTAGTTAAAATTCATATTAATTACTTGCAACTCTGAACTTATTTCCTTACTCTGGCAAATCCTATAGATAACCCATAAAAGTCAATTTTAACTGCATGAAATTGCTGAACTATACAGTTAATAGCATAAATGATGTTTGCATTCTATTTTAGCAGGCTTTCTATGAGAACATGAAACCTAAATTTTAACTGGGGAGTTCAACAACACTCCTTCCCCATTCCTCTGAATCACCTGTTCCCTCAGGAGTCACTGGGAGAAGAAGGTTCCACTGAGAGGTGGGAAGGGGTAGAAGTTCTGAATGGAGGCTAAAATTAGGAAAGAATAGTGGGAAGCCTTTTGAGGGTTTCTGAAGGTCTTTGCTTTTAGCAAAGCAAAAGGCAGATATAATGAGCACAGTTGCTATGTTCTTCAAGTTCCAGAAGTTTAACAATAAACTTGTTCCTATTAATCATTAATACATGAAAGGGGTTGTGGGGATATATGAAGCCCAGTAAAATTCAATAAATATGTGTTTCTTTTCCTTCCCCCTCCTTCCTTTGCTATATAGTTATATTTTTGTCCCTAACAGTCTTCCTCCCCACCTCCTTATTCTACTCCCTCTCCATATGTCTGCTTTCTCCTAATCTTTTACATTCATGTATCTTTCACTTTGATCTAGTAGGAAAATTTGGGACCACAGAGGTATAGTGCACCAATAATAAAACAATTCAATCTACATTTTAAAATATTGCCTGACTTAGTTCTCTGAAGTTAGGGTCTGTTCTGTTTGACATCTAATAATGTCTAGCACACAGTAGTCACTCAATAAAAACTTACTGAGTAATGAACAAATGAATGTTGTTTTTGAGGACAATTCTCTTATGGAGTTGAACTTCTAGGATGAAGAACAAAATGGACCCTGGAGTGAGTGGAAGCAGACTAAAGGATAGGTTAGGAATATGATGTGAACTATGTCTCTCCTTCACTTAACACCATAGAAATGAATCAAACGTAATATCTACAGGGGCCCAGGAGTCTGCAGTGGGAATAAGAACAAAGGGGCCTAAAAAGACCAGGCATGTGTAAATTCAAAACAAACTTATTAACAAATGAATTTAAAGTCTGGTTTTCGATTTGTCTGTATTTTTTAGGATTAGATTAGATCAGGCTGCCAGTAACAGAAAACCCAATACGAGTTCGTGTACACGAAAGTTTCTCTCTCATATAAATGAAGGCAGGACTTATTTAGAGGCTCTATATAATCATCAAGTACCCAGATCCCTTCTATGTTTTTCCAATAGCCTCAGTATGTGGCTTGCATATCTAAGGTAGATGTCTAGGATGGCTGCTTAAACTCTAGAATCACATCCGCATTCCAGACAGGAAGAATTTACTAAAAGTATGAGCATACACGTCTTCACTCTAGTGACATTTACTGTGTACATTCCATTTCCTTTTATAATCACATTGGCCCAAACTTATTAACTTGGTCACACCTAGCTGCAAGGAAAACTGGATAAGATCAGTATTCTGAGTGGCAATATGCCCAGGTAAAGATTTGGGGGTTTATTAACCATGGAAGAAGCAGAGAACAGATGCTAGAGACAACTAGCCATCTCTAACACATTGACCAATGGGTTTTCTTGGGAAAATGTCAATAATAAAAAGTAGTCAAAAATTGTTAGATTAGAGAAAATACTCAATTTTTTTATAGTTTTAAAAATATAGATCCTATTATAACATGTAAAATCATTGAGGCTAGGTTGTGTCTAACATTAAATTATTTACAGATACTTAATAATATTGTAATTAGAATTATAGCAATTATAAATACACTTTAAAAAGAACATCAATACCTAATAATTTTTATTCTGAACACACATTGTTCAAGGCCAAAACACCAAAAAGTGGAATAAAATTTGAGTATTGCACAAATGCTGTGCTAAAGAGTTGTTTATGTTCCAAGTAAAACATGGCTGCCGGTTGAACATATTGTAATTCTAATGTATCTCCCATAACTAATATTTACTGACAACTTATTATTTACTGACTGCTTACTATTACAGTCACTGTATGTGATTTCATGTAATCCGGTGGCACTCTAAGGTCACTGTATTGTCATTCCCACTGTACAGGTGAAGACATCAAGGCTAAGAGATTTAATTTGTCCTTGGAACCCAAGGTGGTCAGATCTAATGCCAATGCTTTTAGCCATTAGACTTTACTGCTGCTTCTTTATAAATATTTAATAGTATAGTCTGATTGTCATCTTGTATCTACATAGAAACACAGCTGGAAACAATTGTAAGAGACAGTGCTAACTGAATGCTTGTTCTTATTTATTGTGACTATTTCTCCTGTCCAGATGGTGACCTGATAGTATGAAAGTGCCAAAATACTGGCACTGTCGATATAGTAATGTACTTGTTTCTAACAGTTTTCATATTATCACACTTCGTTCTTACAACAGTCCCATGAAGTCAGTAACAAATGAAAAATCTAAGGAATGAGGAGATAAAATAATGTGCTGGGGTTAGAATCCAGATCTTCTCATTTTAAAGTTCAGATTCTTTTCACTTAATTTTATGCTGCTTTACGGTCTAAAGATAATTGCAGAGGGACATTATGGAATAAAAACAGCTGGAGGCATCTGTCCACAAGTGTACAGTTACAAATAAAAGTAACTTTGGTATCCTATCCATAAGCATCTCCATCTAAACAATCTTTGAGGATACCACTTTTGCCTTACATTTGTTAAGGTATAAAGTGGAAAAAAGCAAAAGGCTCTTTGGGAAATAAAATTTCTCCCTATCATTAATAATTAATTTTTAAGAGTCTGCTGTCTTAAATTACTGAATGTCCCCTGCATTTCTTTTCTACTATCACTCTGGTTTATATCTCAGTTACCTCTTAACTAGACAGACCATTGCACAGCCTGAAACTTAAAGTCTCACTGCCTTTAGCTTCTCCCTACAGCTCAGACCATCCTAGAGGTTTTTCCTAGTCTTCTAAAATCAAGCCTCAATTCCCTGCTTGAAATGTTTTTAAAGATCCCTGACTCTTACCCCGCTCTGAATCCGTATCACTGCTTGTACCTTAAAATACAGTTCCACCATATTTGGTTCTTTATTGAATTATAAGACTTCTTTGGGCTGGAATTGTGTTTCTTTCATCTGTGTATACTCTGAAATACCTTGTGTGGGTTCTTGCAAAGCAATGTGCTCTCTGTAGACAGGTGTTAAGTGAAGGTTGTTAAATTCTTTGCTCCCTTTAAGGCCAAAATGTGGTTTAAAAAATTACAGCATATTATCATCAAGTATATCTTACACAAAGTATATCTCCTTTATACCTTTGCCATGGCCATGATCTAACCCTTCTCTTCATTAAGGGACTTGAGTAGATAGAAGATAAAAAGGCTTGAAGTAGCTCTTTCACTGAAATTGAGGCCATCTTCCAAATTACATTATTCTGTCTTTTAGTGTGCCTGTGTATGTATCTGTCTTTTTTCCTGTCCATATAATCTTAGGGAAAGTAACCCCTAAATCTGTTTCCTGATCATATACCCCTTCTTACTTCTTCTGATTCACCCATTATGTGCTAGGGGATTCAGTGCTGGAAAAGATGGGCCATTTCTAACTCTTGGAACTTTCAGTTTAATAAAGGAGACTGTCTGGCCCAGTAGGAATTACCATGCGGAGAGATAAGTGCTGTAATAGAGGAAGTTTACAAGGGAGGTATCTAACTCAGGTGGGGATGGGTCAGGGAAGGCTTCTTCAAGATGGTAATTTCTAACTTCAGACTGAAGGTGAGAAGAGGACCAGGGTTAGAGGGACCGAATTGTAGTCAGAGAGAATAGCATGTGCACAAGTCCAGGAATGATTCCTGTGGGTGGACCATGAAATTAGGTAATGCTGTGAAGCTGAAGAGGAAGGGGAGTGGTAAGTCTCACTACCTCTTCCTTAGATGTACACAGATTTCCTTTGCGTACACTCATCTTGCAGACTTGTGAAAGTCACAGCTTTCACCACTTTATGCCACTACTCAGAAATATTTTAGGGCTCCGTTATTGCCTCCTGCTTTGTCTAGTCTCCTCTTTCACTGGCTTTCTAGGCTCCCTAAAATTGACCCTATTTCCTACTGCTTACTAACTCACATCCCCCTGCCGGAGCCCAGACTATCTCCTTACAGTCTCTTGGGTTCATCCAGCTTGTTCTCCCCTCTGTGCCATGCCCCTTTACTCATCTTTCAAGTCTTTACTGATTCCCTATCCTTGGATATTTGCAGTTTGTGCCACGTAACAATATAGAATTACACATTGCCTACTATCGTCCTTTGATTTTGTTTATGTCTTTTATGATCAACTGGGTTGTAAGCTTCCTGAAGGCTGTCTCTGAAGCTGCATTTTAATCTGCTGAGGAGTGGAAAGGAAAGGGTACTGGACCTGAAGTCAGGCAGGCCTGCATTTGATTTGTAGCTCTGCCGCTTATCAGTTGCATGACAGGTTTCTTCTTGGGTAATACAGGAATAATGAGATTCATCTCACAAGGTTGTTGTGAGAAATTCCACAAGTCACTGTATGGGAAATTTGTGGGCTATAAAGCTCTATGTGCAAATTTTACATTTTGTTCCATAGTTCCTATGTAGAGTCATATTCATTATGTGAGTTTTTATGTTTCTTTCCAAGACCTTAGAATCTTGAGAATTTCAGACATATATTTTTTTTCTTAGTGACGTATTTCTCTTTAATCCAGATCCTGGTTATTTTTAATCTTTCTCTGTTTCACCGATTCCTACCCTGTCCTCAAACTTATAGATGAAATAATTTTAGGCAGCTGAGAAAATAATATTTTGAGACATGAAAAAATTCAGTTGCCTAATCTATTGATACACTGCAGATAAATTAGATCTCATCAAAATTAAAGATTTTTAAATTTATGATCTTCAAAAGATATCATTACAAAAATTAAAGACAAGCCACAGACTGGGAGAAAATATTTGGAACCCATATATCAGACAGAGTATTTATGTTCAGGATTTATAAAGAACACTTACAACTCAGTAACAAGAAGTCAACCAATCCAATAAAAAAAAAAAATCGACAAAAGATTTGAATGGACACTTCATAAAAGAAGATATATAAACGATCAATAAGCCCATTAAAAGATGTTCAACATCAGTAGTTACCCAAGATACCCATATTAAAACCACAATGAGAGAGATTATTACACCAGGGCTTCTCAACCTTGGCACTTGACATTTTGAGTCAGATAATTCTTTGTTGTGAGAGGCTGTCCTGTGCATTGTAGGATGTTTGGTAGCATCCCTGGCCTCTACCAACTACATGACATAGCAACACCCCCACCTATCAGTTGTAAAAAACAAAAATGTATCCAGATATTGTCAAATGTCCCCTGGGGGGCAAAAATCACTCCCAGGTAAGAACTATGGTGCTACATGCATTAGATTGACTAGAATTAAAAATATCGGCCATGCTAAGTGTTGGTAAAGATGTAGAGCCACTGGAACTCTCATACAATGTAAAAAGGGTATAACCACTGTGGAAAATGTCTGGCAGTTAACTTAAAAAGTTAAACTTATACCTATTATATGATTCATGCATTCCACTCCAAGCCAAGAGAAATGAAAGCATAATTCACACAAAGCTATTCAGAATCTTTAGGAGATGTACTATTCTACATAGGTAGAATTCTAAAGTACAAAGAACATTTTCATTTTGACTATGTAATTTTTCATACCTCTTTCTAGGATCGTTTTGCTTCTTCCTGAAATGAAGCTCCTTCAGGAGGATCTGTTGGTGGTGGTAGACAACTTTTTATCTCTTAAAATGTATTTCTTGCATTCACTTTCTTGAAAGATAGTTTCATATGTCATACAATTCAAGAATACTTTTCTCTCAGTACTTTAAAGATACTGTTCCATGATCTTCTGGCTTCAATTATTAAAAATTAGGCTGTCAGTTTAGTTTTTCCTTTGTAGGTAATCTGGCTTTTCTCTTGGATAACCTTCAACATCTTCCTTTCTTCTTGGAATTTTTCAGGTTTTTTGTCAAGATATGGATTTCCTTTCAGTTATTATGCATGGGATTCACTGTGCTTCCTTATAAAATGAGGATTGATGTCTCTAATCAGTTCTGGAAAATTCTCAACCATCATCTCTTAGAATATTGCCTTTCTCCTTCTGGAACTCCATTTAAATATATATTAGTCTTTCTAGTTCATCCTCCATGTATTTTATTTTTTCTTTCATATTTTCCATCTTTTTGCTCTATGTGCTACATTCTGGATTATTTTTTTCAGATTTACTTTCCGGTACTAATAATTTTCTATTCAGTTATGCTGAATATACTGTTTATCCACTGAATTTTAAGTTAACTATTATAAAATCTGTTTTCAATTCATTTTCAAATCTGTTTGGTTAATTTTTTTGATGGTTTCTTGTTCCTTGCCTATAATTTCTATTCCCTTTAAATTTTTAAAATACATTCTACTGGTATTCTGTATCTATAATTCTAACACCTGAAGTCTTACAAGTCTGGGTCAAGTGATTATTATTTCTTCTGAACCTCACTAATGGTACCTTTTTTCATGGTACATTTTATTATTGTAAGTTCATATTCATTGGACTTTTATCTCCTTTAATTATCTATATTTCTGACTGGAGCCTGGGGGACTAACCAACCCCTTTAACTTAATCCTTGCCTTATTTTTTTTTTTTTTTTAAAGACCAGACAGGTAATTGGGAATTAAGGCTCCAATTCCTCATGCGTGAGCCATTTTATATTTATGAATTTTCAGGGGAGATTTTACCCCAAACATCAAGAACAAAGTTGAAATAAACAAATTTTCTTTCTATCTCCTTTTATAGATGAGGTGTTTTTCCTAGTTTATGCTTTCATTGATGGTTTAGCTTATTGCGATTTGGCTTTATGATGGGGCCTCTGGTCTACCCCCATTCACTCCCTCCCCCACCCCTGATTCCCCAGGTCCTAAGCTTTGTCTTCTGGGTTCCCTATGCTATTGCTTTAGGCTACTGGATCCATGGTTACCAGCCTCAATAATCACTATCTCCTTGGATTCCTCCTATTGGTCATTTTTGACTTCTTAGGATTTCTGGTTACTTTGCCAGTTCACCCATACATTTAAAATTATATTTCTTATTAAAATATTTTTAGGTGTTTTGTCCAATATGGTAAGAATCACTATTATAGAGGCTAGTTATTACCCTAATCTGTCAGAGAGTGCTGCTAGCAGGGCTCTTTAAAGCTTATAGGACTAAGTACCCTTATGGTAAATGGCTCCAGTTACTGTGTTGTTCAAATTCTTCTGCTTTTTAGAATTTTTATGACTCTTCCCTTGTGATTAAATGGTTAACTATCATTCTTTCTTTGCTGTCAATTTAAATGGTAGTCTCTTATCTCTTCTAAATTAATGTGGAATTAACTCGATAAACAAGTTGCTATAATTTTGTATCGAGTAAAAGTAAATTGTCTTTAAGAGAGTTAGGACAAAGATTTTCCTCTGAGTACAGTATGCTTTGGTATATAAACTCAGTGGCATCTATTTTACTTTTTTTTTTTTTTTTTGCTTAGCTGTTCTAGATTACGTTTGTGAGATTGTAAAAAAAAAAAACCAGTCAATTGAGGTATAACAAGATATTACTATATCAATAGTCAGCTATAGTAATCAGCTATTTTGGCCAAAATTACTAATTTTTTTTTAAATGTGGAGAAAACATTTCTCTCTCTTTCTCTCCCCCGCCGTGTGTGTGTGTGTGTGTGTAAGTAATCATTGGATTTAATCCTACCAAATATAAGTCACTCTGAATCCTGCCTTTCATTTTTGAGTAGGTAATACCATATTCAGCCTCTAAGAAAAATTAACAATAGTTTCTTATGTTTTAAATCTATTTACGTGACTTTAATGATTGTATGCCAACTTGTCTTTTTATTTTCATTTTACCCTTTATATAAAATGTTACCTTTTGTTTATGCTGAAAGATAATTTTACTCATTTAGCAATTTTTTTTTGTTAGACTCAAGACTTTCTCTTTAGTCTTTTATGTGCGAAGCCTGTAATATAATGAAAATGTATTTTAAAGTAATTGTGTGTGATGTGCCAGTAATTATAATTTCAAAGCAAGGTTAACATACTTCCACTCCCCCAAATCCTTACATCTGAAACAGAATATATTCACAACATGGTCCAAAAGGGACATATAAATACTCTGAGGTTGTGCTGTAAAATTGTTAACCCCACATAGGCACATACACAAATAATATTTATAACTTTATCCAAAAAATAGTGGATGGTATTTTGGAGATTAAGAGACAGGATTAGCACGGTAAATAGTCAAGTAGTAGAAGATATTCCTCATTCAGCACAACAAAATTTACAAATTTTTGTGCAGAAGATGAAATTTTAGAAGACCCTTGAAAGAAGTTATGATAATGTATCCTTAGTGAAACTGTGAGGGAAGAATGTTTTCAAGAGTCTGGGATAAATGTATAAAGATTCAGAGAAGGACCACAAGTAAATAGAATAAAGGAAATTGAGATAGGATTAACATGTATAAGGTAGGCAGTAGCCAGGGAGAAGGGATATTGAGAGATGTTATGGAGCATTTTCATTTTCATAGTAGTCTCAGTGGGAAGCAAGTCTGAATTTCCTGGAGAGGGATGGTATTCCAATGATTTGGGTGGTCACAGAGGGTGGGGTGAGCAGTCATTATACAGAAGAGGTTGCAGAGAAAATAGTGCAGGGTTAGATAGGAAGGAATGAAGAGTTTATAGCCCCTTGGCCTCCTTCCTGATGGACACACAATCACTGGACTGTTAACAGTAGAAAGGAAATTAAAGCATTATGGATAGGGTAGTATCCCACCACATCATGGTACAGTAGAAATAACATGACTTCGGAGTCAGACAGGCTTGAGTTCTAACCTTCACTCAGGCCCTTGCTTGCTATATGACCTTGGGTTAAGTACTTAACCTCTGTCTCACAGTTTCCCATTTCTAAAGTGAAGATAGTATCTACCTAAAGGATTATTATGAGGGTTAAATGAATTAAAATATATGTAAATACTTTAGACGAGTGCCTGATACATACTAACCAAAATCTGTCTTAGCTAGTCTGTTAATAATATGAAATCTGAAACCACAAAGCATAACATCTATCTACTTCCAGAATCAAATGTTAGACTAAAATCTGAATTATTGATTTTAAAGCTCTTCATCAACTGGCACTCAGTTATCTAACTGCTGCAATTAACAATCAGATGTTCATCATAACAGAATCTTGCTCTCCAAGTGCTTTGTACCTTTGTAGTTCTAAGGCATTTCTCAGTCCAGGTATCCTTTTAAGAGGAACAAGACTACAGTAGGTGGATCACTATAGGAAGCTAGAAGAGGAAAAAGAGGAGAAAGGAAGAAGATATGGATGTTGTTCTCAAAGAAGACAGGTGAGGATGGAAACAATGCCTGGCGTATAGTAGATGCTTAATTAATATTGGTTGACTGAATGTTGAATAAATAGGTTCAATATATCCATAAATATAGCAGTTTATGAATTTAACAGAAACATACAACCAAACTGTGGTGAATAGATATGTGTAATTGATGAAAGTTTTAGTAAGAGTTGGATGGATATTGTTTTAAATTATTAAAGATTAAAAGCCCAAAGAAAACATGAGCTTTATATGCAGTGCCTCCTTCCCAAACGATGTATTGAAACTATCTTTTTTCTTGATTCACCATAGTTTAGTTGTCTGTGACAATTGAGGATAGAGAAAAAGGATGAAGTAAAGGACATCACCAATAAGTAAAACTTAAAACTAGTCTCCAAACATTATTTGATTTTCCCCCATCTTCCTAGGAATGTATAGAATACAATAAAATGTTCAGAGGAAGTATTCGCACATACATTTTTGACCTCATTCTACAGTGTTCATAGCAAACCTATGTTTTATACTATATGGTGAGTTCAGGAGATGATGATGTGACAAATCAAGCTGACATACTTAAAATAATTATTTTTTTAGGGAACTGAAACCAGCAAATGGTTTAAGCAGTACTTGAAGAAAAGACAAAATGTGGTTCTGGAAGATATTGAAAACTGCCTTAGAATATTTGATAAATTCAACAAGCCAAAAGCAAAATGAAGAAAACTATTAACTGTTGTTTCACAATGTTTTTGTGTCTCTATTGCATATAACACTTTGTCAATTTAAGCAGATACTGAGATTTGTATGAAAATCCCTTCTAAATTCTCAGAAAATTTTCATCTCTCAAAGAAGAAAGACTTGCATTGAGTAATAGAAATAAAGGGGAAAAGTGCATAAAATGGCACTATGCAATTTGTTCAGTTTGCTTGCTTGTTTTGAAGATTGGTTGTATTTATATGTGGTTGTTTTTACTCATTTTCTATTTTTGGATTTGGACTGAGCATTTCTTTTTTGGGATCCCCCACCCTCCTGCATAAATTATAGAAATTGAGTATTAGGAAATTTAAAAAGAGAAGAATCTTTTCTTATAGATATTCCCACCTTTATCCTCTATCCACAAACAAGAAAAAAATTATCCCACAAAAATTTAAAATTACAAATACACTAATATTTTAAAGATAACTTTAATGTATACGGTATCTGACACAGTAAAGATGAAAACAAAATTATCACTATGTTACTAAAATCTGATATATTTTGTTGAGCGTTGAAGAGATTTTTATCTTTGTTACTTTTAACACAGGATAGTATATCCTGTTTTATGACTTTTGCTCTGCTCTGACACTATATAGTATAAAAAAATCATTGAAAGAAGGTTGGATCTCATTGGTATCTGGAACAGTTGAGTCCCTACCTGTTTGTCTGCTTTATGATTGGCCGAAAGCTGTTGCTAAGCTTGTTTTTTTGTTCTTAGGGAAAGTAAAAAGTTGAGTGTGACCTATTTGAACTGCATCCTGCTGCTTTTGATTCTACTTTGCTCTTTCTCCTGATCTACATTTGTTTTCTGATATCTTTTTAAGCTTAGATATTTTTAAACCCTCCAATTTGTAAATATGTTTTTCTGATATACTTTTAAGCTTAGATATTTTTTAAACCCACCAATTAGGGTGCAATATTTTAAGGTTTTAATTGTATATTTGCAATGCACAAATTAAACTACTGTGGTTTAAATTTAAAAATCTGGTTGAATATATGAAAGTTGAATTTTATGATATAAAGCAAATTCTAATTGTGAAGAGCAAATGCAGTATTTAAAAATCTGCCTATTACAAGTACAAAAGAATTTTTGTACTTGTAAAATGCAGTATTTAAAAATCTTGTAAAGATTTTTGCAGTATTTAAAAATGCAGTATTTAAAAATCTGCCTATTACAAGTACAAAGTACTTCACTGAAAAATTTATTAGGTCAACTTTTTATGGTCATACTGGCATGTATGTCACTGAAGGATAAGATTGACTCTACTAGTGTTTTCTGGAGAAAACCTAGACGTATTGATCATTCTTTCAGTTATAGACCAGATTCAGGACAGGCTAAATCAAGGTTCTACTCGCAGGCAAGTTTGGTTGGTAACTCAGTAGACCATCATGAACTGTTGTGATTCTAAGGAGCCTTTTCTCTTTAAGGCTCTACTTGGTATTGATGGGAATGAGACTTTGAACTAGATTCCCTAGCACCCTGCTGGAACCAGCAGAAATCCCTGGAGCATTCTCTGAACCTTAAGTGTGACCCACGTCTTGGGTGAATAATGTAGGGAGCTACAGACTAGCATGGATCCTTCAAACCTGCTGTGATTTCTGATGTGCAGATCAAGAGATATGGTGTATATATACAACAGTGATATTCAAATGTTATTACATTTTTTTGTCAGCATAGTCTTTAGTAAAACAATATTACCATAATTCTGATGTGAACATATCTAAAACTGGCATTGTATTAATAAATTATGCCTTTAAGTTTAAATAAATAAAAAAATAAGTTTAAATAAGTAAAGTTAAATTTATCAAGTTAATTAATGAGAATAATGAAGCTATTTTCTGTTATAAACAAATTAGAACTTAAGGGGTTATGGATTATAGTTACAGTATTATTTGACTTTTTCTTGTATGTATAATATCAAGGAAATCTGGATTCATACAGCAAAGTTACCCACATGCTATAGCAATTCATTCACTACTATAGTTTTACTCTAGCAGGTGTAGACAGGCATGACTTTTTTAAAAGGCTAGAATACACTAACTATACCCTTCCTAATCACTGACACATTTTCAAGAATGTTCAAACATGAGCTCACAAAGATGGTGGAAGAAGCTTTATTTAATTATTAGTGGCAACAAATTATTATTTTAGTAATTTCCAATGTATTTCATATTGATACACATTTGTAGGTTACCTTGAAAAAGAAAGCTTAAATCAAATATTCCATAACACTCTAAAATACTTGTAAGGAATGGATCCTAAAAAATATAATTTGAAAACCACTTGTAATGTACAGAGAAGCCAGGTTCTAGTTAGCTTAAAGCATATAACTCTTGATAAAATCAAGAATTGTTAACAGTAGAAATTTAGAGCTGAAATAAAGTTTGAGAGATCATGAAGTTCAATTGCCCTTCATTTTAAATTTGAAGGGACTAAAACTAGAAGAGTTGTTAAGAGATTTCTAGACTGGGTTTTGGGGTTTTGGTGTTGTTTTGCAGAACTGGGCAATGAACTAGATGACTTCCTATTTAATGCTCACTTACAGAGCCCCAAATTATCTGCCAATCTGTATGACTTATGTGAGAGGTATAAGTCTAAATGAAATAGATACCCAATTTCAAATTACGATATTTCTGCTTGCTCATAGGATTTAAGAAGTTAAATACATATAATTGACATTCAGTAAATATTTATAAATAATGAGTGATTGAATGCTAAGTGGTTACATAATATTAAGATTTCTGTTAATTGGTAAAATAATAGCATTGACATACATCCATAAATCTATGCCAATATATATGTTTTTTAGAGTTATAACACATTAAGGAAGACTACTACCTTCTCCAATTTATAATATTTAAATAAAATCTTATTTCAGTATTTCTCAATTATTTGCCAAAAATTAGGAAAATCAGATTATCTAGCCCTACAAATAAAATGATTTTGAATTCTGTTCAAACTTAAGCTTGTGTAAAAAACAATTTTTGAAGTGTTATCTCTTCTGAGTATGTTTAGCTAAACAAAAAGATAGTGGTAAGCAAAAAATAAACATCTTTATTATTTGAACGACAGTGCACTGTCATTCCCTTTGGGCAAAGGGGAAAATGGCCCACAGAGGTGTAGTGAGGATTTCGGAGGCAAAAGAACATATGAGAAAGTTCAGTGAATGGCATTTTATTTCTAAGATGCTTAATAACATGCAAGTACTCTCTAAATGTGGCTGGCCTTGCACTTTGTGACCAGGATAAGGATCTACGACTTAATGCCCTCTTGGAAAATGAGATCTCAGAAGGAGGCAAAGAAAGAAAGTGAATTAAAGGATTAAAGGACCTACAACTAAAGATTATCACAAAGGAACTAGGTGGGGGTTCTTTGAGCTGTGTAAGAAAAGCACATACTGTAGGACTCTATTCACTGCTTGGTAGTAATAATCATGGGGGTGTGACATAGAGAGGGAGGTCAGGATTGCTGTTATAAATTTTAAAATAATTTGATTAAAAGATTTTAGAATATTGTCATTAGGATTTTATTTCTTTGAACCAAAATTATCTTTACTATGAATAAAATATTCAAAATTCAGACATGATTAAGCTAATGACTCATTAATATACATTTATCCTAAACATTTTAACCATGGGTAAATTCGACTTTATAAAGGAAATAGATACTTGAGTGTTCAGTTCCATCAAGTTTGTGGCCTCAGGATAAGTTGAAGATATTAGATTTGGTTTTAATCTATTTTGAATGATAATTTTAATATTATGTCAGACTAATATATTCCTTGGATTTAAAATTATAGCTTATATATTAAAACCAGTTTTTGCCTGTGCCCACTAACAGAAGAACTTTGAGAATTTAAAAAACATTTTCACACATGTTTTTAGGTATAGATGAAATCCAGCCCCTAAAAAACTATTTTAAAAATTATACAATAGAGTATATATGCATAGTCTGAGAAACATTTTCTACTTGAATATCACATATATTTAGTATCTTCAGTTACCTTTGTTTTTTGAGTTTGTGTTATTTCCTTTTCTTCCTTCTTTAAACCTTCAGTAGCTACTAAGAACATATGAGATAAAGTGCTAAGTCTCAATTTCCTGCTACACTCACCTTTTCCTTAACCTCATCTTATTCCAAATTAAACCTATTCTTTCCTCTTTAACTCAACAATGATGCTGAAAAGTAATTTGCCTCTCAAAGATGTAATATTTCTGAATGAATTACCCCATTTAATTTTGATATTCAACAGACACTCTCCTATCATTTCACCTTAGATAGGCTTGAGGATGTCTAAAGCCAAACTTGGTTACAAAATGTTTATGAATCTTGTCAAACGATGGTATGTAAACAGGCCACGTCTCACTTGTAAGTACCTGCCTTAACAAGTGAGCCATATGTACCATTGCCCAAAACTATATAGCTATTATTTTGGTAGTGCAAGAGAGCAGAAAAATCAAAGAAGCTTGGGAGTATCTGTGGGTTCCCAAAGAAGACGTGGACAGACTATGAAAAATACAAGTTGCTTCGCAGAACTGAACCCAAGGACAAGCACAGACTGCCTGCTTATACAGCCTTCAAAAATATTTGTCCATATGGCCCAAATTTTTTATAAACTGAATACCGAACTTGAAATACATTATTAAGCTTTCAATTGAGTTAGGGCTTATATATATGTTTTTAATGGAAACATCTCTGTGGAGTTCATTCATTCAGTACATACTTATTGAGGGTCTACTGCATTGAAAACATAGCAGTGAACAAAAAAGACAAACATTCTGATGTTATGGAGCTTACATTCTATTGAGACAGATTAAATAAATTAGTATGAGATATCAGCCTCCATACAATAAATAGTGTGAGTTAGTTTAAGAACACTGTTTTCTTCTTAATAGCTACCGGTTATTCTAAGGGGAATAGGGATAAGGTGAAGAGTGTTTAAGAGGTTAGTCAGACTCAGGCAAGTTAGTTACTGAAGGAGCTTTGGGTAGCAGGAAGTCACCAAAGGCCTGGGAAGAGTGGCAGGGATAAATAGAAGAGAGAAGCGCTCAAAGACCAAGATCATTCGTTCCCTGATTTCTTCTTTTTCTTTTTGTTTTTAAACCAGATCTCATCCTGATTAAAAGCAAGGGAGCTAAGTTTTTCTTTCTTCCTGCCCTCTTGTCCTCACAATCAAGAACTTAGGCTAATGAAGTTATCAGAATTTTAGAAATATTCACTGAAAGAAACAGCCCAGCTGCTGTTGCTTTGGATTCAGACAAACCTGGGTTCTAATTCCAGGCTGCATTTTACTACTTTTATAATCTTGGACAAGTTACCCGCACTTTATGAGTTTCTGTCTTACAAATGTGTCACATAAATAATTATATCTGCCTTATAGATGTAAAGTGCTTAGTGTCTGATATATAGGAGTTGATAAGTTACTGGTCTTATCATTAGCTTGAAAACTTGACCACACTAGAACACACTTATTCTTTAGGAGAAAGTGATTTTCTAATTTAAAACTGCTGACAGGATTTGGAATACTGCTTATTTACAAATATGGGTGACAGATGGCCTATGTTTCTGAAAGCCTATGTGGAGATTTAAAATTGCATTTCTAAGAGAAGAAACTTTATGCTGAGAGAGTAAATCTTAAAAGTTCTCATCACAAGAAAAAAATTTTTTTGTATCTATGTATGGTGACAAATGTTAACAGACTTATTGCGATGATCATTTTGCAATATATACAAATATCAAATCATGTGATATACCTGAAACTAATATTTTTTCAATTATACCTCAATTAAAAATAAGTAAATAAAAGAAGACACTCTAAGGGAGAGAAAAAGCAAAGATTTGTCAACATTCTTGCTCCTTTATAAGTAATATAATTCTAAAAATTAAATTCAAGAAGTGAAAAAAGTAGAGGACAAATAAGAATAATGTAAAATTAAAGTTCAGTGCTAAAAGGATCTCAGTGTACCCAAAACATGATGTTGAAAGGAAAAAAATGCTTAGCAGACAAGCTATATTTACAAAAACAGGAAGATATCAGCTAGAGGAGAAATATCTTGACAAATTTAGTAAGCAGAAGTAATCTTATAAACCAGCGTTCATTCTAGATAAAATGTTTTAAATGACATTAGGGTATTTTTCAAGAATGCTTAAACCACATAAATGTAATAAATCCCACTCTCATTCTTAAAGGAGTTCTTTAATGGCTAAAACCATTGCCATGTCTGTTTCTAACCAATTATTAAATATAATTTCTCTTTTATTGAATAGATTTACAAATCTATAGTACTTTCATGTAATTCCTTTGGTTAATGAGAAAATCATGGTTTAATGTGCTTTTTGGCCCGATTAAGCATTCTTTCTACTAAAATATCTGTCATGAGTTGGCTATATTTTTAAAAGTCTAATGAATTTAGGGAAGCTGGTTGATCAGGAGAGCAGATAATTTTAGATTTACCTCTTAAATTTCAAAAACAAGAAAATGAGGCATGATCTTCTTTCTCAAGAAACTGTGTTGGAGGTTGGAGAGACAAAATCTACTTTCATTCCTCTACTTCATTCCCATTATTCTTTAGATCACCCTCTTGTTTTGCCAAAATTATCTCAAGATCCTTTCTAACTCAGCTCCCTGCCTCCAGTTTTGCCCCTTTCAATGTATTTTTCTAAATCTTACCTGAAATGTCATTCTACTTTTTAAAACTTTGAATAATTTCACAGTACTCTTAAGAATGAAATTTATATTTTTTAATGAATCTTTAATAAGGTCCCTCCTTAGTATTTATCTTTTACCTAAACTCCATCCATTACCGTCCATACTCTTTGCTACAGACTCAATGAACTTCCTTTATTCTGCTTCCCTAAGGGACCACTCTCTCCCTCCCCTGCCTCTGGGCCTTTACATATGCTAGTTTTGTTACTTAGAACTCTTGTCTCTAAGCTCAACTCCCCCTCCCCCAATATTTTTGCCTAGGCCTCTCTTCTGATCCCCTAAGCCCAAGCTCAGATGTCTCTTCTTTCAGGAAGCCTATCTTAAACCATCACTCCAAGTATGGACTCTCTCATACTTCATAGTTCTCTGCTCAAAACAAGTCATTTGACACCTCTCTGCTTTTACATGAGCGTATCAGCTTGCTCTTGAGAAAATTAGAGTTGAGACCATTACTGCTAATGACAGATGGAAAAACTTCACTTTGATGCAGCTACGTTTACTAAAACATTTTTAGAGGAAAGGAAATATTTCAGAATTAATATTCCTTCTTGTATTACATGTCAAGATTTTTCCTAGAAGAAATAAAATGTTGACATAAAATGTTTAAATAGCAGGCTTTATAAAGTAGCTGCTGGCTTATATCGATAACCTGTGATAAATATGAAAAGAATAGTTCTTTCCAATTACTGTTCTGTATTCAGGATGTTCACCTTTATTGCATGCCTATCTGTGCCTAGCATTGGGGGTTCATTAGGAGAAGTGCCTTCAAGACATGTGGTCTACTCAAGAAGTAAAATCTTTGGAAAATACAATTTTTTTTTATTGAATAATTTGGAACAAAACATTTCCAGAAGTGAAATCTACACAGTGATACTTTTAGTTCGATAAATTTTGGGAATTCTTAATTACTGTAGATTTATTTGGAAACAACTTTTGTATGCTGGAGAGTAGAGTGACTAATTCACAATATTGCTCTGTAGAAAAGAACAGAAGTTAACATTCTTTGAAGAACTTAAGTCAGTCTTTATTCAACCATAAAGGAATCTTGACATTTAAAAGCTTGAAGGTCCTCAGTAAACCACTGAATTAGAGTAGAAGTTAAAATTTTTTCTTTTTATGTAAGGCAGAATTGAAATAAATAAGCTGAAACTTTTTTTTTTTTAAGGAATCCTAATTGGAACTTCCTATACAATTTTAGTATATGCTTCTTCAATAAATATTTATCAAGCACTATCAAACACTGCTATAGGTATACCGTTTGCAGTTTTAATTGGCATTTAATTATTTAAAGCCATTTTTTGGTTAAGTAAATGCCTGCTTTTCCCTTGCCTCTCATTAAATAGACAAGCATTCTTCATTTTGCAAATAACATAATTTTAATGTCAAAAACAAGGTTATGCCCTACTAACTAACCCCACTATTTTATTCTTTCCAGAAAATCACAACTCAACTCTTCTAAAACCAATCATTTTTCACATGGTTCCTTCATTATCGAACTAGCTTTATAGCTGACAATTCCACATATCAAGTCCATTTATGTTTCCATTATTCTTCTACAATTAATTTATTTTGGAGGGTACATCATATTCCTGCAAATTGGATGGTTTACTGTGTTTATTTTTGCTTGTTTATTTGTGGTTGAGTGGGCACTTGATTATACTGTTTGTTTTTGTGGCTGCGCTCAGAGGAAGAGATCCTGGAAGTCTCTATAGCCTTTTCTTCTATGTTATTAGCCCAAAATTGCTTTTCTTGACCATTAAAAATATTTTGTATGCTTCAGCAATTTATAAAAGCAGTGTATAACATTTATCTTATTTATCTAGAGAAGATAAATAATAACCATTTTAACCTGCTACTTTTAAAATATGACAGTTTGAGCAAAAAGGGTAACTTAGTCTTCTCTGAGACATTGTAACCTCACCCTGACTGAAACTTATTTTCATTTATGAATGCTGGTTCTGTCTGTCAGTGTTTGTTGATTTAAACTCCACTTGTTTCCTTCTGTCAGAAAGTTCCAACTTTTCTTTTTTTTTTTTAACCTGAGCATGTAAGCTTTTGAAAACACAATGGCGAACATGCAAAAAGTGATCTAATTTAGGAGCTGATTTTTAAAAAGAATTTAATGGAGCTATTTAAGGAAATAGTGTTGAGACAGGATTTGAGAGATCTGCGTTCCGGATCCAACAACGTCAGTTATTTGTGCTCCCTTATAACCTATGTTTTCTCAAGTTCTTCAACAGATTTCAGAGAGAGAAATTCTTTCTTTAGAACTCAAGGCGCTTATGAAAGAACATTAGAAATTTTAAAGCCTTCTAATGTATTTGGAAAGAAAAAAGAAAATTCAGAGATCTGCTACCAAAGCTTATTATCTGTGTAAGAAAGTGATATTTATAGTTTCTACATAGCTTACCAAAAATAATTTTACATTGAATATAGGCAGGCCATGGTCCCGTACTTGTTCCTGCATTCTGCGGCCCATTCGGTGTTGTTGAAAAGGAAGAAGGGGAATTTCAGTAGTTTATTAAATGTAAAACGAACTCGATTCCTCTCGATAAGGGTCAGCCTAGAGGCTGGTTGCTGTTTGGCCCTAGGTAAATGGACCTGAGCGGGTGGAGGGAGGGCAGGCTGCTGGTACTGGGGACAGGGGCACATTAGCCTTTCATTGAAGTCCGGAGGGCTCGCGCGGCTCCGTCAACCCACAGCGCACGCTCACCTTCCAACGGACCGAGCCCTGTTCCAGTCCTGAGAATTAGCTCCTTGGGGTGGAAGGGCCCCTGGAGGTTGTTTTTCCCTGGGTCCGTGTGGAACAGCACGCCAACGCCTGCCCCTCCGCGCCGAGGGGGCGGGGCTCTGTGGCACCGCGGGCTCGCATTGGTGCGCGCGGCCTCTGGTCGGCGGAGTGGCAGCGGGGCGGGGCCGCGCGGCCTGTTTGTTTGCGCCGCCCCCGCCATCCGCGCTGACTGAGGCGCTGCAGCGCAAAGCCCGGCCGGCTGCTCAGCGCTCACCTCCGCTCCTCCGCGGCTACTCTGGGCGACCGCAGCGCTCTCCCTGCCAACATGCGCCTGGCCACCTCCGCGAACGAGCCGTACCCGGCCTCACTGGCCGTCTCGGAGCTGCTGGGCTTCAAGGAGTGCGGCGGGGGCAGCGGCCAGGACGAGGTACACGGGCCAGGGGCTGGGACTGCGGGCGGGTACCGGGCTAAGCTGCTGGGCTGCACCGTGGTCGTGGTCTAGGTCTCGTCGCCTCCCCGCCTTCGCACCCTAACAGCTTCGGAGAACGCTCCCTGAGGAGGGCGACGGTGGAGCAACCGCCTGGGCCAGCGTGCCCGGTGAGGGCGTCTCGGGTTGGCCTGCGCCCCTCAGGTGAAGGGGCGGCCTGTGATGGGTGGGGAGATGTTTTCCACTGTGAGCCCGTTGGGCAGAAAATGCTGAGGCTGAAAGAGACAGCTGTCTCGGTCATTTAAATGGAAGTCTCCAAAACGTAAATAACGTTGTCTTCTGTACAAGTCCCCACAAGTCAGAAACGGAACAAAGCTCTAGTCCCACGGTAGAACAGCCTGTGGATTTTTTCACCCTCAGCGTCTTGTCAAATCAAATTATTCAGTGACCCTCACTCCTACTTAAAAAAGAAAATGAAAAAAATACGTTTGAGTCAGTTAAAATATGATGTTCCCTAGAATAGGTATGTCCTGCTAGCTCTGACGTTATGCACAGCATTTACTCTTGTTTATTAAACCATCCTTTTGTGTCTGAATTTACCTTCAGAAAAAGCTCTTTGATTCTAAGTTCTTGCAAATAGGGCACCATTTGAAAGTTATTAATATAGCTTTAAAATTTGAATCGTTGAAAGGCTTTAATTCAAAAGGTAACAAGGGCAAAGTAGGAAAACAGTCATTAAAATCTGAAATGAAATCAGAATGCTGTGTTGCTTTAGTTTAAATACGAAGTAATTTCTCTGCAGCATTTCCCACTAGAATGACTCCGTTTTAATATTTATATTATTTTAAATGGAGTCTACATTAGGAGAATATTGCGTATATTCATATAAACTTAAATGAAGACACTTTCTATGAAGGTTGTGTAACAGCAAATACTTTAAGACTTTAACATTCATGGATATATAGTATGCTTTTTGTTTACAGTTAATAGCGCAGCCTAAAAAATATCTCATAACTGTTGCTTTGGAAGCTTCATCAAAGAGAAAACAGAGTGAAAGTGTTGAAGGAGCATTTATAGTTTCTGCAGGCCGTAACAGATCTTTTCTCATTTTAAGTAGAAGTGAGCGCCAATCATACTTGAATAGATGTTATTCCTGGTATTTGTGTGCATAATCCTGGTTCTTGCCCAGATGGAGAATCTGTAAATATAACCATCTAAACTGGAAGATAAAGAGATACATTTTAGCTTGCCCATTGATTACCCATGGGATTGTGCCCATGGGATTTTGTTCAGGAAACCGGGGAGCTTTGTATATAGTTATATTTCATTTTTAACACATCCAGCATGTGAGGAGATAAAGTAGGAAGCAGAGCTTAATGGAAAACGATTCACTTTACAAAGTAATAATACAACTCTTTCAAACAGCAAGCTTCCATAGTGCTTCAACACTTTAAACACTTTCCAGGAATGGAATTCCTGACTAAAGTATAGGGCGCATATAGGACCTAAATCAGCCTTACAAATCCAGTACTTTGAAGTCAATGAGATTTTATTTTTCTAGAATATAGATGATAGAAGACCAGATACTAAAAAATGAGGTACCTGAACTTTTCGTATTTATAAATTCCCTAGTAGAGTTCAGGACAATTTTAAAAGCACTAGTCTATTTTGTTATAGTAGGGATATTTCTTTATAACACTTCTAGATTTCTTCATTTCTCTTTAAAAATTTTAAATGTCAGAAGGCTAGTTCCCAGCTCTAGGCAATGATTCTCCTTAAGAATGGGGAGTGGGATGGTAATTTTCACTTTTATACAATAAATCTTTGCCTTGTTGAAATACTTCAGAACGCACATACTGCTTTTGTAATGTTTTTAAAAAATCAAAATTAGTGTCAATGTTGTGATTATAAGTATTAAAACACCTATACAGTTTTTAAACACACCAAATGCACTGAGGAAAATAAAATGATTCAAATGATCTTATTATGTTTATTTTTCAACTAGTTTAGCAAGTAGGTAGATGCCATAAGCCAACAAATGCTTTAATTTTGCATTTGTTGCAAATTATTCATTCTTTCATTTAAAGATGTTTATATAGATTTATAAATGTATCTAACAAATTTTAAAAATCTGATTAAAACAGTACTTTCAATACACAAACATTGATTCATACAATGATACATACATTGTCTTTCTGTGGTACTATCAACATCTGCTAAGAATTTTCTTTCATACTGTGAAAATTAGTGTGTTGGTATTATACACTAATGATACTATGTCAGATTTGCAGCAATGTGGTGGTGGTGGTGGAGGCTGTTGCTATCTCTTTCAAAGATGCTGTTTGGGAGGATTGTTGAGGAGAGGACTGTTAGTTCTTGTGTTAGTCTTTCCAGCCACACCTTCACCAAGAGCCAGTGACTCTGTGCTGTGATTAGCATCTACATCTGTTTTTCAACAGGCCTCTTGCTGTTGGCAGTTCTGCTTCCTACAATCTGGATTGGTCAAAATTTGTTCAAAGTCTGTAATTCAGTTTCTTACAGATACAGATGAAGTCATCATTGAAATAACCTTTAGGAAGTTATGAAATGTACTTAGTTTTGTTTATGATAACTTCATTAGAAGACCTGCAATGCCTTTTTTTGATCAACACCTGCTAGAAAATAGGATAGTAGTTAATTTGTCATGTGAGTAGGAAAAGCAGTGTTTCAAAAGTGATTTTCCAAAAAATTGAAACTTTTAACCTTTTAGAAACCAAGAATACTACTGTATAATAACAGTGGTATCTAAAAGGACCTTTGAGGTATCAAAAACTCTTAAAGATGCCCATAAGTCACCAACTCTAGAACCAGACTTCCTGGCTGTTTTCAAGGTAACTGTCATCTGTTTGCTTTTCTCAGAAGCTAAAACTCAATTTGTATGCAATGGGAAGCTAGATGGCATCAATGACCTGCTTCCTGCCAGTATGTGACTAGGATAAATTGGGGTACAGTCTCAGGGCTCATCAAGAGCACCCAGGGCAACCCTTTGTCTTCTTTTCAGCATGAGATTAAGTAGAAAAGATCGTGTCACATTCTTGTATCCTTCTCATGTACCCACTCTATTAAATAAGACAGAGAGAGAACAAAGGACATCTTTTTAGGTTGTTGTAATTTATTTAGGTTGTCTAGCTTCCAAATACAAGAGAATAAGTTGATACAAGGTCTAGAAGAACAGTAATTATGTTTCCCATTATATCAGTCTTGATCCACCCTTTCTGTATGGGAAAGACTTGATTTTTAAAAACCTATCCATCTCCTACTATCTCTCCCACCCCCCATTTTTTCTTTCACTTCCTCTCTTCCCCGCTACCATTTCCCTTTCTGCTTTTAGGGAATGGCACAAACATCTCACAGCTTCTTCAGCTTAATTAGAAATTGACCCCGGTCATTAAATTGTGAGCTGGGTAAAATTCTACTTTACCTAGAACTAGCCTTAGGTAAAATAATGAAATCAAATTCTTGAATGCCAGAGACTCCTTTCCATTCCTTTCATTTCTTCAGTTTTTCTATTCTTCTTTCCCCTTTCTGTTCTGTTCTATTTTATAGATTCAGCTTTCTTGCCAGACTGGTATCTCATCATGGAATGAATGTGATCTTATACTAAGAGATTATTAGCATAATAGGTATATAATGCATTCCCAAGAAAGTTCGGTTTTTCTTAACATCCTGTTTTAAAATGTACAGTTTTTCACTTTAAAAGAATGTATTTTAAAGGTAGTAGGAAGGAAGGATTTGGCTGTTGAAGGCAAGGATGAGGGAAGACAGTGATACCAATAGAGCTAGTAAATCTGGCTGTAGGGATGGATTTACAAAAACTTGAGATTTACATAGGACCACTGGGAAAGACCCTCGCCATGTCTGTAAGCAAATACTCCATTTCTGAAACATTGATAGTTTTTTTAGAACTGTAAAACTATTGGTTCAGAATAGTTTTGTATATAAACTATATTTGGCATGAAAACATAGGCAAAATAATATAATTCAACCTCTGAAGCTCATGTCCTATCAATCTGGTCTCATTAAAATTTTTTACATATACCACCTATATGCTGCTAATGTATTTGTAGGATAAAGTTCTAGAAATGGAATTGCTAAGTTACAAAGAGTAACATAATTATACATGTTATGCACGTTGCTTGCTCCCCCGCCCCCCATAAAATATTTGGGAGATCTTTTAAAGCAAATCCATACGGAACTGCTTTATTCTTTGTTAAGACTACATGCTGTTCTAGTCTTTGGCCATACTAAACTGTATCGAAATAGTCCTCTATTGATGAACACTTAGGCCTTTTTACATCTCGTATTATTCTTTTATCTACGATTTCACATATGTAACCTGTGTACTTATTGGTTAACATTTTGGATGGAATTGTTGATTCAAGGGGTATGTGACTTTTTTATTTTGATCAGTATTGCAGATCGCCCTTCCTAGAGGTGGTAGTAATTTATACTCCTTATATATTTCTAGATCTTTTTTCTTCATACTTCAGAATACTCCCATCAGAAATGTATAAGCAATGAATGATATTTTCTCCATTTCTTCTCCAACACAGTCTGTTATCAAACTTTTTGATATTAACCTTTTTTAGGTTAAAAATGTTATCTCAGTGTAGTTAACTTGCAGTGGTTTATTGTGAGGGTTTATCATTTTTTTCAGCCATTTATATTTCCTTTGAACTCTGTGTCCTTTGCTCTTTTTTTTCTTTTCTATTGAGTCATTGGGACTTTCTTATTGATTTATAGGAGTCTTTATGTATTAAAGAAATTTAGGCCTTTGATATATGAATTGCAAATTTATTTCCTAGTTTTGTTTGCTTTTGACTTTTTTTCCCCTACATGGAAGTCTTCATTTTTATGTCATCACATGTATCAGTCTTTTATTTTATGACCTTTGGGTTTTGTGACATTCTTAGCTCTACTCCTTTTCATAAATATTTTTCTTCTAGTACTGTAATGGCTTTGGTTTTTTTGTTTGTTTGTTTGTTTGTTTTACCCTTAATTCTGATTTGTGGAGTAAAGAATGATTCAGTACTCCAACTTCACTTTTTTTGAGTGGATATCTAGTTGTCTCAAGATCATTTGTTGAGTAATCTCCATTTGAAATTCCACCTTTCTATATACTACAATCCCAAGAATAATGTCTCTTCTTAGAAAATGAATAACAACGCCTTGAAATGGATGTTTTCCTGCATTTTGTTCAAATATAATAGTAATGAAATAAGAAGGGCTAAATGATTTTGCCTTAAAATTTTGCCCAATGTATTTTGCTTGAACTGTATGTAGTTGGATCAGAAATTCAGTAGTTAGAAAGGCTAATAGAGTCATCATTTTATACAAGTGGCTGCATTTGTGCCAAGATGATGTACTGAAGAGCAGAATGTGGGGATTTTTTTGCATTTATTACAGGATATCAAAATTGAGACACATACATGGTCAGACCAATGATTTGAGTGCCTCCTCTAATGAAGTATATGTTTATTAGAACATTACTGTCTTCAGTATAAGAGTAGAATAACCACATTAAGAAATCACTGACCTCAGTACAAGATTATTTGAATGATAGATATATTATAGATTTAGTTGGCAAATACAACCTACTTTGAATCCGTATCTTGACTTTTCCTAATAAAGATTATGTTCAATTTTGTCTTAATTTTTTAAAATTCATTCTGCTCACAAGGTTTTATTCTTAGACCAGATTTCTTGAATTGCTGCCACATGTGCTTCTCTGTCTACCTCCCCCAACCCTTTTTCTTTAAAAGGAAGCATCTGGTTTATATCATGAAGGACTGTGAGAAGCAGTAAGGAGAGGGTGGAAATACTATTTGTATGTAATATTTGCATGTAATGTAATTTGTATCTCAGCAAAGGTTAATCTCTAGTTGTTAAAACTCTAAGAAGTTTTTTGTTTGTTAAGATACCCGATTAATAGGACATGAGCCTCAAAAAAACAAGGTTGAATGCTTTTGGTTTTGTTTCTATAAGCACACTCTATTGGGGGTGGGGGTTACAGAATGGAAGCCTTAACAGTAGAGTGTTAGTTTTTGTTAACCAGACTACACTGTCACATAAGGTATAGAAGTCTAGATTCCAGGTACAAGATTCTAGATTCACTATGTCAAAAGGCAGAAGACCATTTATTTCTCTATTACTTGAGCTTCTCTAACAATAAGCAAGGTCGATGGCACCTTGTAAATGAAAAACTTAAGGCTCACAAACAAAATGAATTTCTCTAAAATTGATTCACTCAACCACAGAGAATCCATGTCCTGCAGTACTTTCTTTTTTGTGGATTTAAACAACTGTTTTTTATTTTTCATAATTTTTCTGTTCTTATTGTGAAACATTATAAATGCGATAATAATTACATTTCTTTCAGTTTGAGACATCTAGGTAGAGGTTACTGCTTTTTCATTTCCTGACAAGATGCACAAGATTGGTATGTTGGTTGGTTGGTTTTGGATGTGCAAACACATTGGTCTTATTTTGTATCATTGACAATCCACAAGGTTGGCTGCTATGTGCTGAACTTTCTGTTCTAGACTTTTTGCCAAGCACTTTATGCAAAACTCTGGTTTAAGTGAAACAGGTTTCATTGTTTTTAGTGAGAGTCGTATTATAAGTTGACAGCTATGTGATGCAAACAGAGGAGTTGGTATGTATATATGGCCATTAAAACAAGCCTGTCTCTGTTCAACTGGTTGTTTTTCCCTCTCATTCCTGTAGCCTCAGTTCATGTTGTTTACTGCTGGAGGCCTGAGATGGTGTAACTTTCTTTTCTAGGAACTTGGAATTAGAATTCCTCGACCACTAGGACACGGACCAAGCAGATTTATCCCAGAAAAGGAGGTATGTTGTTTGTGAAAGTACATAGCGAACTGTACGCTCTTAAGGAAAAGCTTTTGTGACCCTCATCTTGGCATCTGAACAGCTGTTAGTCAACATGTTTTATGCAGAGTTGATCACAGTTAATCATCATGCTTTGGCAGTGAATCTGTGGGATTAGAAAACTCTTGTAGTCATGTTGATTTCTAGTATTTCACGATGCTTTTCCAACACCCATATTTAACCAAGGAAAGGCAAGACTTGTTTTTGACCAATGGTATTCCACTTGCTTATATTTAGATATTTAGGAATGCCTGTAGCTGAGTTACTTGGTCTTGACCATCTCCACAGGCCAGTATCAATGCTTTTTGGCTCTTGAGTTTTAAATGTGTCAAAGCTTTGTTTTCACAGGGATTGTTTGCTTTTGACAATTTTGGTTCTCTTTAAATTGAGTGAGAGTAGGCACTGTGAAAAGGAAAGGCTTTAGTATCTGTTTGCAAGCTCTGCAAGTTTGATACTCTAAATCTGCTTCTTTATCTGGATTCTGCAAACAGCCTATCTAGATGGCCTTTAATGTTCGGCCTTTGTTTATCCCTGTCTACAAAATGTGTGACTGTTTTTTATTCTATCTGCTCCCAGTTGAGTTAAAATTTGTAAAATTATAACCTCTCAAGCCAAATTTAATTTGTTTCTATATGACACTTAGAATGCAGTTCATGCATATTTTCTTTAACACTGATTTATAATTTATGTAACCAAAGTTTTCCTTTTATACAGATTCTCCAAGTGGGGAGTGAAGACGCACAGATGCATGCTTTATTTTCAGATTCTTTTGCTGCTTTGGGTCGTTTGGATAACATTACATTAGTAATGGTTTTTCACCCACAATATTTAGAAAGTTTCTTAAAAACTCAACATTATCTACTGCAAATGGATGGGCCATTGCCCCTACATTATCGGCACTACATTGGAATAATGGTTTGTAAACATTCAGTGAAAAATTCTTTCTGTCTGCCTTATTAATTTTTTTAAAGAGATGGTTAATGATTTAAACACAGGAATAAATACTTATTTACTGACTTTTAATTGGATTCCTGTTAGGTAGTATCTGTTCTTCCTCTTAATAAGCTCTCAAGTATAACAGAAAAAGAAGTATGTATTTATACACTGTTGAGGACCATTTTCTATTAAATAAGAGAATAGAGCAGAACACAAGATCTATTTCACCATTATAGTCACTTTGACATAATTGGTGCTACACCCATTTGATTTGTAAATAATATTCCATTATTTCATGGTTGTCACCTTAAATTTTTTTTTTAATCTAAGGTTCTAAAAGTTGGTATATAAAATTTCAAATTTTATTTAAAGTTTCTAATGTTCAGATACTTTTATCAGATATTTTGCTCTTCCAATATTTCTGAGGTACTTTCTGTGGCATATGAATTTTTAAACTTATTTTTAAATTTCTTTTCTGTAGTTTAGGAAAATTTAAAAGCATACTAATCAAAAACTTAATTAGCTGTTTTGCATATTGTAAAGAAAAAAGGGTTTGTAGTTGTTCAAGATTTTAGTATTTATAGTTAGAATAATCTTTTTGTTTTCTCTTAAGGCTGCAGCAAGACATCAGTGTTCCTACTTAGTGAACCTCCATGTAAATGATTTCCTTCATGTTGGTGGGGACCCCAAGTGGCTTAATGGTTTAGAGAATGCTCCTCGAAAACTACAAAACTTAGGAGAACTTAACAAAGTGTTAGCCCATAGACCTTGGCTCATTACCAAAGAACACATTGAGGTAAGTAGTGAAGTAACATATCTAGGGAGTCATTAAAAAAGACTTTTTTTAATAGACTATTTTTAGTACAGTTTAGATTTATAGAAAAGTGGCATAGAAAGTACAGAATTCCTGTATTGTACTCTCTCAACCTCCTCCCTGCCCCCACACACTCAGGTTCTCCTGTTATTAACATTAATTAGTATGGTATATTTTCTGTAATTGATGGATCAGTATTGATATATTACTATTAACTAAAGTCTGTAATTTACATTAGAGTTTACTCTTTGTGTTGTATAGTTCTCTGGGTTTTGACAAATGTATGTCATGTATCTACCATTATAGTATCATACAGAATAATTTCACTGCTCTAAAAATTCCCTGTGCTCCCCTGTTCTCTCTCCCCTTCTCCCTAAACTCCTGCAACTACTGATCTTTTTACCGTCTCTATAGTTTTGCCTTTTCGAGAATGTCATATAGTTGGAATCATATAGTATATAGTATATAGCCTTATCAGACTGGTTTCTTTTACTTATCGGTATGTACTTAAGATTTTTCCATGTCTTTTCATGGCTTGGTAGCTTATTTTTATTGCTGAAAAACAGTCCAGTGTATGGATGTACCACCGTTTGTTTATCCATTCACCTACTGAAGCATATCTTGGTTACTTCTAGTTTGGGGCAATAAAGCATTTGGTGTTTTGGATTTTAGTCATTCTGATAGGTGTGAAGTGGCATCTTGTTGTATATCTTTTAAAAATACCATCTTAAACTAGTTCCTTCTGGTTCTGTTTATTAATACAGATAATAAAAGTAGATTGACATTCTCTAAAAGTACAATGCAGTAGAAATTCTTGAAAATACATATTTTTGGTTTTGTCTATTTTATAGAACATTTTTAGATACTTTTACATAATTGAAACATCAAGAAGATATAAAATTTGAATATGATTAATGCAATGTCTATTATATTGTCAAATAATGAAAAATTATACAAGATTATAAAATAGATAATGAAGCAGAAGGGACACAGTTGTAAGAGTTTGAAGAATTATAGACTTTACCTTGGGCATAATTTTTTAAATATAATTTGATTTAGGAATATTCAGTCAAGTTGTTCAAAGGACTATCTTAAAAATTCCTTGAGGTGGTCTGATAATAAAAAACAGGCATATTTTAAACAGTAGCTTCCACTTTAAATACAAATTACATTTGGTTTGAAACTTTGAACTAAAAATATAGTTAATCCATTCATAATCCAGGATCTGAAATATAGCAACTGCTTTTAATATGTTTTTAATGAAAAATGCATTCTATTATATTTTTAAGTCAGGATTTTAGAAAATGAAAATAATAATGAATGCCATTACCAGGTTATGTTAAGATCTATTTTTAAATACGTGTTCATAAAAATTAGCAAATTCTGGGTTCTACATGTCTTAAATTGTAATTATATACAAGGTTTTGTATAATGACTAATGTTGTTTTCAGTAGATTAAATGCCAAGATGTACTATATACTTTCACCAACACCATATATCCCACTATAAAAACGTTCTAATTTTTTTTTTTCCTAAGGGACTTTTAAAGGCCGAAGAGCACAGTTGGTCCCTTGCAGAACTGGTACATGCAGTAGTTCTACTCACGCACTATCATTCTCTTGCCTCGTTCACATTTGGGTGTGGAATCAGTCCAGAAATTCATTGTGATGGTGGCCACACATTCAGACCTCCTTCTGTTAGTAACTACTGCATCTGTGACATTACAAATGGCAATCACAGTGTGGATGAAGCGCAGGTCAACTCAGCAGGAAATGTTTCGGTAAGTATCTATTATTTGTTATAGGATTGTCACAAGACTAATCACAATAATTGCTGTTGTTTTATTTTTTTCATTTGGCTTCTTAGAAAATCTACACTGTTAAGTCCGTAGCGATAGTAGGCCCCTATATCTGCTTATTCAAGACCCTCTAGGAGGCTGTACTCCAGTAATTTTAAGATTAGGAGCCACCAGCATGTGCCCCATCAAGCCAGCCTAGTATTGAATGGCTCCTGCAGTGAGAGGAGGCGAGGCTGAGAATAGTGCTTCATGGTGGTGGTGACTTGTTAATGCTGATCGCATCTTTTTTTCCCCTTTTGTGTGTGCGCGCGCACACACACACACACACAAACAGACTGGTTACTTAATTATCTTTTAGAAGATTTAATGAGCTTTGATCTGGAAATTTCTCCTTTTAAAATTCTTTTTCATGTTTAACTTCATGCAAATACATATACAAGCAAATGTAAATTTATTAAAATGCTTTGACCTCTATTCTTTCACTTTTATATTTTCTGTTTTGTGATTCCTTTGAAACAGGTCAGAATGAGTTGAATTTTCTATAAGCAAATTTTAATTCATGTATAAGATGAGTCAAAATTCTCTTTGCATTCTCTTGCTATAGGGAAAGAACAGGGGTTTATTTTGTTTCCAAAGAGGAAGTCACAGAAACAGCATCACAGCCTTCTGAATACTTTGCACAGATTTTCTCAGTTGTATTCCCTTGAAACAGATTTGGACAGATGGAATTGCCTTTAACTTACATATTTGACTGTGGGCAAGTTATCTAACCTCTCTGGGCCTCTGTTCTTTCATGTCTAAATAAAGCATTTAATTATGGTGAGATCAGCACCGTGCTATGCTAATAAGACCCAGGGCCATCAGTTTCACCCTTTTTTTGAGCTACCTGGATTCATGTTATAGGCTTGCATATGGCCACTGATTATTTATCAAAGCTCAGAGGTTATAAGATGGTCTAAGGGAGAATATACCAGTTGCTGAGATGCTTGGAATTGTATTGTGGTCCTTTTCCACCTTTGATTTAGTACAATGCTAAAGAAAAAGTACCTGATTGTTTTTAGTTTACCCCTCTATTAAATGAGATAATAGTGAAATAGAAAATTTTTCTCTAATAGACAAGCTTCCTATTTTCAGGTGTTGAGTTGGCTGCTTTTAGAAAGTTTACAGCTCACACTGATGGCACTTGACAATGAGCTGATAATAGCTTATTCTCTTGAGGTGCATATCAGATATCTGACTCAGTTCTTCGATTATGTTAAAAAGTAGATGAAAAATTTCCTCATACATGTTAACATTTTAATATTAAAATGTCTTTTTTTAATACTACTAACAACTTTAACAGATTGTTCAAAGAGCAAAAGATATACACTTTGTTTCCTTTCCTTTTTATTTCAGTGTAATCTATCAAGAATTGTTTCTTCTAAGAATACTTAAAATTTGGGTAATTTATTTTAGAAGAAAATGGGTAAACATAAATTGATATAATGAGAGATATAATATAAGTTGACAGAGACCCTAATTTTAAAAAAACAAAACAAAACCTTGGGTCATTCTGTTAAGCAACACCTAATCCTTTTTGGCTCCCTTTTTATTTTCGTTTGGCTACCGATCCGGTCTCATGAATAATTACGGAGTTGTATGCATCAAAAGAATCGTCAATACATCATAGAAACACTTTCCATCATGAAATTATGAGAGAATGTGCTTAAATACATGGTATTTTGACTTAAGTGTTAGGATCATATGAAAATATAAAGTATAAGTAGTGTAGACTATTTTTCTCTTAATGTAGAATTATCTTGACAGTCAATCTGCAGCAAATATTTCTTGAAAATCTACTATGTGCCAGGCACTATCCTAGGTTCTGAATATATACTAATAAACAGACAGGTCTCCTGCTCCATGTAGGTCCCATCTCAGGGAGGCAGGCATTAAACTAGTATCATGCAATAACAGTTACAACCGTGATTGGTCCTCTGAAGGAAAGAGCAGAGTGCTGTTTGAGAATAATTAGGGTGGCTAGGTCGGGGATGAGGGTCAGGAGAAGCATGTAATCTGACACTTGAAGGACCAATGGGTCCTTCAGGGAAAAATAGAGGAAAAGAGTAGAAGAAGAGTAAGGGGAAAAACATTCCTAGCAAAATAAATTTTTAAAGGAGAAAACATTGATTTTGTATCTGAATACTGAGATTTGAAAGTTTAAGATTTTATAAGATATAAATTCCATAGATTTGATTCAGCTTTCATATTTAGGATACAGCAGGGTAGAGAAGTATAAATTGTTTGGCTAGTTGAAGACCGCTTGGCTAGTCCGCCTATGTCAGACCTGTCACTATCACGGTGCCACTGCTGTCATCTCAGCAAGTGACAGCACCATTTGCAGAGGTCAGGTAGACAACTCCAGCCCTGTAATGACATGTTCCATTCTTAATTGCTAAATTGAAAATATAGAACTGATTACTATAATTTAAAGATAGACATATGTTGACAATATGCCCAATGTACACAGTTGATGCAAAACCACTCGTATTTTGTATATCTTATTTGTTTAAACTAATTGAGCAAGTAGAAGTTAACTTTTAAATATTTAGTTCTATTTTAAATTGACAAGTATTAAACTTTAATTTTTAAAACTCAGCATTAACGTATTACTTATTTTCTAAGGTAAAAACATTAAAATGTGTTCTTACAATTGTTCTCTCATAAAACTTGCATATCTGTGTGTAATAAGTCTAACCAGTTTTTGATTCATTCATGTATATTGAAATTATAAGATCTATTTTTCCTATATTAATAAGATCCAAAATCTTATAGGATAGACTTAAAATTCAAAAGTTTCATCCTCTAACATATGTAACATATGTAAAATATGTATTTTCTCTTCAGGTTAGTGATTCTTTCTTTGAAGTCGAAGCCCTCATGGAAAAGATGAGGCAATTACAGGAATGTCGAGATGAAGAAGAGGCAAGTCAGGAAGAGATGGCTTCACGTTTTGAAATAGAAAAAAGAGAGAGCATGTTTGTCTTCTCTTCAGGTAAAAGCAACCATTATATAAGTGATAAAATTTCTAATGCTTAAAAAAAAAAAAAATAGCCCCGCTCTTTTATTTAGAGAATTTTAAGGGTTTTTAAACATCAATCAAAATATATCTTTCCTTTTAGAGAGGCTATAGCATATGTATTCCTACTTATAGATTAAGCAGGCAACCTAGAAAAAGGAAGTTATAGTGAGAATAGTGCTAGACTAAGAGGAAGGACATTTAGGAAAATCTTAATTTGTATACAGGCATACTTTGGAGATACAATGGGTTTGGTTCCCAACCACCACAGTAAAGCAAGTATCGCAATAAAGCGAATCAAAACCTTTCTGCTGGTGGAAGGTCTTGCCCTCAATTTATAAAAAACCACAACATCTGTGAAGTACAGCAAAAGCAAAGTGCAGTACAACGAGGTATGCCTGTAAATGGAAGTTGGCTGTTAGCTTGTTTTTCCTTCAAGAAAAGATTTTGTTTCTGTTTACTTGAAACTATAATCTCATCAACTCCTAAATGTGAAGATAATCGAGAAAGGCTTATTTAGAAAAGTGCAGGTAAACACTGTACAAATGACACATACTTCTTCATTCACCATTTTAGAATCTTCAAGCTATTAGAGATCATATTATATATTGTATGACAGTATTCAACAAAAATAGTCCAAGTGCCAAAGTTTAGAGCATAGCTGATTTATCACCATAAAGATTATCCAAAAAGGTGTTCATACTTTAAGTACATATTTTAAGTAGAACCTAATATCTATAAATTGGAATGGAGATAGAGAGTCTCAATGAAAAGCATAAAAAATTCAACCATGAGTATTTTTTTATAACAGAATCTACTTCAATTTTATATCCCATATACTGGTAAGTGATTTCTTTTTATAGTTTTAAGACCTTATTGTTATAGATAAAATGAATTTTAACTAGCATCCTGTTTTTGAAAAGTTTCAATGGCTTTTTTTGTTGTTGTTATTTCAGATGATGAAGAAGTTACACCAGCAAGAGATGTATCCCGTCATTTTGAGGATACTAGTTATGGCTATAAGGATTTCTCTAGACATGGGATGCACGTTCCAACATTTCGAGTCCAGGTAAAATTGCAACTTGTTGTATGTACATGAGTGGTTTGAAATATCTCAGTCTGACGTAAAATGAGAAAGAGCCACATGGATTTGAGCACAATAAAATGTAGAAATAAGTACCTTTTCTATGTACAGGCAGTTCCCTTAGGTATATTTATTGTACTGTTAAAGGTATATTTATTGTATTAAAGTTTATATCAGTTGCTCAGAATTCAAAACACATTCACCTATAAAACAAAATTATGTGGTTAGGTTCCCAAATGGTGCATAAAAACTTGCTTAAGGTTCTGATATAACTAAGCAATAAATAGTAGTTGCATTTGAACATAGCTAGCATTTATGGCATTGTTTTTTCTCCCCCTCTCCTACTGAACCCCAGTGTTAAAGTGAGATGATTTCTGCCCCGATATGCACCAGGCCAGGCCTGAGTGACAAGCACAATATCCTCAACATGCCAAACATTAAGTGTGGGAGGGAGAGGAGTGAGAAAGTCAGAGGTAAAAGATGTGTTTAAATACAGATACCACAGAAAATAAAGCATAATAATTAAAGTATCCCAGTTCCCTTTAAAATATGAACTAAATCTTATTTGAAGCAGTGAGAATTTTTGAGGGTTTCAAATTTAAACCTTGAGAGGATTCACATAAAAAAATGTTATTCCAAAATTACCTAACACCTATCAGAGTAAATAAAGTTAGTGATCTAGGGAATAGAATTATTGTTGGTAGAGCCATTTTCTTTAGCTCTCACACATTAACTTTGAAATATACAGTAAAATTTCCCAGGTACACGTCTGTGTACATTGAGTCCGTGGAAACTTAGGGACCTGGTGGTCCTCTAGGATACCAGGCTCCTCCTCCTGATTTTGTTTGGCAGGAGGCACTGTGGTAAGTGCTTTGCAAGCATATCTCAGGAGTAACAGTAGCTGTATTCTCTAGTACCAGAATAAAAGTTGACAGTCATCAGTTAGCAGATCTTCCCCTATTCTGTGCTGTAGTTTTTTGACTGATTCCAGTCCATCTGTAGATAGTAGTCCATACAGTAGTTTAAATGTATTTTTAAAATAATTTATTGTATAAATATTTAGAGTTAATATTTAATTCAGATGAGTTGATATTCCTAACTTTTCCAATTATTGTAAGGAGCTAGTGTTAGTGATAACTATTTTATCAGAATTAGGAAAATATTTGAGAACTGTACGATTTTATTTCTTTGCTCAAGGAATTAAGTAATATTTAAGGGGACAAAAATAGACACAAGGAAGAGTTATAGAATATTTCTACTTGCTAGTGAAATTGTTCATGAAATATAATAGATCAGAATTGAAGAAATCATGTGGGCTGGAAATTTTATGAAGGGAGATTAGGAATTGAGAGATTTGAATGGTCCAAAAGCATCAGCATTGTATACGGAGGAGACTGTAGGCAATAATTGAGTTCGGTTAAGGGACAGAGTGAGGGAAGGGATCATAAACTAACTGGCTGGTCTGCTGAGAGTTTTAAGCAAAAGATTCTTATTTCTGACTAGTGAGAAATTAGTTTAAAATTGGTCAGGTTTGTAGGTTTTGACCAAAGTAATGACATAATATCAAAGAGGTGTTTTAGGAAAATAAATATGGGAGTGACATAGAAGTAGGGTCTTATTAAGTTTTGTATGAAGTGGAAAGAATGGAAGCAATGAGATTTAATATAGGAAAACTAACTAGGAGACTCAGTTAATAAGGCTGAGAGTCAGAAGAGGGGGTAGGAGGAAAAAGAATGAGTGATATGTGTTGAAACAAAACTTGAGGCCAGTTTGAATGGGTACAGTGATGGAAAAGGAGAGAGGACTCCTGAGGTGGTTGCCTCTGGATGCTGAGTGAGGACGCAGAGAGAGAGAAAGCTAAAAACAGGTTGCCTGTGTGTAAGAGATTCCACTGGTTTTTAAACTTGATGAGTTATAAAATATAGCCTTTTGCATGTTGCAGTATAGAAATCAAAAACATCAGACTGGAGTGCAAGTGCAGCTGGGAGCTAGGGATGTACTAGAAAGGCAGTGGATCCCAACTGCCATTAGTAATCTCACCACACTGCAGAGTGGTAGACTCAAAACTATACTTGGCCACATTTTATTTACATTTGTTCTATTCTCTGTATTTAGGACTATTGCTGGGAAGACCATGGTTATTCTTTGGTAAATCGCCTTTATCCAGATGTGGGACAATTGATTGATGAGAAATTTCACATTGCTTACAATCTTACTTATAATACAATGGCAATGCACAAAGATGTTGATACCTCAATGCTCAGACGGGCTATCTGGAACTATATTCACTGCATGTTTGGAATAAGGTTAGTCTTTTCTTGTATTTATAAAGAGATATTTTCCATTGGGCTAAATCATTCAAGTACTTGGAACACATGCACACAGACACACATACTTGTAAACTCAAAACCTCCCTTTCTCCACTAGCTTATTTTTATGCTACGCTTCAGAGAACTGATTTATTACAGCTTGGTTTGTTCTCTTTCCTGGCTAGGCAAGAGAGAGAGGTAGGAACATTGACAAGATGCCTCCAGGGAAGGAGAGGGAGGGTAAGCAAGCTGGCCCTAGAGCATAGAGGAAAAGAGGTAGAGTTTATTATAGAACATCTTTAGCATCTTTTCTCTTTGTATCATGTTCTATCTCCTGACACACTTATACCTCTACCTTCCTTGACCTTAGTATCCTTATAGCACCCCTCTGGCTGTTCTCAAGCTCCATCTGAAGTTACTCGCTACTTCTGTGATTCTTCTTGGAAATGCAAAACTTTCATGTTGTGACTGTTAGGTATTCAGCAACATTATTATATAGGAAATGTAGCCATTATATACCACCTTCTAACATATGCACATAAACTATGCTACAGTACTTTCTGATTATTTTAGCTATAAAATCAGGCTTTCTCTGGCTATTTTACCAGTGGCCAGGCTTTTGGCTTTAGCCCCCTGTATAGTTAGGACCAGCTTTGCAAGAACTTTCTCCTTTTCCACTGAAAACCAAATAAGAGACCTCAGTCCTTGGGTGTTCTAGAAACCATCCCCCAGTAGAGCTGGGCAGACACTGGTGCCTTTGACCATTTTGGCTTAAAGCAGAACAGCGTCTCCTAAGTGTAGGGACTGTGAGGCCATCTATAGACCATCCTTTCCTCAGGAACAGCCTCCTACCTCTTCTTCTCATCTGACCCTAGAAACTCCTGGAAACATGAGAAAAATAATTCTAATTACTTTTATTTACACAAGTGGATTCCAAGTTATATGTCATGTAATAGTACTAATATAATAAATATTGTTTGACTAATTTTAGCAGTACTCATAAACTCAGTTTCCAGAATTTATCCTCAGTGTGGTTGCTTGTTCATGATTGTAAATATATACTGTTGCTTGGGTGGCCACTGGCAAATTTTCTGTTCCTCTCTCAAACTTCTGTTTCTTATCCTTTTATACTTACTTATCCACCCCCATTTAAACATTGTAAAGCTAGGGGGAAAGAGGGAAAAGAATACAGCATTTACTCGGGACATCTGTACTTTCATAAGAAAACAGACTATATATACATTGGAAATAAAATTCTCACTTTGTCTTTTAACAGATATGATGACTATGACTATGGTGAAATTAACCAGCTATTGGATCGCGGCTTTAAAGTTTATATCAAAACTGTTGTTTGCACTCCTGAAAAGGTTACCAAAAGAATGTATGATAGCTTCTGGAGGCAGTTCAAGCACTCCGAGAAGGTATGCACCCATTGTGGCTTGTTTACTCTGTAACTTAGCAGTCACTCTTTTTCTCTGTCACCTAATCAAATGGCTCTCAAACCTTTCTATTGCCTCCACCAACCTAGAGAACTTTCCAGCACCACTGTCTCAAGTACCCCTTTGGAGAAAACCTCATTATGGTGCTAAAGTAAAAGAATAAAGACAGGTGGCCTGGCTAGTCTTGAGAAGTGCTGGCATGGCTGTCACCACCTACAAGAAAGGAGACTGTTTTACAAGAGCTCTTTTAAGTTGTTTTTGATAGAAACATCTGGTCTGGTCTTTGATTCATCTTTATAGAAATTATTGAATGAAGATTTGGCAAGGGAAGTTAGTATTCTAATGAAGCACTGTCTAGATTTTCTGAAATACAACAAAGCTCCAAGAAGAGATAGGATCAAACATAAGTTCAGAACGTCTATCCAAAAAGAACATCAGATAGCTTTCATTTTGAGAAATTGATATTCTGTTCATCAAACTCAAGATTTCTAAGTTTTTCAGGGGCACACAGTAAATGTACTTGATTTTTGATGTTTATTTATTAGATGCACTGAAAAACTGATTGTGAATGCTTACCTTACCTTAAATGATGTTGTGTTTCATATTCAGGTTCACGTTAATCTGCTTCTTATAGAAGCTAGGATGCAAGCAGAACTCCTTTACGCTCTGAGAGCCATTACCCGCTATATGACCTGATGCCTTTCCTCCATGAAAGATGATGGAATGATCAGCAGATATAGTCTACAAGGGGAAGGTACTAAGCCCCAGGACCAATGGTAGATAAAAGAATTCAGAAATTCATTGTGCCATGATTCCTTTAGTTTCTGCTATTTTACTGTGGAAATGCCACTGCTGGCACGAGCAGTGAATGCTTGGCAGCTTCATACAAGTTTAGAGCTGTGAAGAAGGGTTGCCGTTCACAGTATTTTGCTTTCTGACAGTACAAGATGCTGTATAACTTTTAATACAGCAAGTAGTAACTCTCCAAATCCTGTTGCTTTTATGTTAAATAAGATAACAAGAATTGGAGCATGCAAAGAATGGGACTTGGATAATGATATAAGCTCTTATAAAGAATTTTAGATCTTGGTGCTGCTATTTCTGCTGGTGGAATGAATAGAGTGGCTATTCCAGTTAAGCTATTAGTAATAAAAGTGAACACTGCTACTATCTGAGCCTACATACATAATTTGTGTGGTTTCAAATTAAACTTGCATATGTGTTCATTTCGTTGCATCTAAAACATTGAATTACAGCTCAGCAAAGACCATTTTGATGGTAACATTATATTTCTTTCATTATAGTTGTTTTTCAAATTCAGAGTTATTGGATGATGTTGAATTACAGTGTCACTCCTGAAAGATTTTCTTCAAAAAGCAATCTTAAATGAAAGTGTGTAAATTATAAGAAAAAGCTGGATATCTCTTGACATGCTGTTTCCCCAAGATACTTTGACAGTGGAGGGCAGCTATCTTGTGCAGTATTTTTGTTTCCGTCACCAGAGTTGTGGGTAGTGTTGCTGTAGACGGCTGCACAGTCCCAGGTGCATTCTGCCCCTCTGCTCCTGCCCGCCTCACTGTCCCCACTTTAAAAGTTGTGCAGCTCCTTAAATAATAAAGCTGGAAAATGTTTTTAGTCATGTTATCAAATTTGATTTACAAAAATGCTAACTTTGAAATGCAAACAGGTTTGGAAAAATGTATTAAGTACTTTATATTCTGGAAGCATGAATTGCTTTTGAAGTCTGTCAGTATTATTGGTATTTTTCAATAAAGAATAACTTTTCTCCAATTTTATTTGCTGTCTCAATCTCTTAAAAAAGTCTTAAAGTAAATTGTTACTTTACAATCAGTAACAATTCTGAGTTTCTATTTAGTTTCATTAGCCAAGTAGATTGACACTTAAATAATGCTGTAATCAGATGAGAGACTGCAATTAAATGGCAAACTCAAAGTTATTTTGAAGGATACAAAAAAGAATGGACCTTGAAGATCTTAGGTAAGACTGTTTTATCTTGGACATGACTCGTATGGTCCCCTGCCTAGTCACTTTTGAACTGAGATGTTTTAAGAGTTCAAATAGAATTATTAAGAAGAATTAAGAAACAAGAACTTATTAGGGAATGACTACATAACAAAAAATGACAACTAAAATTGCTCTAAATTTAATCAAAGCTGTTGTAATAACTGTTACTCATCAAAACATTTATTGAGCTCAGTCTGTTGCTTACAGATTTGTAATGTGTGGGGATAGGAGTGGAGAGGCACAATTTTCAGTTGGCACCTGCCTTCAAGGATATATACCCTATAGAAAAGACAAGACTAAACTAATTAGATAGAAATCTATTATTATCATTAATATGTTTTATATTTAAAGGTAAGGTTATATTTATATGTATAAGTCCATTTCTAGTTAGCTTATAATAACATGTACATGGTCCTACCCATTGAATTTGCATCATGCCCGTACCTTCTTCTCTCTGCTGCTGAGTTGTCATAGCAATACAGGTGAACCCAACAAGTAAGGTTGCACTGGATATAGTTAAAGTTTTACTCATTCTTCTGCTGCATTGTCTCAAAAATACAAAATTTCCAAGCATATTTTTCATCAAGATAGTCTGAAGGTTTTATTAGCATATTTTTGACTAGTGAATACCATAGGGATAGCAAAAAGCCGGTGGATGGGGAGTCACATCACCAATGAAGCTCCAGGTCCTCATCCTACTATAGATCATAATCAGCAGTAGGATGGTCACAAAATAAGATCAACTGAATACATTGTTTTAGTCCATTACAACTGATAATCACTTAGAAATCACAAGTCAAAATGAAATTTTAATGAGTAAAGTATATTTATAACTAAAGTAATAAAGGTGTGCACGTGATACAGAGTTGATGTTTCAATGCCTCCCATGTAACAGGTGCTTCCTGTTACTGAGAATGTTTTCTCAAAACCAAACGGGATTTATAATGTTACTATAATCTTTGAAACTAATAGTTTCCAAAATAATTGGGGAATGTGAAAAAGAATACTCTATGGGCTATCAAAACCCTCCCAACAAGAGCAAATTTTTTCCATAAATAATTATGAAAGGATTTCTGGTTGAGATTTCTAGGATTCCATTTTTAAAATCTGAGGGGTTTGAGGGTAAAACTTGGGAAATTTTTTTGTTAGGCCAAACTTATTTCAATATCTCTTCTTATAAGAATGAGATTAAGTTCCAAACAGTTCTATATTTACCATAATTATTTAAGTTTAACTTCATATCAACAGTGGTGATATTTTTAACTTAAAATTCATTTAAAAGCTAAAAGATTTTTATTCTAATGGTTTAGCTATTTGAAATTAGTTTTGATAATAGACAATGGTAGATATGTAAATAAAACTCATTGGATAGCATGTTTTCCAAGCATATTTTTCATCAAGATACTCTTGACTAGTGAATACCATAGGGATAGCAAAAAGCAGGTGGATGGGGAGTCACATCACCAATGAAGCTCCAGGTCCTCATTCCCCACGGAGACACTGAGCTAACAACAATATAAGGACCAAACTCTGGAAATGAGTTGGGAATCCACAGCACCCAGATGAACACAAAGCCAGGAAGAGGCTGCACCAAAAAGTGTAGAAAAGTTTGTAGCATTTTGCTCATCCTAGCCCCTACCCTTACTCAACAGAGTGTGTGATGCAATTGAGAGGAAACTCCCAATTCCTGGCTCCTCCCTTGGGACAGAAAGAAAGAATAAAATGGAACTTGTGTCCAACATTCTGGTTTGTGTGGGAACTGCTTGAGGCACTAGATTCTCAACTGACTTGGAATGCTAGCGGTAGCACAGTTGGGATGCTAGTCGAAGGCCACTGAAAACAATAGAGCACAGAGGTGGATTAGAACAACAGGGAGTCTACAGATCTTCAAGGCAGGAGTAGGAGGTGCAAGAGACTATAGACAGGAATACAATAGAAACTGAAACAGCTCCTGAGAAGAAACAGGGGCAGACCTCTTAGAGAAATTAAAACAGCTAAAAGCAGATGTATATCCTGGGAAAAAAGCACACACATAAGCCCAGAGAAGATAAATCTCCAGAAAAGGTTTGAGAGGTCCCAGAACTTCTAACACGGCTGATTGGCGAAGGCAGTCTGTAAAGACTCGAAGAGGTGCATATTTTTCAAATGTGAAAATCTCAACAAAGTTCACAAGGTATATAAACAGGTGAACATGACTCCAATCTAAGACATAAATCTCAGAAACCAACCCTATAAGAAATGCAGATCTCTGAATTACCTGACAATTTAAAAACCATTGTCTTAAAGATGCTCAATGAACTAAAAAGGAATGTGATTGATAAATCAGGAAAAACAATGCATAAACAAAGTGAGAATGTCAATGAAGAGACAGAAATATTAAAAACCAAATTCTGGAGCTGAAGTATATGATAATTAAAAAATTCACTAGAACAGTTCAAGAGAAGACTTGATGAAACAAAAGAGAGAACTGTGAGACAGCTTTTTTGACAATACCAAGTCGGAAGGATAAAAAAAATGAAGTGAAGATATCCCTAGGGACTTACAGGATACCATCGAACAGGTTATTGTACACATTATGAAATAGAAAAAGGGCAGAGAAGTTATTTCAAGGAATAATGGATAAACCATCAAATTTGAGGAAAGAAATGGGAATAATTCAAGAAGCTCAACAAACTGCAAGTAGGATAAACCCAGAGACCCACACTGAGGCACATTATAATTAAACTGATGAAAGTCAAAGAATAATAATCCCGAAAGCAAATACTCATATACACACAAGGGAACCTCTACAAGATTATCGGCAGCTTTTTCAGCAATAAACCTTTCAGGCCAGAAGGTAGTAGAATGATAATATTAGAAGTGCTGAAAGGAAAAACTATTAACGAAGAATACAATATACAGCATAACTGTTCTTTAACAATAGGGGACAAATTAGTACTTCCAAGAGTTTGCGTGAGGGAGTTTATCACCACTGGACCTGCCCTACAAGAAATGCTAAAAGAAGTCCTTTAAGTTGAAACAAAAGGATGCTACAGAGCAACGCAAAGCCTTATGGAAATATAAAGTTCTCTGATAAAGGTAAATATGTGGGCAAATATAGAAATCTGTATTATTGTAATTTTGGCAAACCCAGTTCTTGTATAGAATTTGAAAGACAAAAGCATAAAAAATAATCAAATCTATGTTGATGGGTCCAAAATTTATAAAGTATAATTTGTGACATCAATAACAAAGTGTAGGGTAGGCAGAGCTAGAAAGAAGTAGAGTTTTTTGTATGCAATTCAAGTTGATATGAATTTAAAAAATATTTTTATGACTAAGATTTTTTTATATAATCCTCACAGTAACCAAAGAAAACATCTCTAGAATTTACACAAAAGGAAATGAGAAGGAAATCAAAGCCTGGCACTACAACACGCACACACACATGAGTAATAAAAGAAATGAGGGATAAAAATGCTATAGAAAACAATGAAAATGGCAATAATATTTCCCTGTAATTACATTAAATATAAGTGCATTGAATTCCCCCAATCAAAAGACATAGATTGGGTGAATGGATAATATCTTTTCAAAGGATCCAACTGTATGCTGTCTACAAGAGACTAACTTTAGATCTAAGGACACATATAGCTGAAAGTCAAAGGATGGAAAAGGCTATTCCATGCAAATGGTAGCCAAGAGAACGGAAGTGGCTATGCTAATATCAGACAAAAGGGTCAATTCACCAGGAAAATATAACAATTATATATGGGCAAAATACCAGAACTCCTAAATATATGAAGCAAATGTTAACAGAATTGAAGAGTGAAATATAAATGTAATAGTAGGAGATTCAATACCCCACTATCAATAATGGATAAACCAAGCAGAAGAAATAAGGAAACAGAGAACCTGAAAAACACTACAGACCAATTGAACTGACGAGACATACAGAACACTTCCTCCAATAATAGCAGAATACATATTCTTCTCAAGTGCACATGAAACATTCTCCAGGACTGACCACGTTAGGCCACAAAACAAGTCAACAAATTTTAAAGAACTGAAATTATACAAAGTATCTTTTCCGATCACAATGGAATGAAACTGGAAATCAACAGCAGAAAGAAAAACTGGACAATCCACAAGTATGTGGAAATTAACACATTCTTAGAGAACCAATGCATCAAAGAAGAAATCACAAAGAGAATTGGAAAATATCTTGAGACAAATTAAAATGAAAACACGATATGCCCAAACTTATGGGATGTAGTGAAAACAGTATTGAGGAAAGTTCATAATATAAATCTTCACACTAAAAAAGAAGAAAGATCTCAAATCAACAACCTACCTTCACACCTCAAATAACATTTAAAACCCAAAGCTAGCAGAAGTAAGGAAATGATGAGGATTAGAGCAGAGATAAATGAAATAGACAACAGAAAAACAACAGAAAAAAAACCCACTGAGCATTGTTTGAAAAGGACAACAAAACTGATGAAACCTTAACTAGATTAAGAAAAAAAGAACGACTTCCAGTCAAGATGGAGGAGTACATAAAACCGTGCTTGCCTCTTCCCACGACCACATCAAAATCACAACTAAATTATGAAACAGCTATCATTAAGAACCACCTGAAGACTAGCTGAACAGAATTCCTATAACTAAGGATATAAAAAAGAAGTCACATCAAGACTTGTAGGAGGGGTGGAAGAGCTGAACAGATAGGTCTCACTGCCCCCCAGCGTGGTAATTAAGACTCAGAAGGAGTATCTCAGCTGCAGAGGTCCCCCCTGAGGAGCAAAGGGCCCCAGCCCCACCCCAGGCTCCCAGGCTTAGGGCATCAGTGCTGGGAAGAAGAGTCTCCATAACATCTGGCTGTGAAAATCAGTGGGGATTGCATTTGAGGGCAAGAGGCTGCTAGAGATGGAAGCACTGCAGACATTAAAGGGCCAGCGCATAAACTCACAAGCTCACAAACTCACTGGCTCTAAGCTCCAATGTACCAGCTCAAAAGCACCAGGTACATGCAGGGAGAAACTAATTTCGAAGCAAGGGCTGGAGGGGCAGGCGTCAGAGCAACTCTCTGGGGACAAAAGTGCTGGCAGGCACCATTGTTCCTTTGCGGACCTTCCCTCCCACCCAACCAACACAACATAGATAGGCACAAAATATGTGATCTCCATTAACCTGGCTAACACTGTTTGCCCTGCCCTGGTGATTCCTGTAGACCGCTCCCAACCCACTTGCCTGCCTAGCCTGAGTCTCTTCTTTCAGTTCCTCCACACAAGCGACCTGTCTCAGCTCATGCTGCAGATTTCCCCAAACCTTTCAAAGGCCTGCAAACACCAAACAAGCCGCAAACAACTTCCATGTGCCTTGTAATTCTTGCTAAGCAGCCCCAAGTCCAGAGTAAGTGGCGACCAGTCTCAACTTGGATTATAACTTCCATCAGGTGGCCCCAAGCCTGGTATAAATGGCAGCCAATCTGGGCCTGGAATGTAGCTTCAACTAAGCCGCCACAAGCCGGACTTGGCCTTATGTAGTAGGTGTCCTGTATGGCCCATTGGCGAAGTCTCCCTGGTTACCTGAGTCAGGTGCTCCAGGGATGTCTTTTGTGTAGGTTGTGTGTATCCTCCTACTATAGTTGAGCTTTGAATGCTGCTGGAATATCAGTGGGTGGGGTTGGCCCTCAGGCTAACTGGTTGTGAGAACCAGCTGTGACTATAGCAGATGAACTGTTGTGTGGAGGTTGACCCTATGAAATGGGAGTCACTCTACCGGGGCTCTGGTGCCAGCCAAGTCCACCCTTTGGGTGTATCATTTATGGAGCTTGTCGGGTGGTTTTCTGGTATGGCCAGCCATCAGTTATGTTGGTTCTGGAGCTTCTTGGGAGGTGCTTCAGCATAGGCCAAAGTCAGCCACCATTTATGCTGTGGTTGGGGGCCTCTTGGTAGGGAACGCCCTCCCTGCCCAAGCACAGCATAAGAAAAAAAATGATAGTTAAAGGGTCCCCTAGGAAAACATCAAGCATACCAACATTCATGTCACAGGAGTACCAGTAGGAGGAGAGAGAATGCGCAAAGGAATGAAAACTTGTTTGAAGAAACGAGACTGGAAAACTTCCCTAACCTGGTGAGAGAAATAGAAACACAAGTCCAGGAAGTACAGAGAGCCCCAAAAAAGATGAACCCAAAGAGATTCACACCAAGACACACTGTAATTAAAATGCAAAAGGATAAAGACATAGAATATTAAAAGCTGCAAGAGGAAAACAGTTAACTACTTACGAGGGAGCTCCTGTAAAACTGTCAGCTAATTTCTCAAGAGAAACTTTGCAGGCCAGAGGGATTTGTATGAAATTATCAAAGTGATGAAAAGCAAGGACCTACAACCAAGATTACTCTACTCAGCAAAGCTATCATTTAGAATTGAAGAAGTGATAAAAAGTTTCCCAGACAAAAAAAGGAAAAGGAGTTTATCATCATTAAACCAATATCACAAGAAATGTTAAAGGGACTTCTTTAAGAAGAAAAAATAAAAAATGTAAGAAAATACAGGAAACAAGGAAATTCTCACTGACAAAGGCAAACACTTAAAAAAGCTGTATATCAATTAACTCTAAAGCTAGTCCAAAGGTTAAAAGGCAAAAGTAGCAGGATCGTGTGTATTTAGAACAATAAATTAAGGAATATATGTAAACACACAAAAAAGAAGTAAACAATAGTCACCAAAAAAATAAACATGGAGGGGGGGTGAGTCAAAATTGTAGTGATTTTAGAATGTGTTTGAACTTAAGTGATCATTAACTTAAAATAGACTGCTATAAACATAGCTTGGTATGTATGAAGTACATAGTAACCTCAAAACAAAAATCTACAAGAGATATACAATAAATAAAGAGAAAGGAATCCAAACACAACACTATATAAAGTCATCAACATACAAGGAGAGCAAGAGAATGAGACAGGAACTGAGAAGAACTATAAAACAATCAGAAAACAATTAATAAAATGGCAATAACTACATATTATCAATTATGACTTTAAATGTAAATGGACTAAATGCTCCAACTAAAAAACATAGGGTGGCTGAATCCATAAAAAAAAAAAAAAAGAAAAAGACCCATACATATGCTACCTATAAGAGACCCGCTTCAGATAGAAAGATCCACACACTGAAAGTAAAGGGATGGAAAAAAGATATTTCATGCAAGTGGGGAAAAAAAGGTTGGGGTAACAGTATTTGAATCAGACAAAATAGACATTAAAAGGAAGGCTGTAACAAGAGACAAAGAAGGGCATTTCATAATGAAAAAGGGATCAATCTAACAAGAGGGTATAACTCTTGTAGACATCTATGCATCCAAAGTGGGAGCACTTACATATATGAAGCAAATATTTATAGACATAAAGGGAAAGATTGACAGTAAGACAGTAATAGTAGGGGACTTTAATATCCCATTGACATCAATGGACATATCATCTAGACAGAAAATCAACAAGAAAACAGTGGCCTTAATGAGGCCATCCACATTAGGCAGGATGGACTTAGCTGATATTTTTAGAGCATTTCACCCAAAAGCAGAAATCTGGACTATCTGGAAGAAATGCATAAATTCTAGAATTATATACTCTTCCAAAACTGAATGAGGAAGAAACAAAATCTGAACATACCAATAACTACTAACGAAATCAAATCGGTAATCAAAACCTCCGCCAAAATAAAAGTCCTGGACCAGATGGATTCACAGGTGAATTTTACCAAACATTCAAAGAACGAATAGCTATCCTTCTCAAACTATTCCAAAAATTGAAGAGAAGGAATGCTCCCAAACTTATTTTATGAGGCCATCATTACCCTGATTGTAAAACCAAAGACAAAACAAAATGAAAAGGGTAAGAAAGAAAAGAAAATCATAGGCCAATATTCCTGATCGATGTAGATACAAAAATCCTCAACAAAATACTAGCAAGCAGAATTCAGAAATACATTAAAAAGATCATACACCACAATCAAGTGTGATTTATTCCCAGGATGCAAGGTTGGTAGAACATCTACAAAGCAGTTAACATGATATACCACATAAACAAAATAAAGGCTAAAAATCATATAATCATTTCAATAGATGCAGCAAAAGCATTTGACAAAATTAGACATCCATTTATGATAAAAACTCTTAGCAAAGTGGGGATAGAGGGAACATACATCAGCATAATAAAGGCCATATATGACAAACCCACAGCTAACATCATATTCAATGGTGAAAAGCTGAAAGCTTTTTAAGATCAGGATGTCCACTTTCACTTCTATTCATATAGTATTGGAAGTCTTAGCCATAGCAATCAGACAAGAAAAAGAACACAAAAGGCCTCTAAATTGGAAAGGAAGAAGTAAAACTGTTGTTATTTGCAGATGACCTGATACTATTGCAGAGAACCCTAAAGACTCCACCAAAAAAATATTAGAACTGATAAGTGAATTCAGTAAAGTAGCGAGATACAAAATTAATATTCAGAAATTGGTTGCATGTTTATACACAAATAATGAACTATCAAAAAGAGAAATTAAGAAAACAATCCCATCAAAAAAAAAATACCTAGGAATAAATTTAACCAAGGAGATAAAAGACCTATGCTTGGAATATTATAAGACATTGAAGAAAGAAACTGAAGAGATACAAATAAATGGAAGGCTATCCTGTGCTCAAGAATAGGAACAATTAACATCATTAAAATGTCTACACTACCCAAAGAAATCTACAGATTCAGTGCAATCTCTACCAAAACACTAATGGCATTTTTCACAGAACTAGAATAATCCTAAAATGTATATGGAACACCCCAAATAGCCTCAGCAATTTGAGAAAGAACAACAAACTTGGAGGTATCACACTACCTGATATCAATCTATACTACAAGGCTACAGTAATCAAAACAGCATGGTACTGGCATAAAAACGGACACATTGATCAATGGAACAATAGAGAACCCAGAAGTAAACCCAAACCTGTATGGCGAATTAATCTATGACAAAGGAGGCAGTGGGGAAAAGACAGACTCTTCAATAAATAGTGTTAGGAAAACTGGACAGATACATGAAAAACAAAGAAAAAGAAAGAAACTAAATCACTTTCTAACACTGTATACAAAAATAAACTCAAAATGGATTAAAGATTTAAATGTAAGACCTGAAAACAAATTCCTAGAAGGAAACATAGGCAGTAAACTCTTTGACATCACTCTTAGAAATATCTTTTTGGCTATGTCTCTCCAGGCAGGGGAAACAAAATAAAAAATAAACAAATGAGACTACATCAAACTAAAGAGTTTTGGCACAGCAAAGAGAACCATCAACAAAATGAAAAGACAACTTATCTTCCAAAAATATCCACCAATGATACGTCCAATAAGAAGTTAATATTCAAAATATATTAGGAACTCATACTACTTAATACCAAAAACAATCATATTAAAAATGATCAGAGGAGCTGAACAGACATTTTTTCAAAAAGGGCATATGTCACTAGGGAAATGCAAATTAAAACCACAATGAGATATCACCTCACTCCTATCAGAATCAACAAACAATTATTTGTGAGGATATGGAGAAAGGTAATCCCCACGCACTGTTGATAGAATTGCAAAGTGGTACAGCCACTATAGAAAACAGTATGGAGGTTCCTCAAAAAATTAAAAATAGAATTAACATATGACCCAGCAATTTGACTTTTGGATATTTATCTAAAGAAATCCAAAACACTAATTCAAAAAGATACATGCACCTCTCTGTTCACTGCAGCATTATTTACAATAGCTAAGATATAGAAGCAATCTAAGTGTCCATTGATAGATGAATGGATAAAGAAGTAGTACATATATATATAATGGAATATTACTCAGCCATAAAAAAGAATGAAATTTTGCCATTTGTGACAACATGGATGGAATGAGAGGGTATTATGTTAAATGAAATAACTCAGAGAAAGACAAATACCATATGATTTCACTTGTATGTAGAATCTAAAAAACAAAATAAATGAACAAACAAAACAAACAAACTCATAGATACAGAGAACAAATTAATAGTCACCAGATGGGAGGGGAGTTAGGAGAATGGATAAAAAAGATAAAAGGGATTAAGAAGTAAAAATTGTCAGTTATAAAAATAGTCAAGCAGATATAAATTACAGCATAGGGAATACAGTCAATAACATTGTAATAACTATGTATGGTGTCAGATGGATACTAGACTTATCAGGGTGATCACTTCGTAAGGTATTTAAATGTCTAATCACTATGTTGTACACCTTAAACTAATATAATATGGTATGTCAACTATAATTAAAATAAATTTAAAAATAAAATATTGTTTATAAAGAATAAAATAACTCAATAAAAAAGAAGATTCAAATAAATAAAATCAGAAATGAAAAAGGCATTTAAACCAATGCAACAAATAAAAAGAGATTATAACAATACAATAAACAACTATACACCAACAAACAATTAGCAGAAACACCAAACCTACCAATATTGAATCAATATTCTAAAACTTCCCAACAAAGCCTAGGATCAGACAGTTTCACTGGAGAGTTTTACTAAACATTTAAAGAAGAATTAACACCAATACTCCTCAAACTCTTGCCTAAAAATTGAAGAGGAGGGAACACTTTCGAATTCATTCTATGAGGTCAGCATTACTTTGATACCAAAGCCGGACAAAGACAATACCAGAAATTAAAATTGCAGACCCATATCCTTGATGAATATTGAGGCAAAAATCCATAACAAAATACTAGAGCAAGAAGTCAACAGGACATTAAAAAATTGTGGGATTTATTCCTGAAATGCAAAGATGTTTCAACATACAAAAATTGATCAATGTAATATACCACATTAACAGAATGAAGTGTGTGTGGGGGGGAACCATGATCATTTCAATTAGTAGAAAAAGCATTTGACAAAATTCAATACTCTTTCATGATAAACAAACAAACAAACAAACAAACAAACTAGGAATAGAAGGAAACTACGTCAACATGAGAAGCCCACAGCTAACATCATACTCAACGCAAGACTGAAAGCTTTTCCTCTATGATTAGGAACAAGACAAGGTTGCCTATTGTCACTACTCCAATTCAACATAGTACTGGAAGTCCTTGCCAGAGCAATTAGGCAAGAAAAAGAAAAGGTATCAAATTGAAACGGAAAAGTATAATTATCTCTAATTACAGATGACATGATCTTATGTGTAGAAAACCCTAAAGATTCAACACACCCACAAAAGCTGTTAGAATAAATTCAACCAAGTATAAAGATTCAAAACCAACATGCAAAAATCAATTGTACTTCCATACACTAAAAATGAGTAATCTGAAAAAAAAAGAAAAGAAAGAAAGAAAGAAAACAATTCCATTTACGATAGAATAAAAAAGAATAAATACTTAGGAATAAACCAAGGAGACGAAAGAGTTATACCCTGAAAACTATAAAACGCTGCTGTAAGAAATTAAAGAAGACATAAATAATTGGAAAGATATCCTGTGTTCATGGATTGGAAGACTTCATATTGTTAAGATGTCAATACTACCTAAAGCAATCTACAGAGCCAATGCAATCTTTAAAAAAACACCATTTTTGTAGAAATAGAAAAATTAATCTTAAAATTCCTATGGAGTTTCAAAGGACCCTGAATAGTCGAAGCACTCTTAAAAAAGAATAAAGTTAGAGCTCTCACATGTCCTGATTTCAAAACAAATTACAAAGCTACAGTAATTGAAAAAATGTAGTACTGACATAAAGATAGGCTAATGGAATAGAAAGGAGAGCCCAGAAATAAACCTTCATTATATGATCAAATTATCTTTGACAAGGGTTCCAGGATCATTCCATGAGGAAAGGACAGTCTCTTCAACAAATGGTGCTGGGAAAACTAAATATTACATGCAAAAGAATAAAGTTAGACTTTTACTTTACACCATATACAAAAATTAACAAAACTGTATTAAAGATCTAAATGTAAGAACTAAAACTATAAAACTCCCAGAAGAAAACATAGTGCAAAATCTTCAGGACACTGGAGTTGACAACAATTTCTTACACGTAACTCCAAAAGTGAAGGCAAAAGAAAAACAGACAAACGGAACTACATCAAACTTACAACTTCTGTGCATCAAAGAGCACAATGAACAATGAAAAGGCAATGTACAAATGGGAGAAAATATTTTCAAATTATATATCTGACAAAGTGGTTAATATTCAGAATATATAAAGAACTCCTTCAACTCAACAACAAAAAAGCCAAATAACCTGATTAAAAAATGGGCAAGGGATGTGAATAGACATTCCTTCAAAGATATACAATGGCCAACAAACATATGAAAAGATACTCAACATCACTAATTATTAATAAATGCAAATACAAATCATAACCACAATGAAAATTACTTCATACTCATTAGGATGGCTATCAAAAACAAACAAACAAAAAAAAACAAACAAAAAATTAAACGAAACAAAAGCAACAAGTGTTGGTCAAGCGGTGAAGAAACTGGAACTCTTGTTAGTGGTAAGGTGAAATTGTGCATGCAGCCTCTATGGAAAACAGTATAGCAATTCCTCAAAAAATTAAAATTAGAACTATTATATGATCTAAAATTCTACTTCTAGGTATATAGGCAAAAGAATTGAAAGCAGGATCTCAAAGAGGTAATTATAAACTCATGTTCATAGCAGATTTATTCACAATAGCCATAAGGTAGAAGCAACCCAAATGTCCAGTGATGGATGAATAAAAAAAATGTGGTGCATGTATGTATATATATGTATATGTATGTATCTATGTATATATGCAACTATGTGTGTATATATATTATATATATTTGTGTGTGTATGTGTATACATATGGAAATATTATTCAGCCTAAAAAAGGAAGGACATTCTGTCACATGCTACAACATGGATGAACTTTGAGGACATTATTGTAAGTGAAATAAGCCAGTCACAAAAAGACAAATAGTGTATGATTCCACTTACATGAAGTATCTAAACTAGTCAAATTCATAGAAGCAGAAGGTAGACAGAAGCTAGGGGCTGAAGGTATGAAGGAAATGTTTGGAAATTGTTTAATAGACATAGAGTTTCAGTTTTGCGTGATAAAAAAGTTCTCGAAACTTGTTGCAGAACAATGTGAATATACTTACCACTATTGAACTGTACATTTAAAAATAGTTAAGATGATAAATTTTATGTTGTGTTTTTTACCAAATTAAAAAAAAAAAATGCAGGTAGATAGTTGCAAGTAGTCCAGCTTGCACAGGAGTCTGAGAAGGAAGAATTCAGCATGTAGGAGGACAGGTATAAGGGTATTCCACCATGAGTTATTAGTTATAAATACTGAAGACCTGTTTTTTGGGGGGATATTTTGTTCTTTTTCACTGAAAGTAGAATATACAGACTGCTATGAATAAAATAAAGACTTAGATCCTTAAATGTTTTTGAGAGATTAGCTCCTCATACTTAAAATGATGTCATCTATTGGAGTGAGTCTACTAGCATATACTTACAAATGACAAACAATAATAAGGTGAATGTCCCTAGCAATTTTGCTGAGCCCTAATTAGGTATGAGCCCCAGTTTAGATGAGCCCTTAGAAAATCTATTTGTCCCTGGAAATGTAGGTTTTTCCTAAAAGGTTTTGAGAGTCCATCCAGCTTGGGATGCCTGCCCTCATCCCAGTAGTCTAAGTATTTTGTAGGGTGAAAGATGAACCATTAATAACAGCTTTTCTTCAAGCAGAATAGTAAACCTACTTTTATTTCCAAATTTTCATTTGGCTAGAATAGGAAAACAACAATAACCTCAACTTGTTCAGTTTTATCATTTACTCAAAAGCCAAACTTATCCTACAAAGAATGGCAAATAAACTACCATCGTAGTGTATAGTTTATTGAGCACCTACTACACATTGGACACGGTACTGGGCAACTTGTCCATTTAATGTTTTTTTTTCTAAACTACACTATAATAAAATAGGTATTATTCCCATTTTACAGTCGAAGCTAAAGTAATTAAGTTACTTGTCCAGGGCCCAAGCCAGGGAGGGCTAGGGTTCAAACTCAGATCTGCCCCTTACCTAAGCCCACTCTTTCTAGTACATTGTATCACCTACTTAGTCACAGAGAGTTACAGTTGGAAGGACTGTCTGGTCTAGTAATTTTATTTCAAATGAAAAGAGTTTTAAAATACTTCCCTTTTTTTAAATTTTACTTATTTAATAAAAGGTAGATGGCCCAAAGTGGTTTTCCCTGATTTTTTCTGCTTACTCCTTCTCTCGATATGGGAATCACAAAATACTGGTGGTGCCTAACTAGAAAAGTATTAGATGACATAAAAATTAGTGCAGATGCTTACTTAGTAATGTATTCCTAATAGCATTGACCACCATTCTTTCTATATACAAAATCTAATAGTCTTCATTGTATAGTTCATTTAACTACTGGACTGATAAGCACTTAAATTCCACAACTGTTAAATCAGGATATGAAGACTAGAACTAAATTATTGAATACAGAATAGAAGAAAAAGTCATTTACTTAGAAAAATCATGCATATATTTTTATCATACATTTCTCACAGTGGAAAGTACATGTATATTCATTTTTCCCATAACAACAAAAAGAAATGTTTATTTCTTTTGAAATACCTTGACTACTCACTAACAGCAGTATCTGAAAACTTTTACTATTTGTCTTTACTATTTGTCTTTACTGAAAAAAAAAAAAAAGTTTGTGCTTGTTACCACTTCTTAAGAATGAAGGAAACCTGACTTCCTGTTCCTGGTGTGAATTTACATCATGTTAGAAAGAAGGAATGGGCAGGGGTTCCAGGAAGGTGTGATGACTCTGAATTCGGTTTAGAAGCTGCTGTGCCACAGGTTTAAATTCTGTTTCCCAGTGGAGTTTGTGATAGTTTTTTAGTTCTTGGTCAGAACTGCCATCCAGTGCTAGTTCTTCATCTGTATCAGAAAAATTAAAATCACAGCAATTATTTGGAAATATAATCCTATTGAATAAAGTTCAACTTTTGATGGCATGAGTTAAACTCATCCTGGGCCATCTCTAATTTCAACATGACATAGGATTTGGGAGTTAAAAGGCTAGTTTTTTTGTTTTTAAAGACTTTTTTTTTAAGAGAAGTTCTTTATTCTTTTCTGTTCTTTACAAATATTTTTAAATAAGTATATTTTAGTCTCAGTAAAAAAATGACAATAATCTAAAAAAAAAACTTCTAAATTGCATTCAGCTTTTATTTCAACTGTTCTGTTACTGTTTATACATAAGTCCACATCCAAAAGTCATATCACAATTGCTCAGAATAAACAAAGTATTAATAGATTACTTCCTTATCTGCGCATTAGAAAAGTTAATTACTTCAGTGGTTGACAGATATAAAAGGAGTCAGGAAATCTTTTGGGAAAGTAGCACACTTTAAACTTTGCTGAAAATCAACTTTGCTGTCTTCAAAGCAGCCTGGACATACTTCTTTGCAAAGACACCCCCTACCACTACCCCTGTGCTCTCTGTCCGACAGCAGTAAACAGTGGGAGACTGAAGACCCCAAGGAGTATTAGAATCCCAAGAGAGTCCATGGATAATGCAGAAAAGCATTTGTAATAAAAAAAAAAAAAAATGCAAAATTACAATTTTAATTTGCTTCTTAATCCAAGGACACCCTGAATTCTGTGAACACTGTAAGCATATCCACCCAAGTAGGAAGATAAATGGCCGCGAAAATTGATGTGTGGTCCTGCCACTGCATTTTGTTTATATTGGGCCTCACACCTCAGTGTGAAAGACTTCAGGAAAATGCACTGGCCTGCCAGTCAGAAGATTGGCGTTGCCACTTCCTAGGTCTGCGGCTGAGGTGGACTTCTTAAGCGGTAACCACTAAATCCTAAAGTGACCAAAAATATTGCTACTTACATAATTGGGAAGCTTTATTTGCAGAGCCCATTAAAATCTTATTATAAAATGCTTCGTTATTGTTTACATCAAATTTTCTACACTGAATATCTGCACACTGTGTGTACTTTGGCACTACTGGTGTGTCACCACCCAGAATAAGATAAGGGAGTCTGGAATCCCAGTTTGTACCTTCCCCTCCTCTCCTCGCCACGGAGTAGGCAGCTATGCAGCTCTGAGATAAGTGCCGGGTAGACAAACACTTCAGCAAGGCTCCATGGAGACCCCTGTAAGCAAACCTGGATCTCCCCACCCACAAGATAACCAGGCCCTTGGGAGAAGAGTGCAGATGGTGTGTGATGCCTTCAGAGCCCTTCCCACCCTGCTGCTTCTGGACAGGAGGAATCTGTGAGACTCAGAGTGGTTTCAGATTTCCAGATCTTCTTCTTGTTCCATCTTTAGCAGATTTTCTGAGCACTAAACTTCCATTTAAAAATGAATTCTTTTGTTTTATGTCCTTTTTATCTCAAGATGCTTAGGTCTGAGAGCCCTTGTACTTCGCAGTCCTTTCCTCTGCCCAGAGCTTTAGTTGGCTGGTGATTTTAGCAAGTCTGTTTTGATGCCTTTTTTTTTTTTTAATCTGATGTCAAAACTATGTTACTTTTCTTGAGGCTCAGCCTATAATTAGTTAATCTATACTCGGACCCTATTAATTCTAAATTGGGTTAGACAAGATAATAAAAGTGGCCAAATAGCTACAGGTAAGAGAAAAGTAGTCTGAAGTTTCAATGTAAATACAGCAAATACATTAAAAATGCCATATTATACTAGGCATTAAATTTTGGAAGTTGTATTGCAAAGAGAGGTGGAGGCTAATGGAAACAAAATTTAGATCTATGATTTTTAAACTTTTTGACTATGACCTAAGAAATACATATTACATTATAACTGTATACATATACTTACATATTTATATACAAATAAACAAATGTTTCATAATAGAACACTTATCCTTACCACATGTAACATATTCTGTTATTTTCTTTCTTTGCTACTTCATTTTTTAAAGATGCTGATCACAACATGAAAAGCACTGGTTTAGAAAACCAATCATTCTCAAGCTTTCTTTGTGAATAGAGAATTTTAGTCAAGGTATTAGGAAGGATCAAAGGACTCAAAACAATACATTTGTCAGTGAACATTGCAACACAATCTCCATTATAGTTTAAGTTGTCCCACGGCATCAATAAAAGCTTCCCCTACTGTCTGCACTATTTCCTAGTTTGCTGTTCAGCACCAAGTAGCTATGTAAAGTATTGATTATTGCCCTATTTTCTTATAAGGCACAGTCCTCACATGTTGCAGAAGCATCTGCAGGCCCTTTGGCATAGGCTGGATGATGCAATCCTCTAACTTGAACGTTGGGTCCCACTCTACCCCTTGTCACACAACCTAGATGCTAAGTTCCATGTACCTTATGATGAACACACACAAAAAAACTAGTGCATTTTATATTTGCAATAATAAACTGCATACACTGATCACCAGTGGCCAGCCTTCCCAAGAGAAGCTCATAGTAGACCACTGTGCAAAGGCACACCACTTAAAAACTTCAAGATAAATACACTGCTAATGAGTTTATAAGAAGTGATTGTAGTACATCAGGAAGTCTTGGAAAACATTCCTTTTAAGCCACTTTCTAAAAAGGCTGTCAACAATTCGACATCCCAATCATATTGAAGACCATTACTTTCTCCATTTTTTTCCCAGTCATCCAACAAGAAAAAGTAACATTACTTTATCAATTGTCTTGCTAAGATTTCTAAAAACAGTGCTCACACTTCAGCATGGGACTTTGTTATTTAACAGCTCATCCTATTATCAAAATGGTCTGTTTTTTAGCTATCCTTGTTAAAAAATTGAAATTCAAGTACATTCTCAACCACATATCCATTTCACTTCCTGCCTTCCAACAGCCCAGGAGAGTGACTCTTGGAACCAGTCACATCTTCTCCCCAAATGGGAGATAAAAAGGCGTGCCAACAGCAGAGGAGACACAGAATCATACACACTGACTGCAGCAAGAAGCCACAAGGTAGTTAAAGCCATGACAAAGCAGGAGCCTGGAGGGAACAAGGGAAAGGGAACACCAGAGACAGAGCAGAGCTGTGTCTCTAGCAGGTGGACTTGATAATGCCTGCTACTGAGGGAGTCACTCAGGAACTGTGGTTCCATTTGTAACAACCTTCCAGGCCCTCTCTAGCAGGCTTTGGGCAATATGCTTGTCTCCTGGCTTCCTTCTTCTCTGTGCACCCTTCCTTTAAACTCCTTCATTAGGCAGGGCACAGGTTCTTAATCCCGGCTGCATTAGCAGACTCACCTGTAGAAGTTTTTAAAAACATAGATTATCGGCCTCACCCCAGAGCTCCTGAATCAGAATTCCTGGGGATGGGACCAGAGTGAGTGAGTGAGTAAGAGAGAGATTTTTTTTTTTTCCAATTCCACAGCTGATTCCAATGTTCTGCCACAGTTAAGAACTGAATTAAGGAAAGTTAGATGTGCACTTCTGCTCCTGGCAACCTGGCAAAAGCTTAATATTCACAGAGCAGAATGTGAACCTCAATGATTGAAAATCACGCCAATTTTTCCTACTCTTACGCACACAAAATTATATTTACCTGGAAAGAGCAAAGTTCAACCTAGCAAACCTGATTCTTTCAAATAAGTTCTGATTCTGCATTCTCATTTAATAACGTGTCTTTACAACACTTCGGATTTACAAGGCACTTTCGTGGCCATGTTTTGAGGACTTGCTATATGTCAGGCACTGTATCAGGCTCTTTGTACACATTGCTTATTTACTATCCTAACAACTCTGCAAAGTGGACATCAAAGGTGTTCATCTTAGAGACAAGAAATACAAATTAAGAGAGGTTAAAACTTGCAAACGTGCTAACGCAAAGACTTAAACTCAGAATAGCCACCTGGTCCTCCCAGTGTGCTCTCAGGATATTTGTTTGATCCTGACTCCGTACAGCAGGGGAGGGGGATTATCAAGTCCCCGTTTTAGAGATGAAAAGCAGGTTCTGAGAGATTCTCTTGTCGGACCGCAGTACCTTGGACCCCAACCTACCGAGTCACACAGCGCCTTTCCACATGACCTTGCGGACTCAACCCAGTGGCTGGGCAGCAGCAGCCACTTCTTCATTTTGGGAAAAGGACTACTGAAAACACTCATTTACTGACCCCAATCACTGTTGCTGGACCTAACCCAGGATGAAAAAAAAATTATCCTAAAAATAGAAACTTTTACAGTGGTAGACGCTATCCTCTCTCCTTTGGTTTGTATCAGTGATTTCCTACCTTTCGAGGATATGAATCCTACTGAAAAGTCAAATAGTTTTACAGACCCGCCCCTCATGGCAATCAACACAGCTGTTAATCAAAATGGATACAAGTATGACTTAATTCAGAGTAGCTTTTAGTCATTTCTCAATTACAACAAAGTCTATATACTTTCAAACAACAGCAATAACTTATGCTGACATCTTCTTATATTTATGCAATCTATAAAAAATGCAAAAAGAAAAAACATCCAAAGAAATCATGAGTGTCCGACAAGTTAAAAGTCCTCGTGTCCCCATTGTAAATAACATTCAGCCTTTTCCAGATATTTCTAAATCATAATAATGTTTAACATGCTGCTGTTGTTTACAGAAATATAGCCATTCAAACGCTTACCAATCTTTGTCCATATAGGTCACAGAAGAAAAATAAATATTTTTTTATCTCACTCTGATATAACTCAGATTCATAGTGAGGAGTCTTACCTAAAAATGATGACAGCAGGACTAAGAGTGTGTTGGTGTCTTCATCTCCAAAACATGATGAAGCATTAGTGATATTTTCACTGAAGTTCCATAAAGTTTTGCAAACCAAGCAGGCCAGCTGCCAGTCAGTAGGACCAAAATCTCTTAAACAACCCACCAACCTGAGTTAATAAAAGTCAAATTGAGAAGTTATTAGGTCAGAATCTCTTTAATCTGTATATTTTAGTACAATGATGGTTATCCTTCTGGAATATTTAATACGTATTACATATAATTCAGTGATTTCAAATCTACAAACTTAAATAGCTACAAAGTAGCAATAATCTACTTTTGAATTATTTTAAGTGTTATTTTAATTATTGTGTTATTTAATTATTGAATTATTTTAATTATTCTGCCCTGGAAGAATGATAAGAGGGGCCTAAACTCCCTACAAAACTGTGTCCTCTGAATCCTGAGTTGGAATTCCATGCCTTAAAACTTACTTCTTAATGCCACCTCCTTCTTTTAGGATGACACGCTTGTCTTTATCCACAGTGAGATTTAGGAGGACACCACAGGCAGAAAAGCAAATATCCTGATGCTTAGCATCCAGCAGTGCAATCAGAAACTTGTGTACTGGGAGAGTAGAGAACAAATGCAGACCAGTAAAGCTCAGGGTTCTCAGCTGTATCTTATTTTACAATAAAGGGAAAGGGCAAAGGTGAAATGGGGCGTGGCTTGCAAAACCAGAAACCTGACTAAGGGATTTAACCCATTCTTCCTAAGGCATTACTCATGGCCCAGCAGGAGGTCTGCCAACACTCACCACATCCAGAACCTGCTCCCCACCCCCCAGGTCTTTTGTCCCTAGATATTGCTGTATCTGACCCAGGTAGCAGCTCCCTCTCCAAGCAGTGATAGGGTCCTTGCTGGTGGAAAAGAGGGAAGGAACCACAGATTCCAGCCACACAGCTGACAGTCATCTTTAACATCTTAACGTCTTAAGGGCCTCTTTGAACCTCCAGGAGCAATAATATTCTTTAATACACAGCCCTGGGAGAGGGAGGCTCCTGTTGAGATCTTCCTTCCCTGAAGCCCTCCAGGGCCACAGAATTGCTCAGACTGGTGGAAACCAGCCTGTAGCAAAGCAGGACTTGCAGGGTAGGGGATGTCTCAGGTGGGGACAGGTACGAAAAAGGGGTGTTGTAATAAATCATAAATCTCTAACTGGGCAGGTCATGGCGGGCAGTCATGGCCTAGGTCTATAAGTTCTTTACTGAAAGGTTTTTAAGCCAGCCCTGTCCATCGTTCTCGTGCATCTAGGTTAACAAACCTTTGAGATGCCAGAATACCCGTCGAAGATCTAACACTCTAAAGAAAGCACAGAGTCTTGTAATCCAATCTCTCTCTGCCTTGCTTTCTCTCACCTCCATGTAATCTTCCTTCTTTTCCTCCTTAATCTCAAATGCATAAAACTGTTATTCTCAGGAGCATTTGGGATCTTGCTCCCTGGTGTATGTCATCAGGTTGGCTCAAATGAACACTTATAAAAATTCTCTACAGGTTTGGACATTTCTTATACTGACATTTTTAGTTATTATTCTTACATAAAATATTTGAGACAGAGGAAGGTTAGTATAAACTCTTGTGTACCTGCCACCCAGTTTAAGAAAGAAAACATTATAGATCCAATTTTATATCTTTGGGTGTCCCTTTCCCTCCAAAGATAACTTCTGTCTTAAATGTGGAGTTTATCATTTCCAAATACCATTTATACCTTATACCATTACTACGTGAATGCATTACATAAACAATATCCAAGACTGTTTGCATGTTTTAAAACTTACTTTTAATGGCATTGTTTTGTATATATCCTATCACTAGAATTTTTGCTCCTTTATTTATGTGTTTGAGGCTGATCCATGTTGATCCATGAATCTTTAGTTCATTTATTTTTATTGCTGGAGAACATTTTGTTGCATTGATATTACCATAATGTATTTATCCTCTTGCCTGTTGGTGGACATTTAGGTTGTTTCCATTTTTGCTGTTACAAGCAGTACTGTAATGGACATTCTAGCACATGAAGGGGAGGGTCTCTTGAGTCCACTCCCAAGGACAAAAATGAGAGTATAGATAACTCATTTCCCTTACACACACACACACACACACACACACCCCATCTTGGAACTCAGAAGACCACTCACGAGGGAGAGGGAACACTGAGAACACTGCCTAGATCCATCTTGGCATCCTCAGCTGACAGCCTTATGTATGGACGGAACAGAATGTAAAACACTACTTGTCCCAAAGCAGAAACAAGTATCACATTGTCATGACCCCAGCTCTGAAACTGCTTCTCTGTTTATTGGCAAGAAGTGCATGTTTATGAATGTAAGTGTCAGTAACTCACCATTCTTCTGCACAATGAAATCGCAGATGTCATGGTCCTGGGAGAGATTTCCCAAAACACGCACAGCCTCTAGGATTCCATCCATGTTATTGCTCATGAGAAGCTTTAAGAGCACTGGGTTTGGTAGACAGAGGAATGAAATCAAGGAAATCAGTTTTGATTTAAAGGCTATTAGAAACCAATATCACAACTCAATATTCATGATAAATACTGATACTAAGAACTGATACTAATAACTCAAAATTTAAAAGTAATAATAAAATACAAACTGTGGGGGACTTTAGCAAGAACCAAGAAACTAACTTTTCCCTATATCTAATTTCCCCATATATCTCATTTCTAAGAATCAAACAGGCTCTTAGATGTTGTGCTGGGAAATCAGAAAATATGCAGGCCTCCAGTCTTGTGTGTAGTTAATAAAATCAGAACCTTAAATGAACATGCATCCTGCCAAACCCAACTCTAAACTTTACATTCAGCAATATGTAGCTTTTTGTCTTGGATTATGGAATTCTTCACTTGGTAGTAAGATAAGTTGTTGATTGTTGCTGTAGTATTGATCACCAGCTCCTCACAATCATCAATTGACTTGTATTCTGAAACAAAGTAAGGATAAGGGTGTCACAGACTCGTATTAGGGCCAGAAAGAATGCCATCCTAACTGCAACAGCAGTGACAGGCATCAGCCATTATCCCGGGCAAGGTCTGGGCAGGTGCACTGCCTGCCCTTGCTGTTCACAGCTTTATTTCTATGTCTTTTCCTGCAGGGAAACGTACCAAGAGCAAGGGCCACTCCTCTCAGGGTTAGAACAACTCTAAGCTCCCTCCATCCCTCCAGCCAGAGGCCTAGAAAAGTCAGGCTGATCTAGGCCCTGTGTCTGTAGCAAAGCAAAAAATGCCAACACACCAGGGAGCCCAGAGTCTCTAATCCCCTCTGGTGTGCCCTGACCCTGACCTATGAGAGACAGAGGCTCCACCCTGGGAGTCTGTTCCCACCTCCTGACAGAATCCATCCGTAACTCTTATCAACGATCCCCTCCAAACACACAGAAACCTGGTCACTCCTCACTTTCTCTGCTACCACCTGGTCTATCTCTCACCCCCTAATTGGCTTCTCTTGCTCCATTTTTACCTCCTTGAGTCTATCCTCAGAAAGGTGATCCTTTAAGAGGTAGTCAGATAATGTCATTAGTCTCACTTAGCTCTTAGGCCCCACCCGGACTGCCCCAGTCCTGGCCTCTACGGCCTCGTTCTCTGCTCTAGCCCCCAGACTCCTAATATCAACTGCATATTATTGTGTCAACATGGTCCTGTCTGAGATTGTTTGCACTGGTATTCCCTCTGTCTGGAATATACTCTTTTTCCAGTTATCCACTTGGCTCACTCCTCATGTGCTTTAGGTTGTTGCTCAGATGTCACCTTATTGGACATACTTTCCTTAACTACCATGTATAAAATGGCACCCATTAGTCTCTCTTTCCTTTACCCCACTTTAATTTTCTCCATAGCACATGTGACCACTTGACTTGTTATGTTTAATGTATGTTTTCTATCCCTAGAACATAAGCTCCACGAGGACTAGTGATTTGTCTGTTTTATTTATAGCTACAGTCTCAGCACCTTGAACAGTGTTTGGCATGTAGCGGGTGCTCAATGAATCGTTGCTGAATGCAATACTATGTGAGTGAGTGAATGAAGAATAAATGAATGAATGAATGCGTTAGCTTAGCACACAAGACCCTCAGCAATTCTGTCCCTGACCCCTACTCAGCCTCCTGACTCATCTCTCCTGACTGCTCTGGCCGCAGTGCAGAGAAGGGCAGATGCAAGGATGTCAGAGAGGAGCCTCCTGTGTCACTTAGACTTGGGTGGGGATGGAGCAGAGTAGACAGACTGGAAAACTATTTAGGGAGGAAAGTGGATAGTATGCGGTGAAAACCACATCGGGAGCAAGGAGAAGAATCACCCAGCACGATTCCTAGGTTTCCGGATTACATGACTGGATGAATGGGGATCGCATTCTGTGAACTGGGGACATGGGAAGAGGGCTCAGTTTGAAGAAAGGTCATGAGTTCGACTTTAGATGCTTTGAGGTGCTTTTGAAATATATTTGGTGAGGGGTAAGGCAGTTGGATACATGGGTCTGACAGTCAGAGGAAAAGTCGCGAGTCTGGTTACACTAAACTAATTACAGCAACTTGAAAGGTCCTCTGCCTCTCACCTCTGACCCTGCATGCCCCTTGGGGCCTAGAGTGCCCTCACTCCCTTCTCCACCTGGTCCCGGCCTGCTCTGGAAGCCCTGCCCCAGCCTGGGAGGGAGCCACCTCAGCACCTGCGTATACCGTGGCCTCAGACTTGCTTGGTTAAGAAGTCCCTTTCACCTCTTGTATGGAATCAAGGTTCTTCCGGGAATAAGAAAGGGGCTATGAGCTGAACAGGAGGACTGGGCTCGCTCTTACGTCTCGGGTTTAATTTTCTCTCTTTTTGACCTTCTTTTCATTAAAGAGAGATGGCCTTTAAAGAGAAATGCGTTTTCATAGCTTACACTATTCAAAGGAAGATTCGGTCATTTTTTATGCTACAGAAAACCTATACTCATTTATTCTTTCTTTCTCCAAGGATTCATTGAGTGTCTCTCATATGCTGGCCCCCATGCTGGCCTCTGTGGGTGGAGGGCCCCCTGGCTGAAGGACCAGTATATGTTTTAAGATCTGATGGAATTCCCTGCTAGGTTTTAGACTTACTTGGGACCTGACCCCTTTCCTTTTTTCCCATTTCTCCCTTCTGCGATTGGAATGCCTACCCTACGCCTGTCCCGTCATTGTGTTTAGAAGCACGTAACTTGTTTGGTTTTATAAGTTGACAGCAGGAGAGGAATTTTTTCCTCAGGATAAATCATACTTCAAGTCTCACAATATCTGATTTAGATGTTATTTAAATGACATTTGGGACCTTAGATTTTGGAACTGATGAGATGGAATGAATGCATTTTGCATGTGAGAAAGATACGAATTTTTGGAGGCTAGAGGCAGAATACTACTGACTGAATTGTGTCCATTCTCCCAAATTCGTATATTAAAGCTCTAACCTACAATATGGTTGTATTTGGAGATGGGGGGTTTAGGAGGTAATTAGAGTTAAATGAAGTCATAAGGGTAGAGTCCTTATCAGATAGGACTGGCAGAGTTATAAGAAGGGGAAGAGAGGGGTCATTCTCTCTCTTCCCACGTGCACAGATCGACGAAAGGCCATGTGAACACATAGTGAGACTACAGCATCTGCAAGTCAGGAAGAGCGCTCTCACCAGGAACCGAATAGGCCAGCACTCTGACCTTGAGAATGCAGCCTCTAAACTGTGAGAAATAAACTTCTGTTGTGTAAGCCACCCAGTCGATGGTATTCTGTTATGGCAGCCCTAGCTGACTAACACAGGAGAAAGAGGGGACCTGAATGACTGGGGGCCATAACTACAGATAATGGAACAACCTGAAAAAAATAAAAAGATAGATCAACTTTAATAGTATGGACTAACCATGGAAAAATTGGGGGTTTTCAACTCTTTGTGGTTAGTTTGGCCAATTTTTGGTAATTTGATCGGTATGCTTTTTAAAAATTGTGATATAATTCACATAGCATAAAATTCACCCTCTTAAAGTGTACAGTTCAGTGAGGGTTAGTAATAATCTGTAGTACTACTTCTTCTTCTCGCTTTTTCTAAATTATGGATCACTTTTGAGGCAGTTCTGAACAGAAGAGGAATTTTCTTTCACATGACTGAGAAGTCTCATTAAGGTGAGCTGACCGTACCAATAAAACTCTCGCCACATCTAACCCACAGAACTGTCTCTGGCTGTAGGGGGCAGCTTCCCTTGTGTGCACTGTGGCCGGGCGGGCTGAGGGTCTTACCCAGCGTGGAGAGGAGCAGGCCCACTACGTGTGGGTTGGCGGCCAGGGCCTGCCCGATGCCCGGGTGGATGGCCAAGTTGGCGAGCACGCGGGTCAGCTTGATGAGCACATCCTCCACCTGGGCCTGTGGCGTCTGGGCCTCGGGCTGCTCCTCTCCTTCAGCCACCTGCTTCCTGGAATGCAGATCCAGTTCGGAGAATGTGTGGAATAACGACAACAGAGTTGGGATGCTCCCTTTCTCTTTGGAAAACTGTTCACGGGCCTGGTTATTTTTTGCTGTTAGGTTGCCAAGAATAAAAACAATACGAACGACTAAGTCCTGCAATAAATTAAAGACGAAGAGTTACTGGGACAAGTTGTTGGAAAGAGTACAGTATTTAATTTATTCATGACTTAATTAATAGTAAAATGGAACATGTCTGGCTTTGACTAACTTGTACAGGATTTGATTCCCAAGATTGGTACAAACTGACAGACGATTAAAAAGCATTTGGCAGCAGTGAAAGAATACAAACTGATTGATGCTATTAGCAAAGTCTATTAACTTCCGTTCCTCCATCTGAAATTCTGGTTGGCCTTTTTTTTTTTCTCCCTATCCCAGAAAACAGAGATATCGTTTTAATAATACTATATTATATAAATCTAAGTTTTGACATTAACAGGTTTCTGGAGCATCCAAATCTTTTCCTGAAAGATCATCCTGTGTTAAAGCATTGCGTTTCTAAAAATCAGGCAATAAAGGCAATAGCAGGGTTTCTCAGCCTGGACACGACTGACATTGGGGGCTGGATAATTCTTTGCTGTGGGTCATGGCCCTGCGTTTAGCAGCATTCCTGGCCTCTGCTGCTAGATGCCAGTAGCATTTCCCCAGATGCCACAACCAACAATGTTCCCAGGGAGCAGAACTGCCCCCAGTTGAAATCTACCGTGTTATATCTGTATACCACTATAAAGCAGTACTGTACTTGTCTTTTCTTGACCAGAGTAGTGATTATACGGGTGACACCTTTATAACTATTTGCTAAATGGTACATATGTGTAGCATGCACTTTCCTGTATATAAGATATATTTCACAATAAAGAAATGTTTCTAACAACCCCAAGCTGAGAACATTTTACAACTAAACCAGAAACAAAAGCAATGATTAATTTGACAACAACAGACGTATGAGTATGGTCGGTCATATATACGGTGGTGAGGGAGGTCCTGGGAGGAGGAGACTTTAAAGGAAAGCTTACTGAGGGGCCGCAACTGGCCTGGGTGCTAACACTTACTGTGCCAGGTGCTGTGCTATTTTACAGAGAAGGAACAAGCTTGGAGAAGTGCTGGGTCACATAGCTAGTGAAGATGGAGTCAGGATTCGAACCCAGGATAATCTAGACCTGGAGTCCTTTCTACATCCTTGCCCTGCTTCCCACATGGCTGTCAGTTAATAATGTCCTTTGCCTTACCTACTTTCAGAACAGTTACGGAATTATCTCCTTTAAACATGTAAATGTGTCACTGGGAGATTCCGATTAACCTTTTTTTTTTATTTTTTTAATCAGATTAGTAGTTATTAGCAGCCTTAAGGAATGAGGACAGAAGGCAGAGACCTGGGCTTGTTTTTATGGGGAGCCAGGTCCAAGTGGGACCTGGGAGGTTGGGGGCAGCACAGAGAATGTGTGTGGCAGAGACAGAGGAAGATTTAGGACAAAGGACAAGACTTTTGGATTTGTCCAGGGTCACTCTGCCAATACCAACTTGTTTCTGCTTGTTCTTGAAGAAGAAGTTTGCCTGGGCCCTGGTCGGGAAGAAGTGAGGCTGCTGCTTGTGCAGCTGGGAACCATTGCCCAACATTAGGAAAGGACGAAGTCTAACACTATGGCAAGAAACTGGAGCTAGACCAGGAGAGAGGTCACCGGGGAAAACCTCAGCTCAGCGTGCCACCAATACGACAGTTATCCGGTCAGGAGAACCCACTCTGGAGGCTTTGAATATGTAATGAGGAAAGAGTGAAGATAGGGAGTATATAAAATGGAGTCATTTTAACCAAGCTGCTAAAATTATTAACATTACAAAGGGTGAGACATGAGGAAAGACTCTGTTCTTATTTTAACCAGCCTGGGAACACAAACGTTTTTGAATTTCCAGTCCTGTGTCAATGCCTGGATATATATCTAGACCTCCAGATAACCCTCTGATTGTCCCCTGAAGGATTCACGTACCTAGGCCACATCTACCTGACATCCATCCTCTAGACTGATAGCCACCTGACTGACAACCATCCCGGACAAATCCTAGGGCGAAGAATGCATTTTTTTACTATAAAACTCTTCTTTATTTTTTGGAACACTTCTGGGTTTTTGCCTAGCTGTTTTCCCCATTTGCAAAATCCAAGACCCTTGAATAAATCTTTATCATTTATTTCTAGCCCAAACCTCCGGGCTCTTTTTTGAGTTTGTTCAACAACATACATAGCAAGTTTGCGACAAGGTTCTCTGAAGGGCTTCTATCGAATCTATTTGAGAAGACAAGACTATGGAAACGAGAAGCTGGACACCAAAGGGGATTATGACTCCCAGCTTAAGAGTCAGGCGGTCCGGGTTCTTGTATGTCTCTTTACTTAGCCTCTCTGTACCTCCATTAACTCACTGGGAAAATAATGTATTTTGAGATTAACTGAGACAAAACATATAAAACACAAATAGTAGTGAGTAATGATTCAGGTATTGTTCTGAACCCTTTTCGTGTACCATCAATATACTGTTAGTAGCATGAAACAATGAGGGACAGACCCAATGGTCTTAGAAGAATTTAGATAAGAGGATGCTCAGTTGGCGGTTAGCAAAGTTTACAGATGAATTTGAATTCAACTTTGAAAAATGCAGATATGTGGCGGGGATGGCAGAAGGGTTGGCAAGGGGAAAGGATTGGGCCTTGAGAAAGAGTACCCAGGACAGTCCCCTTCCTGGTGCCTGGAGTCACCTTGTCTGTTCACCAGACAGTTCCTTACAGAAGCTAAAGCCTGTGGGTCTTAAATCTAAGACAAGTACACACCATTTCATTATAATACTCGCATTTCACTTCAGGTAAAACCAAATGGTTACTTCAGGTAACTCGAGACAGCTCAGACTCCTCCCTGGACTCTGGAAGGAAAGCCTCTGCCCTGACCACACCCAACAGAGGAGCCGCTGGTTTTCCAGCCAGCATAGGGGTGATTTCTAAGAATTAGGTTCCTTGAAGGAAAATTCTATTTTATATTTGCTGAGCCAAGCAATAGGAGCTTTTTGCATAAATTTTGATATGTGATTTCTGTTTAAAGACACTAAGTTCTACCTCTGAAAAATTATAATAATAACAGTAGTAGTAGTAGTAGCAGCAGTAACTAACACATGGTACTTAACACATAGTACCAGGCACTATTCCAAGCACTGAGATATACAAATTAACTAATTCGCTAAAAGTGATAACTTCCAGTTCCTTCATCTGAACAAAGCTGTTCCCAGTCTCTACAATCTGCAGAGCAACTTCCCTCATGCATTTGACAGCAGTTATGTCAGACATCTCTGGACCTCACACTGTTTCCTGGAACTGTTCTCTTCTCCCATTTCCAAAAGCGTACTAAGTGAGATGGGAAAGACATACGTGATTTTAAATGGCTCTTTAAAGAATTTAATAAATAGTTGTATTCTGCTCACTAAATCATTACTAGCACTAATCAGTTTACCTCCTAAAATGTCACTGCCGTCTTCTGAAGGATGCTGGACTATTTTTAATCTCCACTCTCTCTCTTCCTAGGCCCTGTTGCTTCACCTCCACCTCCCTGTTTGTTTTTTCTGGTAGTCTAATCCAGTGGGCATCTCTGGCCCTGAACCACCTCTACCTCTCATTGTTGTTTGTCAAGAGTATTTAGATCGTGGCTGTCTGTATAAAAGCAGGTTTCCTTAGAGATCAACATTCTTCAAAATTCAAGTGACCTTTACCCACTGTTACATGTGGTCTAATCCGAGAAGACCAAGTGTTACTTTCCCTTCTTTGAAAAATTCCCTCAGGCCCCTTCCACTTCTAAAATTGTTTGAATCCAACATGTCTGTGGGTCCTAACATGGCATAGATGAATAATACGTTTGAGGTGGAAAGAAGAAACTAGGCTTCAGGCGGGAACAGTTAATACTGCTATTATACCATTTTCCTTGCTTTCAGAGAGAAAAAGGAGGGGGTGGTTCCTGGCAGCAACGGTGCCAACTGAAGGATGGCATGTGAGAGCCACAAATGGGGACAGCAGATTGCGTCGTTGAAGCAATAAACTTCCAGCAACTGCTACGCTCACTGTTTCTATCTTCTTTCTCAGAGTTGGCTAAGGCATTTTTTTTTTCTCTTTTTCTCCCCCGCCCCCCACCACCCCACCCCACCATTTCTCAAATATATTCTCCACGAATCCAGGGAGCATGGAAAAAAGGCCAAAATAGAAGCAGTCTCACAGGAGGTTGGCAGAAGTGGTGTTTCCTTATTCCCAAGCCAGCACTTGTCTTGACTCATCTGGAATTCTGAAAGAGGAGGCTGAACAAGAGGGCTTTGCATGGTCCTTTAGCTCACCACGGGCGGCCTCTGTACCGTGCAGAGGACTGCATGCACTGGGACAGTATTATGGAGAGGTTATTTATTGTTTCACAGCCACAGTTCATCTCGAGTCTACAAAATATCACTTAATAAAAATCCTATAAAGATTTGAAAAATTGGAGAAAGGCCAAAATCATTAATTTGTAGGGACCACCAATTCCACAGCAGAAAACTCATCAATATACCATTCACCTTTGAGGTACAGATTCTCTCCTTAGACAATATCTGAGAACTACCTATGTATTAACACTCCACTTTTATAGCATTTTTATTAAATTTAACACAGAGTTGCATATTCCTACCATAGCTATGTAGTTTTGAAATAGCAGAAGATGAATCAAGAGAGATAATATATATTTTTTAAAAAAGAAGGGAGTCTAGTATAACCAGTTCATATTGACTTTCTAATTTTGCTTAAAATGGAATCAGCCTAGCAACAGCCACGGCCAACCAGAGCTCAGGCAGGTACACTCACTATAAGAAGCCTGACCTCAGCCATGTGTTCCAGTCAGAGCCTGTGGGATATTCTCTTTAGTTCCACATATGTTGCATCCTAATGAGTAACTACTTTACTCAGTCTGAATGGGCTGCACATGATTGTAAATAAAATTAACTGGAGCAAAACAGGGAGCAGGACACTATGAGCAGAATGGTCTGCGTGAAGTTGCAGTGGTGGTGGCAGTGGCTGTCGAATGCCCCTCCCCACATGAGGGAGACTGGCCTCAAGTCAAGGAAGGAAATTGCCCCCTACGCAAAGATAGGGAACCCAAGGATTTAAGAGGCTCACTGACCCCAAAGGCCAACACTGGTAAAGAAAAGAGGCAGGGCTTGGGTGGATTCCAAAGCCACCATCCACCCATCTTTTCAAATTCCCAATGACCCTAGCCTTCTTAATCTGCCAGACTCAGCCTTAGAGGCATCTTTGATTCCTCCTTATCTCACCCCTATCACCATCCAGTCAACAGGTTTCCTCCACTGTCATCTCGAAATCTCCTCCAACTCCCCCCCTTCACATGCCCACTCTGGTTAACTTGTTGGGAGACTCTTGTTAGAGATCCTTGACGGGTTCCTCCCTGCATGTTCAAGGTTAACACCACTTCTTGAAGCACAGTTCTGGCATCATTTCCTTGCTGAAAAACATTCACTGCCTATTAAATATCAAAGCCAGCATCTAGTGCACCATCTGGCCCCATGTGACCCCTTCTGAATCACTTCACGCAACTCCCTGCCCACGGCCAGCCACAGTGAACACATTCCTTCCCGACTTCCGCACCCTTCCTACTGCACCTTAAAATGATTGATGTTGACCATGGAGAAGGATCCACCTCAAGCTGTCACAGAATAAACCATGTTCCGCAGACTTCACTTAGCAGCGGGCTACTTTTAAGTAAAGGAAAACATTTTAGAAAAATTTTCAAGAATGGGTTGAAATTGAAGGGGTTGTAAATTTGCTTAAAATTGGAACCTCTTTACCAGAGAATTAATCCACATGCCCTTTTTAAAACTTGGTTAGAAACTACTCGTGCAATCTGGATCTGAGAGCTGAGTCAGGATTTGAAATTTGCAATGTGTAGCCGACTTCCCACCCTCAATCAAAACCCCAATATGAATTGAGTTTACAGGTGGCTAGAAGACCAGACAAATTTTACCATTCTGGAAGACAGACTGCATTACTGCAAAAATGCTAATTAACTCTGGGGTGTTGAAAGTTGCTCAACAGTTTGCATAAGTGCTGAACCGCACACAATGGAAGAATACAAAATGTTACACAAAATCCAGAATCTAGTAGAAAATCACTTAAAAACCAGAAGAGATTATACTTGACGCCTCCATCCATCTATCCGTTCCATCAGCAATCATTTACTGAGCATCCGCTGTGTGCTTCTGAATGTGGCTATTGCTCAAAGCAGCAGGGCGATGCTAGGATTTCACTGTGCTCCGTTCTCTCTTAAGTCAGCAGACATAAATCAGGCATTTGAGTTCTGTGCTGAGTGGGGGAAGAGCCAGTTCTACAAGGGCAAAGCAGCAGGAGCTGGAAAGAATGAACAAGCTGAGGGCTTATTGTGTCGCCTGCCTGCCCGGTCAGGGGTGCAGACCAAGGCCAGGGTCGAAAAAAGGAGCAAGCTCAGCCAAACGCTTTCGGCACCCACTGGGAATGTGCCTGTAGAGGGGCTGGGAAGAGAGCCACAGGACGTGCTCCTGCCAGGCAGGAGGCAGAGAAGGAGCAGGGAGCCAAGTTGCCACATCAAGGTGCCAGGGTAAGGAGTGGGTGGGCCTCCCTAACCAACCCTCATTGGCCCCAAAGAGGGTGGAGGGGACAGAGAGGTCATGTTATCTCTGGACTGCTGCACGGCTGTGGTTACTTTAAAGATGAACGGTTAGAAAATGGCAGATGTTTGTGTGCTTTCAGCCCACACTGTCCAGACATTCCAGGTCGCATTTTCAACACCACGATGCCTAAGCACTTCAAATGAGACAGTGCTCACATGGCTGGAGACAGCTGCTTACCCTCAAAGAAGTCTGAATGGAATGAGGGAGGCATGACTTTCAAAGCAGCACAAGCAAGGACATGTCTGGTGATTCCCACACAGTGTTTACAAAGGTTCTGATGGTTGTTCTGCATTTGAAAGTTCTGTCTCAAACGCCCCCTTCCCAAGAAAAACAAAACAAACAAACAAACAAACAAACGACCATTTCTAAAAGTAGAGAGGCTTAGACAGACAGTTATTCAATGGACACAAGTGATGGGAATGCAGATAAAGGTTATTCTTTTTGGACCGTGACCATGGCAAAAATATTGCCAGTCTTAAAATTGAGGCCGGTAGATATTTGCAAAAGAAATGGGAGAAACCCCTTCATGTTCTTTCAAAAAAATAAACCCAAATGTATTTTGCTGAGATGCTACATACAGCAACGCTGACGTCAGAGGCACCTCCTGAGGCAGCTCTGCTTTGGCAAGGCTGCTATCCACCGTGCTCATTCCTTTGTTACTCAGCCCATCTGTCTGCACATTTGGTTTGAACCAAATGCAGTTTACACCATAAAGCATATAATCCGTGCATATTTCTTAAATGAGATTTGTTGTTTAATTGAATTTTGGTTCACATTTTTAATAGATATCTTACCTAATGCTAAAGTTTAGCATTCAAACTGCATTAAGCCAACTAACATGTTATGTTTTCGTCTCAGTTTTTGTGTATGGGAACTGGAGTTATTAGTTGTACTGTGGATCTTGGACAAATTAATCTCATAGACACAAGCCAAAGACGTTTCCCTTATTCTCCCTGAGGGAGTCCTTCGTTGGAGCTGGGAGAAGTGTATTCCTGTTTTCTGAGACTGTTGATGAACCAGAGACCCCTGGCTTATCCCATGACCGTCCTGTACAGACAGGCCCAAATCACTGAAGGGCTGTGTGCAAAGAGGGATGGTGCAAATCTGACCACGTTTTATTTTAAATGAACAAACCTCCCTCAAATTTATCTGTTGCAAACTTAGAAAGTTTAGATATGGGTACTGAACTTTCTCAAAGCAGGACATCTGCAGGAATATTTGGTGATTATTTTAACAATAAAATTGGGTGATTGTTTCACGAACAAATCAACAACTCATGGCTGACCTGGCCAACTGACATTAATGAGTTCTCCCTTTGACAGACAGCTCAAAGGGTCCCGCAGAAGGCCCTGTGCACATCTCTCCCAAGTTGCCCACTCTGACAAGGGCCCGAAGCCTCATCATTTTGACAGCTATCAACATATTATCAATGCTATAGGTGTGCTTGGTCTCAGGACAACTTGTTTTGACACAAGTCTGGCAGAGAAAATTCATGGAAGAGTCTAGGGCATCATCCCATTTTCTCTAGCTAAGAAAGCATGCCTCAGCCTCTGGTGCAAAAGGCAAAAGGCATTTGGTTGTCACCACTTACTGGAGAGACACACCAATTGGCCTAGCTTGCCAGTTTGGTTCCTGCTTTGTAAGTGAGATTCACTTTCAGCCACGCACCTATAGAGAGAGACTGACCCTGTGTGGCTGATTTGATTAATCACTTAAAAAAATCTCTTGAGGTTTTGTAGAAAACACTCTGCTTTCAATGTTGGAGAAAAAATGTTGCAAGGAACCACCTTACTAATTTATACCCTAGGTTCCCAAGCCTGCTGTTCATTTGAATCACTTGTGGAACCTCTTAAAAATAGGTTCTTGGGCTCCATCCCAGACCTGAATGGAACCTCCCAGGGTGGGGCCTGAGAACCTGTATTTTTAAAACTCCCCAGGTAATCTTGATGATAAGCCAAGTTTAGGAGCCACTGATCTAAATCAAGAAAGAATTAGCAATTTCACCATCTTACTACCTACTGTTTTTATAATATCGCCTTTTAAGAATAACCTAAATCCATGTTTCTTGTAAATAATTCTCACGACACAGATGCATAGAAAATAAAAGTGAAAAACTCATGCCCGACCTCTTATTATCAGCTGACTTGATATAGACCAATTTTAAAAAGACCTGTTCTTACATGCTGAAGTCAGACTTTACCTTGACAAGAGATGAATATGCATAATGTCAAAAACTGGGAAAATTTTTTGCTTTTGTCATTCTTTCATATAATTTCTTTTCCTTTCTTTTCCCCTTTAATAGGAAACAACAGCAGATGGAGGAGGAAATATTCTGCTTCTCCCAGAAGCCATCAGCCCTGTTGCTTACCTGTTTCTGAGCACTACTTCCCCCTTGGTAGACTAGGGAAACAGCTGCCCACAGTTTCCTGCACAGCTCCTCACCTGGTTGATAAGATCGCTTAAAGAGGTGTGTAAAATTCTTTCTTTTTTTTTTTTTTTTTTTTTAAGATTTTTGTTTCTATGTTCCGTGAAAATAGAGTTAGCCATAAACATGATTTAATTGAAAAATAAAATCTCTGCTGATTCTAAATGTAGTCCTCAGGCTTTTGAGACAGAGGCAACTTGTTTAATCTCTCAGAACAAAGCCGCCTTCCGACAGTTTAATTACTTGGTGATAGCTGTGTGTAGTAAGAGATGATGTTTGAAGCCTCCAGAGTCTATGTCTACAACCCAGGTTAGTCTTGCAGAAATGTTTCCTGGAGCTGAAACAGATACAGTTATAGAAAGGGATCATTCTATTTAAAACATTGCTGGATAGATGATGCATGTTCCAAAGGTCAGTTCAACACCACAACTGTCCAAAATAATCTCAGTAGCAAAGGTTTTAGCCACTGCAGATTAATATACTCACATAAAAACATGGTGTGGAATTTCTGGAAATTACTTTTATTTCTAGGAAAGGAGGAAAAACAAATCGTATTCAACTGGCCACCTAGGCCAAGAGGAACGTGAACCTAAGATGCCGTGCTGGTCCAAAGTAATTTAAACTCCATCGCTTCTGTTTTACTATTGTGCATGGCAACTCACCAACGTGAAAGATGTGGGGAAAAATTCTTATCATTTCCTCCTTCAAACTGGGAAGAAAGTAAATATTTATATAAGAAGTACAAGAGTACTTATAGAAGTACTAGAGAAAAAAATATTTTATAATACTTTACAGATTCCAAAACATTTCACATACTCAAAATTCATTCTTTCGACACTTATCATGAGCATACTATGTCAAGTATCATCTCAGGTTTATCAAGACAGGGCTTGTGTCCTTTCAAAACTCCTAGTCGTGGGTGAGGCAGCTACACAAATGATAGCCATTTGGAGATCACAAAAGAAATATTTACAAAGACCTATGGGAGCTTTGGGTTAGTGATTTTAGGAAGTAGTTGGGACACCTAACTACTTCCTTGTAGCCTGAACAATTTCCCTGCTCTCCTAAAATAGTTTGGTTTTGAGGAAAGTATAAATTATGTATCTGTTTCTCTTACTAAAAAAAAAAAGTCAAAGATGGTTCAAAATGGTAAAATTTCATTCTTTAATACAACAAAAAGACAGTAGAGAGTCAAAGTATGATTTTAATAAAGTTAACGACATGTTCTTATACAAATAAAAAATTAACACATTTATAAATTATTTTGTCTCATTAATGAGGGATCCAATAAAATGGTAAACTAGGTGTTTACAGCATTAAAAAGAAGGTTGGAATAAGATTACTAGGTTAGATACACACTTGGCTAACAGCCTACAGGTTAGTAAAACCATGACTTTTGAGGATATCTTGTCCACCAGAGAGAAATCTATGAATTATTTTGTAACTTTATAGTGTCTGAGTTCTAATCAAATGGTAAATAGCAAGTTTAAACACAGACACATTCTCAAGAATGAAACCCTGCCTGTTAAACAATGCCCCAGCATGACTTTGTCAGGACATGTAGCCTCTTACCCCACACCTTATTTCTAAATTTTGGATAATTTTTCTTAATAATAGTGAAGTGGTTAAGATCACAGACATACTGCCTGAGTTCTTAGCTCTGGGTGTACTAGCTGGGTGTACTAATTATGTTAAAGTCTTTAAAATTATGCACTGATGAGGGAAGAAGTGACTAGTCTTGGAAGGCTTCACAGAGAAGGGGACATGAGAGGTGCATCTTGAAATATAAATTGGCTCTTGAAGATGAGAAGTGACAAGAGAAATTTCATCAAAGAGCCCGTTAGGCCCTTCTCACTAAGGGCCTATTCATGTTCAATTTTATTTTGGACTTTTTGGGTCTCACTTTTAATAAGTTTAGTTATGAGGTTCCCCGGCCAATTGCATGCAAGTATGCAATTGCAAAAGGTAGGTAATCATACCTAAAATCAGAGGTAACCATTAGAAAGGGAAGAGAGAAATCTAAAAAAGAAGACACAGACATTTAAAGAACCTCATCAATAGACTCATGTTCCTAGTATGAACAAAAAGCCTCTAGAGCAGTAATTAATGCTTATAATAGTGACTTCTGGCATCAAAAAGAGGCTAAATTATTTTTAATATCTTCTAAGAGAGCAAGAAATTATGTAATATATGTGAATATGATTTTCACCACCATGATTAAAATAAGTTTGGTTATTAAGGGGATTAATTAAGCACTTCCTTAACGGTTCTGAATAAACGACATGTTACTATACGTAGTTTGCAAGGTGCTCTTTATCCTATTTTGGACCAAAATAATTTTAATAGAAACATAAAATTATAATATAAATCGATAGAGAAAAATATGGCTTTTAAACAACAATTTTGCTTGGCAGGTAACTATTGGTCTGAAGTGAAAAGAAGTTCAATAACAAGTTTGATAAAATTTTATGCCAATGAACTTTAAGACTTTTAGTCCCTGGAACCAGAAGAAGCATACCCTTAATCATACTGTTATCTCAAGTGTCTCATATTGGCAAGATACCAGAATTTTTGTCTGTTTATTAAACATGGCCATCCCCTAAGCTACAATCAGAGGAATAGCAATGCCATAAAACTATAGGGCTATTTGTCAGTACTCAGCTGATGGGTTTTCTTCCTTTTTAACAAAATTACAGGTTATGACAACTTAAAATCAAACTATTAAAAAGAAGTGCTTTCTTTCATACACACTTGAAAATTCTAGTGCAAGGTAAAGAGGTCTTTTCTCCAGTTCCAGATATCTAAGTCATTCATGATCAAAACAGCAAAGCAAATAATAATAATAATAATAATAATAATGAGGGTAAAATAAAATTACAACAAAAATCCAGAGTGCAAATCCATAAAATAAAATTACAAAATAAAACCCACAACTAAATCTTTTTATAAGTTTAATCTAAAAAAATTCTTTTAATGCTATAGTAAACTTTTCCACCATTTTAAGTTTTTCCTTAAAATAGAAAACCAAGAATAGGTGTGCCTAAGCTTTTCATAGGGTTAATTCACTTGTCTAAAGATTACAGTTCTGACAATATATTGTACCAAAATCTAAACTAATAAATGCTAACGCTTAATGGACACTTACATTAACAGCAGATTGTGAATACTTTAAGGTAGATTAATCAAATTTATTCTTTGACATGGAAAATTCTGTACCTTGAAATCATTCTAAGTGTGTAATTTAGAGAAAATACAAAATGCATAGGGGAAAGCATTTGCAATCCAAACAGAATCAAAAACTTAACTGCAAACTTATAAATCAATTTTTAACAATTAAATAAAAACTTAACGCAATGTTTTATCATCTTTAAAATGTAATAATGGTATAATAAGAACATAGAATTTTCTCTGTCATCTATATAACCAAAAAGAAACCAGTAACCTTTTAATAAATATCTAATAGTGTAAAATTTGATAAATTTAGTCATTCTCAGCAGGAGTACTTGGCTGGGTAAAAATAAGTTCAGTGCTATTTGTGGCAAATAGGGATTATGTTTTGAAGTGGTTTTGATGTGACTAATATAATAATAACAATCACAATATTCTTAGTATACACATAAATTATTTAATTGAAAACTTATGAAACATGTGATTTTGAAAATGTGCCATATTTAAATGTGTATATATATATATAAATATATATATATATATATATATATATATATATATATATATATAGTCCTCATGTATAAAATGTTTCCACTTAAGAGCTGATGTCACTTTAATCATTTATAAAAGTGAATAAAAGTAGACTGCATTTAACAACTATTCAAAAACTTATAATAAAAATTTATATTTGTGCTATTATAGTTTTATTAAGGGGAAGTCATTTGTGAGTTTTTTTTTTTAACAATTATATACATTTTAACCCAATCCATTAAAACAAAATTATTTCTTTCAAATACTTACCCAGAAATTTTGTCTTCTAAATACGAGGTCAAAGAATTAGAGAATTTCAGGGGTAGATGAATCTTCAGAATAGACCCAGTGTATGCAGTATCCCAAACTTCAGTTTGTATCAGAAGTCCCTGTGGTTTTGTTGAAGTACAGATGGCCAGGCACCTCCCAATCCATCTGGCTGATTAGGCCTGAGGTGGGGTCTGTAAATAACCAGCGCACCTCATCCCACCCCAAGGTGACTCTCATGCAGGGGTCTACAGACCACTGGGAAGAATAACACTGTGGTCGTCCACTCGCTCCCTCTCTAAAGCAGTAATCCTCCTATCACAACCACATCCTATTGAGGCCTGTTCTGTCTCAAACTACTCCTTCCCCAACGCCTGCAGGTAACTCTTTGCCTCCTAGAGCAGCTTGTTACAAGTCTAATGGAAGATTCTAATAGAAACCTTTACATTCAAAACAAAGTCATTCAGCATGGGCTTACATGAATACACTAATGCAAGGACACACTGAAAAATTAAACACATGAAGAACTGACCTGCTTCTTCTGGTATTTGTTTATCAGATTCAAAAACAAGGCATAACATCCGGAATAGCTGGCCAAGGCAACACAGCAGTCATGGTAAGAAGTAAGTTTGCTGCAGAAATACCAAATGGGAAAATAAAAATAAACTTTGCTTTTCTTTAAAATTAAAGTACACATAGTGCTACTTTAAATGCAGACCTTCAAAGTGATGCCGAGTGTATGAAAAGGAGTCTAGAAATAGTCCACACACCAGTCCAGAGAACCTCAGGGAGGCTTGCTATCTGCTCTAGACTCTGGGGGCATGGAGATGGGAAATAAAAAATGTTCTTTGAAAAATAGAAATCTGAAGCTTCTAACACGTATATATGGTGTAAATTTACACAACCACATGCTTCAGAAAATGCGAGCCAAGAAATTTATACAAAATCTGGTTGGATACCAACCTGTAAATCCCTTCGGGCCCCATCAGCAGCAAATATTAAATACACTAGGCTGGTAGTGGTATACTAATATTAGGTAAAATAGATCTTAAAGCAAAAAGCCTTGAAAATGGCTTCAAAATTCCTAAGGAAAGCAAGCATGCAAACAAACAAGCAAAACTCACAAGGCAATATTGACAAACTTACATCAAATTGGGAGATGTTCAGAAATCTGATAATTTATGATAGATTAATTGATAGATTAATAGGTAAAACATCATTGATATTTTAAAAACTTCAGCATGTACCAGACCATAAACAAGTCTCAGTGAATTTTCAGAGCATTGGTATCTCACAGATTACATTCTCTGGTCAACATGCAAGTAAATTCGGAGTCAAGTTAAAAAATACATTAAAAGACATACTTTTGGAAATTTAAAAATATAACTTGTGGGTCAAAGAAACATGAAAATCAATACTTAGATATACTACAAATACTACACAACACTACAAATCAAAATTTGTGGGATGTAGCTAAAGCAGTATTTAGAGGAAAATTATAGCTTTAAAAAGGCTGAAAAGACAGGAATTGAGTTTCTATCATAAACAGCTAGAAGAAAAATTTAATATGTCCAAGGACAATAGATGAAAGGGATTAATAAGGATAAGAACAAAGGGAATAAAATAGAAAACATCTGTTGGTTCTTTGCCAAACTGATAAAAAAAAAAAACAAAACTGGCTAACCTTTGTCAAGGCTGATCAAAAAAAAAGAGAAACATCATAAGTAATCAAAATTAGGAATAAAAATCAATATCAATAATGAAGAGGCAGTGTAGCACAGTGGTTGAATGTACGAATTTGAGAGCCAGACTAGCTGGTTTGAATTGTAGCTCTAAGACTTACTAGCTGTGTGACCCTGGGAAAACTACCCAATTTCTCTATGTCTAAATTTCCTCATATGTAAAATGAAATAACAATAGTGCCTACTCTCTAAAGTTGTTATAAGGAGTAAATAAATTAGTATTTGGAAAATACTTAGACTATTGCCTGGCATATAGTAGGCACTATATTAGTACTTGTTAAATAAGTAAAATAAGTAAAATGAGACATAATTAGAGATGCAAAGGAGATTAAAAGGATGATAAGAGAATATTTGGAACCACTTTATATTGTTTGAAAACTTAGATAAAGTGAATAAATTCACATAAAATATAACTTTTTTTTTGAAACTGACACAAATAGAAATAGAAAATGTGATTAGGTATCTAACCATTAAAGAAAGTGCATCAGTAGTCAACAATATTCACACTCACACACACACACACACACACACACACAGAATAAAATAGTCTTTCAAGCCAATTCTACAAACTTTTCAAGAAAAAGATAAATTTAATTTTCACAAATTCTTCTAGAAAAGAGAAAAAGTCATAATACTTTCCAAGTCATTTTATGAGGCTGGTATAAACTTGACACTAAAACCAGACAGGGCCAATATGACAAAGGAAAAGTACAGATCAATCTAATTCATAACCATAGATGAAAAATCCTAAACAAAATATTAGTTAACTAAACCTAGCAAAACGTAATGGTTTAACATGAGAAAATCTATTCATGTAATCTACTACATTAATAAATTAAAAAAAGAAAATCCACATAATTAAAATATATTTAAGGCAAACATTTGAGAAAATTTAACATCCATCAGCAGAGGAAATTCTTCCTTACCTTTCTAAACAGTATCTACAAAAATCTATAGCAAATATTATTTTGAGTTGGTAAAACCTCAAAGACACTTCCTTTAAAGTCAGGATAAAGGAAGCAGGCACAGCACTCTCACAACTTTGCTTTGGACATTTTAAGTTGACACAGTAAGGAAGACGTGGGGACATGGATGAAGAGTTGTAATAATTGGAAAAACATTACTCTTATTTGCAGACAATTTGCATAGAAAACCAAGAAACTCTATAGATAAACGCTTATATCTAATATATTTTAAGAACTGTAGATACAAAATTAATAAGCAAACATCAACATTATTCATACACACCAGCAACAACTTTTTGAAAGATCAGAAAACAATTTTTTGAAAGATTACATTCAGAATCACAGCAAAAGCCACGAAGAAATAAATCTAACGAAAGATGTGCAAAATGTTTTTGGAGAAAAATTACGAAATGTTATTGAAAGATATGAAAGAAGACATCATAAATGTTTACAGATGGAAGACTCAGTATCATAAAGGTCTCCCCGCTCCCACTCCAATTACTCTACATACCCTCAAGTTCCCATCATGGACCTTAGCTGATTCTCCAACTCATCAGGAAGAGAAAAGAAGAATATAATTCATAAAAGACAAAAAAAGTAATGGATTCATTTTATCTTACAGTAAGACAAATTAAATCTATAATAGCAAAAACAGTGTGGTACTGGTCTGAGGATGGACCAAATGAAAAACAGACCTGCAAGTGTATGGAATCTGTGTTTGACTGAGTAGGCATTTAAAATTAGTGAAGAAAGGATGGTGTGTTCAATAAAAGGTGCTAGGACAACTGACTATTCCACCTAGAAAAATAATTAAATTGGGTCCCTACGTGCCACCATACACAAAAATAAACTCTTTATGATTTTATAGTGCTTCAAATCGGGAGTCATTAAGTACCCAGAACAAAGCTCAGGAAATAATAATAGATCTGATCTAATAATAGATCACATCTGGAGTCGCATTCTCAAACTGGGGTCAATAACCAATTAAGACTTCAGGAAATTTTCTATTTATTTAAATAACTACCATATTATAGTTCAAGAAAGGCCCAGGTCTCCTGAAAAGGATCATTTCGTAAAAACACTGGCAAAGAGCAATGAGGGAGGAAATACAAATGTTTACTCTAAAGACGGTTCTGAAATTTATCGACATCTTACTTTGAGGCAACCTGGATTCAAGTGATGATCATTCCTGCAGTAAAGTAAGTGTAAACGTGATAGTCAATGTGTGAGCCAAAGTTCAAACAACTGAAAGAAAATAATCTATTACAAATTGTAAGATCAGACTTTCTAAGCAATGGTCCCCCTTTTGAGTTAAAACTGTTAAGTATTGTTTCTAAGGATATCAGATAGTTTGCCATGTTTTGTGATATAGTTCTTTATCTCCAATAAGCTAACAGAAATTTTTGTTTGTCTTTGTTTGTTTTGTAAAAGTACTAGGATAACTCACAACTCACCAAAGAACTAAAGTGACATAATTGATGAGTTTAGAATCGCATTAGAAATACATAGGAAATGGAGTCATTAGTTTAAATCATTTACTTTAAACTTGGGCAGCTAGACTTACCTTCGCTGCTAGGTGTAAGAAGCAAAAATAGGATACCTTGCCAGCCACACAAACAAATATTAAAAGTAACCTGAAATCTAAGCACTGGCATTTCTGTAAGGCTGCTTTGTTTTCCTAATCTACCTACCTGAATATTCTGGCAATGTTGGTGCAGACATCCTTGTCGTCTGTGTGCTGCCCCATCACCACACAGAGCTGGGGAAGGGCACTGATGCTTAGCAACTTACTTCTTGCTAATGGTGAATCAACCAAGTTTCTCAATGTAGCAGTCATCTAGGAAAACAACATGTCTGTATCATTTTTTAAACTGAAAAATTAGCAACACTAACCAGCACAGCCAACTCATTCCATAAGTTTCATTACATCAGTTGCTAAACCAAGGCCCTATTCTGCACCTCTCATCAGAGAACATAGGCCTAGCCACAAGCAGCATGAAAGGAAAACAAGGAAATTAATATAAAGAAAACTACTTCAGTTCAAAGGTCAAGAATGGAATGTCCACGTTCATAAGCAATTAGTATACCAAAACCCTGGGGTTACAGAAATCATCGTCTGGGTTTGCCAGCCGTCACGTGGTCTTCACTTGACCCTGAGACATGCCACAGCAGTTCCACATATTTAAAACTTCTTGTTCCATATTCTTTTTAAGTAGCACCAAATAATGCTGTGGCCAAAGAATTATATTTAAGACCATTAGTTTCATTCTCTTCTAAGAGGCAAGTGTTGATTTCTTGCAAATTCATCTTTGTAAAAACTGTTCAAGCAGGCTATCTACTTCAGCCTTTGTCTAAAAGTGGAGGAGAGAACAAGTTAGTAAATTCATAAAACGAATGTTGCTGTTATCTAATAATTTTAATATGCAGTGTGATCTTTCCTCACAAGGTAGTACAGGCAGGCTAAGATAGAGTCAGCTCAGGAATTGGATGGCCTGTTCACATCCCAACCCCACCACTCACTAAGTTGGGTTAACTAGTTAACCTCCCAGAGCTTACTTTTTCTCATCAGTAGTGTAGGGATGATGAGAATTGCCTTGGAGTTGTGAGGATTCATTGAAATAAGATGTGTGAATGGCATTGCCAGTGCCAATTCCCTAACAGCAGCTCAAAAATTCTGGGTCCCATGCCCACCTGTGTTGTGGGACTTCACACCCAACATGCAGAAGAGAGATCACTGGCCTTACAGTCAAATGATGGAGATTCACATCCCAAAGCCCTCCCTATTTATGTGACTGCAGCACTCACTCTTTCCTCGATTTCCCCATTTCCTCATCTGTGAAAAGGGAGTTACATCCCTGCTCACCTCTCAGGGTGGCTGTGAGTATAGATGGAAAACAAGTAACCAAGCGTTTGTGCACTGTAAAGCATGATGTTGATATAAAGTGTCATGATAGCTGTAGTTAATAAACTTTAAAAAATTAAGATGACCTGTATCTTTGATTAGTTTCCCTTTGTAACAACAGCAACAAAGATTTTGTTAGATTGTAACTGACTTTCTCAAAAGCAAAGAAAATAAAAATAATGCTTCAAATAAATGTGCACAAGTCTTTTGTAGTCAATTCGATTACATGGCAATTCGGTAAATACTTCCCTGAAAGCTTCAGTAGCCAAAATATTGAAAGGAAAATGAACTAGAGAGCATTTCACTTAACCATGGACCTATAATACAGTCTCCTAAGCTAAGGAATGGGTCTTTTGCGAAGGCTAATAAACCATCCTAGACATTCCAGGCCATCACAATGGAAAATTCTCATCACTTGACCCTAGCTCTACCTGTTCTCCTTCTTCAAAGACAGCCCAGGCACTCCGGCAAGTGCTGCTGGTTGACGTCAAACCAAGGAATGACGCAAGCTTTCCCACTTGGACACCAGCGAGCACAGATGCCCGCATGAGTCTTAACCTGAACCCTGGTGGATGGTGATGGTGGGAGATGGTGGAATTCCCATTCTAACCACACACACAGGAATAATTCCCTTTCCCTGGTCCCCAAGGCTTCACTGATTTCTACCTTGATCTGTAGTCCTTTTGCTCCCCACAACTAACCTCTGGTAAGGCACACTGTCAGCAGAAGGGACCATAGTTTTCCTAGGAGCTTTTAGTTTCTTGTTTCAACCTTAGTTTTGTTCTCCCTGATAACCCATTTTCTCACCTCATTAGAAAAGGTTAAGATAGCTCAAGTTTCTTTTGCCCCCGAACTACAACTTTTACAAATGGAAGCACACATTTACATGTGACACATCATCTGATTTTAAATCCCTATGCGTTTACTGCAATGTCACATTGTGGTACACATAGTAGAGTCAGATGTGATACCTCGAATATTTCCACATTTATTGGTTGTGATGCCGAAAGAATAATATATGTGAAACATGTACCACACCCCTGAATAATAAATAGTAATACCTGAATGTATGAAACCACCATCAACCCAGTTGCTCAAGTCCCGAACCTCAGAGACATCCCAGAATCCTGCCTGCTTTTTGTCACCACCCTAAGCCCTGCTGGCTTTTTGTCCATTGCTCTTAGGATAAGATTCGGTTTCTTGACCATGATCCATACGGCTCTGTATAATTGGACTCTTATCAATCCCTCAAACTTCTTCTCATATCATATACAAACTATTTAATATCAAGCTATGTAATATTATGTCTTATTGCCTGTCTACTCCTCTATACTAGCAGCTTCAGTGAGGACATATGTCTTGTCTGTCTTTTCACCGTTGTGCTCCCAGACACAAATCCAGTGCCTGACACACAGCAGATCCTCAATAAATATTCGTGGATGGAAGGAATGGTTAAATACCTACATAAGAAGGACTAAGTGTAAATAAAATGTTAGGATATCAAAAAGCTGCGATTAATCAATATCTCTAAGGTAGATGGATTTTAAGATGATTTTAAAGAAGAGGAATAAAAATATATATATATATGAATGAAAGACAAGTGACTTCCTAGAGGGAGACTGGTCCTCCATGTATTACGCTATTATTTCTCATTCATGATGGCAGCTCCTTCTAGTTTCCTAACTCTTCTCCCTGGTTCTCTTTTCACACCTGGTTAGTCACCAGCCTACCTCTTCTTTCCATTATCAGGTTGCTGGTTCAGTTTAAGCCCACTTCATCTCTTTCCCAAACTCAATATCCCGCTGACTGGCTTCCTTCCAGTCTCTCCTCTGCCTGGCTCACCTTCCCACAGCGGCTCCCTGCGACCAGAGGGAGCATCTCAGGACTCAACCGTCCTGGTTCAAAGACCTTCTCTGACCTATCTGGCAAAATGCAGACTCTTCACCACACACAATGTCCTCGTCCTTTCATAATTCCAAGCCTTTGAAGAGACTATTGCCTCTGCCTATATTGTCTCCCTCCATCACACTCCTGAGCCCCTTCTTCAACCTGGTCACCTCCTGCTCATTTTTCTGGACCACATTCAGGCTCACTTCTCCTCTGTGAAGATGTTTCAGTGGTTGATCACTTCATCTTTCAGGTTAACAAATCGTCCTGTTCATGCCTGCGCCATCCCCCTCACAGAACTATAACTTCTTGTCTCATGCCCCTTCTCGTCCATGGTGAGCTCCTCGAGGGTACAGACCATTTCTTCTTCCTCTTTCTACTCAGAGGACAATGGATATACCCATGAAAAGCTGGCTGGATGAAACCCAGGAGAAAGAGAAGGGGAAAGAGGAGAGGAGGAAAGGAAAGACGGGAAGGAGAGGGGAGAAGGAGATGAAGGGACAAGGGAGATGGAAAGGGAGGTTTTTTGCCTTTAAGAAGCCTCTGGCGAGGAAGTGCCTGAATCAGCAGAGGCAGGGTGGTAAACCAGAGTTTAAAGACCTGAGGGAGGAGGATCAGGAGGTCGCCAGGCAGATTCAGCAGGGAAGGCCCCCCGTTTGGGGATGCTGGCTGTGAGCCAATCTCACTGTGGGGGCGGAGGTGGGGGAGGGGCCGAATGCTGAGCAGAGACAAGTGGCTTTTTCTGGTAAAAATGGAAAAACATTGGTGGGAGGAGAGTCTAGCTAAATGCTGTGGTTAACAGTAAAAGCGAATTCTAAGTCAGCCCACTTAACTCTCAACCTCTTTCCAACTTTTAAGAGAGATATATTTGCGGAAATCATTAATGAGTCCTGTGCTCTGCAGCGGAGCCTTTGTTTTCCAGCCCCGGCGGGGGGGTGGGGGGCGGGGAAGCCCACCCACTGGGCCTGCCCCCAGAGCAGGTCACCAAAGTCCAAGCTTTACGCTCTGAGAAATGCATCTGTTTCTTTCTTAACGTTCTACTCTAAATTACAGTGTTCCTAACTCTACTTAGTCATGTACTTTGCTATTTTATTGTATATACTCTTTTAAGCTATCTCAAATACTTTATGACAAAAGAAGAAGTAAAACTTATAAGCATGCCTAGATGCCTGATTAGCTTCTAAGGACTTACTGGAACAATTCCCAACCTCTTAACTGTTATCTTACCAAGAAATAGGAAACTGAAAATCATGAGTTTCAATTCTTTTTTTTCCCATCTCCTAATGTGCAACCCCCTGGGACAAACATACTGACTCAGAAGGCAACCAGCGAGAAGAAAAAGGAGAAGAATGTGGAATTGATAATCCACAAAGAGGATTAGTAAAATTTTAAGTGTCCTTCTTTAGTAGCACTTGTTAGATGATGTCTGGGACAGAAGGGGACCTAAATTTTTGGCATATATCAAGGAAGAAACATTCTGGTGTAATTCTGGTTACTGATCTACTGCTGAAAAATGACTGAGCTACCCTCTACAACTTTATGGTGTTCACTTTTTCTGAGGCGGCTATTTCTCTCTGTGTCCGCCCCCGCCACCCCAGTTCCTTTGATCATAAGAGGTACTGCTCCCCCACTCCCTCAACCCCCTGCCATCAGAATGTCCAGTTAAAATGACTGGTGACTTTGGCCAAGCTGTCCTATCTCACATTGAATTAGTTGGGCCTCAAAGTTCTCACTGTGCAGTCAACATTGGGAGATCCATTTTAAAGGGAAAAATTATATTAAGACGTGATGAGATAATTTAGAAAGCCTCAAACAGCATTTTAGTAGAGCAAAATTAGAAGTAAAAAGATTCAGCATCTGTTTTTTCAAATCAATTATAGGTACTTAGTTATCAATATCAAATTATGTTTTCAACTGTTAATTGGTTAAAAAATCTTAGTAAACACAAGAAATCTTTGTCTTAAAATATGAGGCCCTCCTGATTTGGATCACTGGACTTATGAATGACAACACAGGACCAGAAGCTGTGGCCCCATCAGAAGCTGTGGCTCCATTCCCAGCTTTCTCTATTGCACTGGGGTGGGCACAAGGTGGGGACGGCTCCTTACTCCACCTGAGCCTCCACACACTGCTCAATTCCCCAGAGGATGAACGGCTTTCTTCCTTTTGCCCTATCCCTCCATCGGGGTCCTCAGTCCCCAAGGAACTCACCAGATCTTTCCCTAGAAGAAATTCAGCTACAAGAGCTGCCCCAGATCAGAGGAGCTTGTAGCTCATAGCCCACCACAGAACAAAGGCGCATCGCAAGTTAAACAGGCTTTTGAGCTAGGCTGGGAACCTCACCAACAACCGTGACATTGTTCCTTCGAGAAACATTTTCTCAATTTCAAAAACCACCGTTCAAAGAACCTTTGGAACATAATGCAATTGAGAACTGTATCATTAATAGTTTGAAAGTTATTATTTTTCTTCCTTAAAATTAGCATCAAGATTGTTTGATTTATTTTTATACATCAAATGCTATCGTGAAAAGGATTTGAGTAGCTACTTCAAGATTTATAGAGCTATCTCATGAGCTTGATCTCATTTGCTCCCTAAACCAACCCCATGAGACAGACGGGAAAGGTAATTTGAGACCCACTTGTCATATGAGGAAACTGAAAGCCAAAAAGTTCACCAGTGACCAGGTAGGTGGGTATCCTGGGCTCTGACTCCTTGTCTGTTGTCTCTCGAACTCTATTTGGCTGTCTCTAAAAGTGTTTTATTTCTCAATCATCTGGAATATCCATAACCAAAATCCTTCGAGCTTTATCTCAACTTAACTGCCAACTGCAAAATGGTTCACTTCCCACTGATGATGTGAAAGAATAAACAAAGCCACCAGAGACCACAAACAGTGTCAAATGATTTAAGACCAAGGCCATACCATTTTCCAGCCTCAGCAAAGCCATCGCCCTCTACGAATAAAAGCACATTCATGTTTTGGATCTGTGCCCAAGTGAGACCACATATATGCCAAAACCAGAGCCTATGTGGTAACCCAAGAAGTTTCATATTGTCTCACATGTGATAAGTACAGTTCTGGCTGAAACCAGTGACAAGTTGCCACTAAACACATGAAACCACTAGTACCGAAAATTCCTAAGCGTTTTGTTGGAGTTAAGATAGACACATATGAAAGTGATATTAATTCATAATCCTTGATAATGCTTGGTGCTTGGCTATGGAGCCTGTTTGGCACATTCCCTCCGTGGGTATCCTACTTGAGCAGGAAATGTTTCTGTCCTCCTCAAAGCCTCAATGCCCTACTTTGGGACTCTATTTAACATTTGCCTATGTTTATTACTGCTTGTTTACTGCCTCTATGTTAGTTACCTTGGTAAAATGAGGAGGAAGCTCATTCTTCTAGTTGTGGCTATTATATGGATCGGTATAGCTTAAATTCTGAATGCCGTATAACTATATAGAATGCCAATGCAGTAAAATAAAGAAAATTAGTCTGAAAAGGTAATGCATTAAGAACTACCAATAATAACACCGATTTGCACAATTACATGTTAAAGTGAGTGACGTTTCTTTATTACCACAACTAATGTCTACAGTGAAGAGATGAGGCTGAGCAGATAAGACAGCACCTGAAAAAGCAAACGGCTCTCTCCAGAAACTGTAGGTGTAGGAATATTTATTTCCCACTCCTGAATTTCCTTCCTTATGAGGAGACATCCTTTAGCATAACACTCCTAGCTAGTCTCCACCCTTCACTTTATGTTGGTGAGCACAGGGTGTTCTCTGTGCCTTCAGGGGCAGATGTAGCCTGTGACTAGGTGACAAATCTAATTTGGGGGTTCAGAGTTAGGAAGCATGCCTGCCTCAGCTATAAGCTACATCCTCAGCCATGGTGATAACCGTCTCCCCCTACCCATCCGCCTTAGTTTTTGTCTCTTATTTCCAGGTTTGAAACACGAGGCACTACATTTTGGGGGGTCTCTGAGTCTCCCCAAATCTTCAGATGTGCTGTCCCTGGAGAATCTGAGGTGAACATGAGGTGCCTATATATAGCCCCTCCCAAGAAAGAGAGAAGTAGCCTCTGACTGCTTCTCATGCCAATTGGGCGAGTGACTGGTTAGTTATACTACTGGGTGTTCCTTTATAGAGAGAAACCTCATAAGTAGAAAATAGCTATCCCTTTCCCAAAAAATGCATCATTAAAAAATTAGCAAGCCTAGTAACCAATACCAAAGATTATGACAAAAAGTTTCATGTAATCTCAAAAACAATATGCTAATAAGCAAAATAAACCAGACATAATATTCTAGTTAACTTTATTGTACCCTATCAATTTCCTGGTTTTGATAATGTAGTATAATTATGTAAGATGTCACACTGGGAGAAGCTAGGTGATGGGTACACAGGATGTCTCTGTACTATTTTTATAACATCTTGTGAATTTATACTGTTTGAAAAAAAAGTAAAAAAAGGGGGGGCAGACAAAAAAAAAAAAGTACACACTGTACTTTCCATTTATATTAAATGCCAGAGCAGGCAGAGCTTATCTATGGTGGACGAGGTTGGAAAATGGTTCCCTCTGAGTGCTGGAAAGTAGGAATTACCTGGGAAGGGGTGGAGGAAATTTCTGAGGTGATAGAAATCTTCCGCATCTTGACGAGTGGATTACATGGCTGTATGCTTTTCTCAAAACTCATCAAACAAACATATAAGATTTGAGCATTTCACTGTATTGTAATAAATTATATATCGTAATTAAAGCAATTGGAAAATAAAAGACCGAGTCTGCTGCTTCCTATTCAAGCACATCCTTCAAAAGGGATGCTTTAAAAATATTTTTTTTTTGTTTAATCATCAAATCTCCAATAAAATTATCTGTAAGAATTTAAGAAATATAAGGACGGGAATATTTGCTCCCATTTTATAAGTATGGAGTTTATTTCCTCCAATAACCAGAGCAAATGTCCATCAGACAGACAGCAGTTACGGCCTCGGTTCTGATTTCATGGTCTGAACAGGCAGACTTCCCACAGGTAAGGGTAAGCCACAGAGCGAGAGTGTGCATGCTCATAATAATTAATTACCTAAATACAAATTTATTAATCTTTACATTTTAAAATTATTAAAGATAACTAAGGCAAGATTTAAAGAACCCCAAACGCCTTGGTACAATCTTTAATTACTAATGTAATTTAAATGACTGCTTAATTAAGTCCCCAAACATCGGTCAAAAGTCTCTCTTAAATCCCCCAAATCCTTGAAGTAGAGAATAACTGGCTTTGAGAACTTGGGGTCCTTATGCACCCAGAATCCTGCATTGCCGATGTAATACCCGCCTTCCAGTTTTAGATTCTCTTCAGCACTCTTCTCCATATAGCTTGTGAAGGCCAAGAAACAAAACAAACGAACAAACAAAAGATTCAAGATTTGAAATCCGCCTCTAGCTTGGTCATCTTAATTTCTTGTGATTTTTTTTTTTTTCTTCATCAGAAGTAATTGCTCTTTGAAATTTCAAGTTTTGGAAATTCTGATCTTATTTTACTTAATAAATTTCTGCCGAGTGCCAACTCTGTGCCATGTCCTATTCTAGATGCTTTCATTTAATTTTCCCAACTAACCGTTAAGCCAGGCATAGCCAGTCCTTCAGAGATGAGGAAAGCGAGGCTCAGAGAGTGACGAGCAGGGTCAGTGCTCGAGCTGAAACGCCAGCTCCGGAGTCTGTGCCCTCTTCACCGGTCCACATGGTGGCACTGAGTTCGGTCCTAACACTAGGGGCACACACCAAATGGACCCTCAGGGCTCTAAGGGTGACGTAGTACGTGGTAGGGAAGGAGTGGAACATAGAATACAGGAGTGAACTCAGAGCAGCCAAAAGGGAGAGTTTTACTCTAGGGCTTAGAAATTAAAAAAAAATAAAAATAAAAAAATAAATCAAAAACTATATCAAAACATCTTTTAATTTAAAAATACAGAGATAAAGAAAATATGTAAGATTTAAAAGGAACGAGAGCTCCTGCATACTTGACTGCTCCATACGAAGTAGAATTCCTCTTTACCTGTGTGCTCTCTACGGTATTTACCAAAGCTGACCAATCCTTGCTTTTAAAATCTCTATTCTCTTGTACATTATCCTTTCTTAATTTTTTGGTCACTTATTTTTTTCTCTTCTCATTCCACAGATTCGGCCATTTTACAGAATCTGTCCTCAGCCCTCTTCTGTTCTTTTTCTTTCCTCTCTGCCTGAGTACGCTCATTGCCTTTCTAGACTTCGACTATCACTTCCATGTTAATGACACCGAATCTGTTTTTTTTTTTTTTTTTTTTTAAGGGGGTGGGGGTGGGGAGGGGTTACTTTCTCTGCTATAAGCATTAGTTCAGATCTCAGTTGCCCATTGGACACTACCACTTGGCTATTCTGTTGGCACTTTAAAGTCTTACATTAAGACTCATTGCATAATTTCCTCCTCTCACCAAATCAGTTCCTTGTGTAACTCCAATTTCTAATAATAATTTTATCACTTTCTAAAACACCCCGGCTCAAAATGTCTGAGTCATCTCTCTTTGTTTGATTCGTTTTTCTTGTCCCCAAACTCAAGCCAAAGTGAGAGAATGGAACAGGGATTGACAGGGGGTGGGAGGGTCGAACTGACTAAGAAATTTCCATATAGATAAAGGAAGAATATGACACTGGAGATGTACAGAGCAAGGAGGGAGTAAGATCAGGATTCGAAGGACCCTCTAAGGAGAAGCCTGCAGGCTTAGAGGCCAGAGAAATGACACAGGTAAGAGAGGAGGGAAAGCAAACTATGTTATCTGGGGTGCTATAGAAAAATTTTCACTTCAAAAATGTAGCTGAAGCAGAGAAAGAATGTATTTTTTTTAAGGATTGAACTCAAAATCAAATGAGTCAGTCTGGAAAGAAAAGAAGGTTGGAAATACAAAGGAATGTTCAAGTCAATCTGGGTTTCAATAGCTATATTATATACCTATAAATTACCCAACTATAAATGGGAACACCTTGAGATTTTCTTCAGTTACAGTGAAGCAGCTTTGAACATAATGTTCTCAAGACACAACAGAAAAAAACAAGATGCCAGGGGAATTTGGGCTTGGTGTGACTATGACAAATACAGAAGACTCTTCTCCACTCCCCAGAAGCGGGGCAGGGTGGAGAACACACAGATTTTCTGATGGCGGGGACTCCAGCAAACTTCCTCATCTCCTGTGTTATGCCTTCTAATCGTTGGCCTTTACCAGTCAGGGATGAACCCTAACATCTCGTAATAATCCATTTTAGATCAACGGAGGCAAATCTCTATTTCTGTCTGTGTTACCTCTTTGGGTCATGCAATTTATTACTGGCACTTAGGGGGCCTTGTCTTTTACCTGGCCGATATTTCTCTTTTTCCAAGTTTCAGGGAACTCTCCCGAAATTCTAATATTCTGGAACTTAGTGAACATGCACAGTTTAAGCTTCTTTACCCTTACGATTTTACAGACACACTCATGACTCCAGTTTTCCCAGACTGGGAGCATTACTACTTCCACTTGAGGCACAGGTGGTAGCCCCTCAGTTTCTCTCAGCATCAGCAATTGGTCTCTCAACCGTCTCAGAATGCTATCAGGTACCCAACAGGTAAAACTGAATGCAGCATCGAACATGTGGAAGGACCATGGTTTTGTAGAAGAATAAGACACTGTACACCATTATCTGGACACGAGAATCACCACAAAGTTGGCCCCCACTGGCAGCTCTCTCATCCTTCATTCTCTTACTCAGCACTCAGAACACACCAGGCACAGAGCAGCCACTCTACAAACACCTGTGTCATCAATGTCTCCTGGTGTCAGCCACATGGTGATCAACATATGTGTATGTATATATATATATATATATATATATATATATATATATATATATATATATATATACACACACACACACAAGAAACAACACATATAAAAAAAACCCTTCAAAATCTCAGTGCTTCAGTATTTTTTCCTGCAAGCAACATTAGCCCACATGCTGTGGAGCTTTTCTTTTACACCCATTCCTTGATCATTTTCCTTTAGCTCCATTATGTCTAAAATCTAATAACTGCAACAATGCCTCTTAATTGGGGATACTGTGTATGAGATCTTAACTCTCCAACTGGTCCATACCACTGACATATCCTCCTCCCACTACTTTTCAGCTTTTTGGTCTTTATCCATTTAATATCTTGTACACATTCATCTTTCTGCCACTCTGATATCATCTCTTCCTTCCACGCATTGACCTGCAATTGCTCCCTGGTGCTCTAAGTCCACATTCTGCAGCCTGGTCCTCGAGACCCATGACCGTCGGCTTTGAATCTCACCTGTACGCTTTTCCCACAGAAACACTCTGCTCTAAGACAGATCCCCCTCTTCAGAATCCCCGCTTCCGCCACCCTAGCACCTTGTCCCTTTCCCTGTCTGCCAGTTTTGCAAATTCTACACAACCTTTAGGGCCCAGCTTCAGATGTGTTCCGTTCATTCAACAGCCTCTGACAGGATTGTGTTAGGAAAACAGGATGAATCTGGCACTGTGCCAGATGCTAGAATGTACAGTTTTGTAATAGGAGGTCCCCAGAAAGTGTGCTAAAGCTACTGAGCTTCTCTGGGTTGAAAGTCATAAAGGACAAGAAGCCCTGGCTGTCCAATGTTACCCGCCTTTATCTTTTATACTTTTTTTTTTTTATTTTGCATTTTAACAAGGAATATAATTATATAACCAAAATAACTATTAAATGAGAGAAAATCTTGAGGAATTCACTAACACTGGCAGCATGAAAATAATGTTTCTTAAGTTTTCCTAGTCAGAAGATGACACATCCAGTAGAATTTTTAATCATTTGTGACTAAAAGAGGTTTCCACATTTTTTTTTCAAAATGGAGACAGACCATAAAGTCCAAAATTAATAATCATGATAAACACTTTAAGCATCTTTAGACCAGGGTCTAAATCTAATTTTTAACATACTTTCCCATAGGCTTTGAGTGCTCTGAGTGCTTAATCAATCCTCATTAATTGACAAGTGCATTTCAAATCTCATGAATTATTACACCAAAGATGCTATTATCTGATACTACAAATGCCATTAAAGTGTAAAATCTCATCTAAAAAAGAATATGAGAGCTGAAGCAGCACTAATGAAAATAATTTAATGATAAAATTTAATCTGCCGCAAAAGAAGTAATAAAACTTTTAACACATAACAAATTTTCTCTCCTTACCTTGGTCATATTAAAGGGATCCAGTCATGTTACCTTCGTTTCTGCAGTCTTAGGCCTGCATGTCATCTACATACCCTCTCAACAACTCAATATCATTAACTTTCTCTTTTTTATTGTAGATACAAGATTCATGGTATTTAACTACCCATCATCATGAATACTCTCCAGATGAGGCTTGTTTTCAAAACTCTAAAAGTTAAAACTCTGCCTATTAAAATTCTGATTATAACATGCAATCGCTTCACAGAAAGGTGCTGCTTTTTCATTCTTCCAGACCTGCATTCTCCACAGGGTCGTGGAAATGGATGTCTGCAAGCTGTGTGGACAGCTGCTCCATGAAAAGCCATAGAATAGCCTTTCCAGTGGAAATGGGCACACACAAGGAGGAGGTGGGCAGTGATTGTTGCCCTTGATCCCTGAGGTGGGGCAACAGCCCACCCGTTACCTGTTACATTCACCTGGCAGATAACTGATACTAGGTAATGTGAAAACTAATTTTACATATCTAACCTTTTCAAGTAAAATACTTACTTGGACTAACAAATGGCCTGAGTTAGGCAAACATGTACTGCATTTCTTGGTGTTCTCATTTATTTGCTTTATCAAATTCATCAATATTTCCACAGCACCTTTGCTGATCATTTCGTTAAGAAATCTTGGATTTCCAGAAATGAATTTGATAGTCCCCACACAGTATAAAAAAGCTTCAGTGTTAGTTTGCAGGTCTTCGCTTCTCAGGACCTCCAATAATGATTCTGTCAAAAAGATGGATTATTACAAATGTATGAGTATAACAGCTGGGGAGAGATATATTAAAGTGCTTGTATGTGAAGATCAAATACAGTTTGTAAAATGTTAGAATCTACAGTCAAATGCTTGTTAAGGGTTACTCACATGGCATAAAGAGGAAAGCTTACTTTGAGCTAAGACAAATAATAGTAATGACAGCAAAAGGATGGGATTATAATATATAAATAAGGAAATGTTCTGTAAATGTCATTCCCTGCTTCTTATTAACATTTACCAACTTCTATTTTTGGTTACAAACATTTTGAGTTATCACAAAATAACAAATAAATAAAGTAATTTAAGAGTTACATTTTAACAAATGTTTAAGAATATACCAGCTGCTAAATGAATGGGAAATTAATCAAGATAGAAAATCTCAATCACTATAGAAAGGGATACTTCGAATATAACACCCACCCTTTCCCTAGACAACTTAAGAGCATCCATTCATACAATACACAACTACTAGGTTTTAAGAGTAATCCAAGCAACTCTGATAAGGTTAATTATGCCTATCTCGCATCTGATTTTATTAATATCAGTGTGAGCATTTGTCAGAATCTTTCTTTGTTTTCAGTCTACATTTCTCAGTGAGCTGTTCAGTGTTTGACATTTCCTTCAGTACTGGGTTTGTCCCTGTCTGCTGGGGTAAAAAAAAAAAGAAAAAGATCATTTATTTTATGTTATAAAAAGAAGACTCAAAGTATTTTCCATGCTGCTTTCCCTTAGATCAGCAATATTAATTCATAAAAAATTTCTATTTAGATAACTATTTAAGCATCTTATTATTTAAAAGTATATCAAGAATTAGACACTGTTATCTTGGTAGTTAGAATGTAATACAATTTCTCTACCTACACATTTGAAACACATTTGAGATACTTTGTTGTCAAATTTCTATAACAGTTATAGATGTCTTCCAAGTTTTAGTCATGCCTACTAAAGACATAAAAACTTTTAATATGTCAAATACTATTAAATGTGTGTTGGTTTTTTTCCTAATAGTAACCCCAAGACCAGGAAATGAATTTTTAAATAGGGAACACTTTGTAAAGTCATGTTACTATATACAATAATGTTACTACAGGCATTAAAAAGAAAAACAAAACAAAACAAAACAAAAAACAAAAAAAACAGACTATCCTCTTAGGCTCCAAAGGATACATTAAATGGAATGTGGTAAATGCAGTGAAGGACCAAGCAAAAAAAAACATCATACAACTTCTGCATATTATTAGAAAATAAAATATTCCAGCTATCATGAATCGTAACTTTACTTTGCAAACTTTTCATTTGCCCTCATGCAACATTTGCTCAATGGTAGCTCTGATTGATACTTACCCAAAATGCCATCATTTTGAATCAGAGAATCATTCTTCTCATTCCTGCTAATTTTAAATATAAGTTTGCAGACATTAAGAAGATTCTTTCTGCTCACTTTAAGCTGCAGAGAAAGAAAACACATTTCTATTGCAGAGGGAAATAAAGACATGCCATTTATATTTTTTGACACAAAAATTTTAAAGTGCAACAAGAGTATTTTTAAAACACGAAGAAAATTTCTAAAAAAATCAACTTTCAAAAATTTTGGTCACATATTTGTCAACTATGGTATCTGATTGACTCATTTATAGTAAATACAATATGAATGATATTTAGAGTAAGTACATTTTAATAGTAAGCATTCATGTCTTCCTACAGTCTCATGTTTATGTGAGCTTACTACTTTTTAAAGAGTTTATGAGGAAAAGGGGGGATGATGCTGTTTAATTAAATGGAGTAACTGCTTTAAAACACAAAAGTAAGAAATAAAGATACCAAAGTTTCAAATTAAATTACCTTAAAAAGAATGCATAGTGCAGGTGAAAAAAAAAGGAAAAGGGTATTCTCTTTATCATTTGTATAAAAGAAAAAAAGTCATATTCTCTGATTAGATTATATATTTATTTTTTTTAAGGTTATTTCTGGAATGCTTTGGGATAATCACAAGTAATGTTCAAAGTTTAAAATTACCTTCTAAATCACGCAAAAATATTCAAGTAAATTAAACAGGGGCGATAAGGAAGTGTATGTTTTTAAAAAACAGTACAGGAGAACTAACTGAATCGAATGGTCTAAATTTGTATATTTATCTACAGTAGTAAAAACTAAAAAGAAAAATCCTAAGTGTCCAAAATTAGGGACTAATTTAATAAATTGTGGAACATCGATACTATTCATATTGAGCAGTAATGACAAGTATTTAAATGAATAACTTCTGGGGAGAGGGGGAGGAGGGAGGTAGATGGGGTAAAAGAGGTCAAAAGAATAAATGAATAACTGCATTATGTTTAAAAAGAAAGACATTTATAAGCTATTATAAGATGGAAATATGACATGCCCTCATTGCATGTGAAATATGTTCGTAGGAATACAGTCATCTGAATAAATAAATATAACTGTGTGAAAAGGATGGCATATGGGTCATTATATCATCATTAAAAAGTATCTTTAAAATTATCTTCAATAATGTTTATTGAGTTTTCAGTCAGTTTAAGAAAAAGATATTGAAATTTGTCAGACACATTTTTTAAAGGCTTGTTCTGTGTTCAATCCACAAATATTGAGCTCCACTGTATACGAGGCCCTGTGCTGTTCACGGTAGGAGATACCGTGATGAAATCAATCAGCTCTTGCTCTGGGCCTCTTCTGTTATCTCAAAGCGAGCCTGAATATTAGGTGTCGTCATTTCCATTTTCCAACTGAGGAGACTGCTCCTCAGATAGGTCATGTCAACTCATCTCAGAATCACCTGTGCAGGCATGTATTAGAAATGCAGATTCCCAGGCCTCACCCAGCCCAACTGAATCAGAATTTGCATTTCAATGAGTTCCCCAGGGGATCCATGTGCATGGTCCAGTCTGAGAAGCCCTGTTAAGGAAGCCTCAGAAACTGTCACATGTGGCAGAATGGAGAGTCCTTCTGTCTTCAGGAGGAAAAATGGAAACGAGAACTTATAAACATTTTTCATAATTAGGTGTTTAAAAAAACATTGCATTAACATCCAGAAAATAAACTAAAAAAAAGAAAAAAAGAAAAAAAAGTTATTTGCCAATGGAAAATATATTGTTCTTAATATTTAGGATTATATTTTAATCAGTTGACAATCTTCCACTAGACTTCGAGGTCAAAATCATGATTTATTATTTCTTTCTATGTGGTGGTGGTATGTAGTATGTGTTATGTACTTAAGCTTGTTGAATAAATGAATGAATACAACTAATTTCACACTCCCACCCAAATCATATTTTTAATGAAAAGTGTCAAAGGAAAAAAAAAACTGCTGTCAGAGTTTTTATTAAAAACAACAACAACAACAACAACAACAACAGATAACCCACAATTTCCAAGTCTGCTATAAGGTCAGTTTACATTCAGAGCAAATTCCTTTGCCTTCTCTTTTGCTAACTGTAAAATTATGACTTTGAGACATGAAAAGATAATAAAATATTAAATTATATATAAAAAATATAGACTACCTTATATAAAACAGCATTTCCACCCAACACTGTCCATTTCCTTTACTCTGCTTTATTTTCTTCCCGCAGTACTTATCAGCCCCTTTGGCACTTTATGTGTTTACCGTCTGTCTCTTCTGCTACAGTGCCAGCCCAGAGGGCAGAGGCTATGTTATCTACTTGTACTCCCAGTGTCGAGAGTCCCTGGCACAAAATTGGTTCCTTTAGTGGGGTATTTTTCTTACATTAAAAATAGTAGTTTTTTCTATTTAAAGCAAATTTGAAAAATTAAAGAGAAGTTTATAAATCACTCATTATACTACCACTATATATAATCACTGTTGACATACTGATATTTCTTTTCTTTTTTTTTTCTCCTGTATAGGATACTAGATTTTTTCTCCTCCTGAATATAGTTATATTCATACTGTACATATGTCTGTACTCTAAATAAATCAACATAGATTGATACATTTTTAAAAGTTTTGATACAAAGGCTAAAATCAAAATGGCCGTCTGGCAAACCTCATTTAACTAAGAATGCAAGAAATCAGAACACTATGCTCATAGATTTTTTTTAACTTTATAGCTATATAATTTAAAATGTCTGAATTATAATATTAAACTGGTAGATAAAATATTGACAGGAGTTTTAGAAACTTCTTAGTCCTGTATATGTTTAGTGTTTTGCTGATTTTTTTTTCTTCAACAGCTTTTTATGTGGTCTTTTTAATATTAACATAGAACTCCATCACCAAAGCCTAAGTGAAACAACATCTTGCCTGGAACATTATCGGAGATTCACGAGGCAGACAGGAAGTTGGGCTTGAGGGTCCTAAAGGTCCTTCCTGACCTCGTGGTTCTGCAGTTCATCAGGAGGGACCGCCTACCCATCTCTCGCTAGGGAGCGTAGCCTAGCCAAGCCTTGCCCCTGATTCAGCGGGGCAGTCCATGTTACTGAGAGAGCTCTATCTAAACGTACGTTTCATTCAGAAGGTGATCAATTATCAGCAACGAGAGGGATTCAAACACTACTGAAATCACTATTTCAAAAAAGAGTTGCTTTCTGAGTCATATGTCATATCACAATTTTTAAAAAGAGGGTGAATAGTTGAGGATGACAGCTAAATAAGAACATAGCTGCTCCAATAAACTGTATAGGATATGTAGTCAGAACATCCTGCTTTATGAAAGATATCAAAATAAGAAACGGTGGACACTCTTACTAAACTGTTAGTATGACTAGGCTTACCTCCACTGTGTACTTTAAGATTTAAATTGTTTGAATTATGGGGTGTTAACATAATCGCTTTTACTTTTATGAAACTGGGTAAACAAAGCTTTATTCATTTGTTTTAGCGGCTCTCTTAGAACATTCTATAATAATTGTGTGTTATCTTTTGGTTCCAACTGTTTATGGCTGTGACAACAAAGTACTCCCTTCAAACAATGATATCATTTTGTTCAAGACAGAGTTTCTGTGTTTTTATTTGGTGTCTGGCCTTTTCTTCTAACACCTCACAGGAGACTTCTATGACTACCTTCCCACGACCACATGCAGCTGTTTCTCTGTTTCATGCTGGTTCTTAATGCACCTGGCCATTGTGTCTAAGTTAACTTAAGTTATTTATTAAATCATGTGACAATATCAAGCCCCCACCAGAAACCACAGCCTGCACTCTGCTACTGATCTCCAGTCAAGTCGGTTGAGCAACTATTTTAAATATATTTGCCTATTGTCACATTTTTTAAACCTAGCCACAGTCCATACGTAAGAGTTTATTTGAACATTTTCTCTGTCCTCAGCCTTAGTTCCTTAGATAGTACTTTCTAGTTAAATTCTAGGACGTTAATTTATTACCTTAATTTCTTTCAAGATTCTAAGTGAACACATTACATTTCTAATCTTCTTTGTAGTATTTACAAATAAAGCATTAAACAAAAAATTTTATGTGTTACAGTCTAGACCGGAGGAAAGAAAAACTTACTGCTAGAATAATTTTTGCAAGTTTAAGGCTGAGTGAGTCTGAGCCAACATCAACTAGTTTATACAGGGTCTTCAGAAGAATACTTCTTCTCTTAAATTTACTTCCAAGCATGTTTCCTTCCTCTAAAGCGTGATGAAGTTGTGTGCAAGCAGTACAAACCATTTCAGTGTTCTCTTCTGTCAGGGCAAAGAGAGTAAAGCAGCAGTTACTAATTAAGGTCATTTTCAAGTGCATCAAACACAGACAGTATAAGTAAAAACCCCGTAACTGTTTTCCCAGACATCTTCCAATTCCTGGACTATGCTTTTCCTCTTCTCTTATCATTTCCCTCTAACTGATTTTCTTTTTCATTTCATTGATCCATCTCCTACCATGGCAACTTATTTACTAATCAGTCAGTTAGCTTATCTAGAGCACAGTCTTCCAAACAATGGAACTGTATCTATTTCAGTTGGTTTCCTTCATTCTAAATACCATCCACCTCAGCCAGTGCTCTGTTCAGCATCATGGAAGCATACCACATGCATTTCCATCTTCAACCCTTTGTGGCATAGTTCTACTGGCCTAGAATGTTCTCCTTACTTTTATTCTTACTAATTTTGGTCCTTCAAGGCTCTGTTGATGTTCTGGCTGGTCCAGAAAATGTTATTTCATACTATTCCACATACAACAAATGTTATTTCATACCATTATATATGTATGTATGTATGTATGTATGTATATATGTATAGTATTATATGTCTGGTACCTTCAAACAGATATGTCATGCTAAATGAGTATAGAACCATGTCTTATATGTTTGTATAAATAGTACAGGTGCAGGGAGAATACTATACTGACAACCTATAACATAGTTTAATACATATTCATTTTCATATTCATAATGTGAATACATATTCATAATGTATCTGTTGATGAAAACAAGGATCAATATTTTTTTCTGTGAGAATAATGCTCATTATCTGAGAAAAGAGGGCTCAAATAGAACAAAATCTCAAAATGTCACCAAATTTTCACTATCATTTGTAGGTAGTTATTAGAAAAGAAGAGAATAAAAAAGAAGACTTTAGTTAGGAAATAGGCAGACCTAGAACACTTTATAATAAGAATTCTGAGGAAAGCAATCTTTGAAAGTGGCAGCCCAACTAATAGGCATACAAGAAAGAAAAGCAGCAGACAACATGGAACATGAGGAGAAATATAAGAATCCTATGTCTAAGGTATTCAGTTGAAAAATATTATCTCTGATAGATTCCCTCACAAAATTTAAAAGTAGGAAGCCAATCTTAAATAAATACCATAATGTGTTCTTAAAAGCCCACATAGAGGAAGTGTGCGCCTGCAAAAGGAAATGACTCAGGCCATTTTTAGCTCTTTTCAACAATAACATCTAAGAAAAAATTTAAACCTCAATAGCTAAGTAACCTTCAATGCCTTTCAGATATGTACTTAAATAAATGAATCGATGGGAAATGACTTAGACTAACTTTAAATAAAGGGAAAACCTGAGCCCTATTGTAAGAAACACTTTTGTTTTGTTGTTTTATTCTTCTGTGACTGGCAGTTTCTTCACAAACCTTGAGCCCAGGCCATGGACCACTCTCTGACAGTGGGGAGACATCAAGGCATTTTTCTAATACTTCCCTCCACAAACTATTCAGCCTGGTAGGTTCTACTCAAGAATAGCTGTTTTAGCTTGAAAGAAATTTAAAAGAAAGGCTCAAGGGCCAAATTTTAAACTATCGATCAAATTAACCTATACCAGTGTTTTGTTATAAATGCCATATATTCTTAAAAGACAACTTGAATCTAAGAGCTATCAACATTCTCAAGGGGCTAAAGCAAGTGAATGGAAGTTTGATGAATGATCTAAACTAACAGAGTCTCAAAGTAACTTCTCCCCATAAGATATTTATTTAATTACAAGAGGGGAAACAGTAATTTTACAGTGGCAAAAACTGGCAGACACCACCTTCCCCAAGTGATCAAAGTTCACATCACCAGTAATGGATCAAATCAGCCTCCTGATACGATGCAATGAGGACAGAGCACCGCTCATCCCACAGATCTGCCCCAAATGCCTAACCTGAATCTAATTGTGAGGAAATACCAGACAAACCTAATTTGTGGGGCAGTCTCCAAACAATAGGCCTGTACTCTTCAAATATGTCAAGATCATGAAAGAGACATGACAAATAATCAAAACTTGTGACCTAGAATTTTCTTTTTCTATAAACTAAATTATTAGGACAACTGTCGAAATCTGAATAAGGTTTGTATAGTATTGTATGGTAATTTCCAGATATGTAACAGAATGCCCTGGTTTCTAAAAATACATACTCGCAGACTTAGGGATATGGGCCATCACGTAAGCCACTTGTTCTCAAAGGTTTACAAAAGGAGAAAACAATGTGTATACGTGTGTTGGGGAGGGGTGCTGTAGACAAAAAGAGAGCAAGAGGGAGCGGGTTGAGGAAGAGAGAATGATAAAGCAAATATGGTAAAATGTTAATATTTGAGGAATTGGGGGGAAGAGCGTATGGGATTTCTTTGTACTATTCTTGCAACTTTTCTGTAAGTCTGAAATTATATCAGAATAAAAAGTAAAGGAGAAAAAAAGAAGAAGAAAGAATCTCAAAGGGTGAAGTAACCCAGCCCTGCCACCATTTGCTGTTCGTAAAGTTGTCTACGGAAGACGTGCCATACTTCAGGATTCGATAATCCTTCTAAGAAGGGAGATTTATCCACGTTTTGAATCTCAAACTCCTGTTACTCCTGCCCGTGTCGTGGTGGCAGAACCCTCAGAACCCTCTTAAAACCCTCACGCTGAAGACTTCCTTCAAGATAGGCCTCCCGTGCGGGCCATTCTCCCCAACGTGTTCTTCCTCGTACGTTTTCTCTTTTAACTCTGACCCAGACTGATTGTGCTCCTCGCTAGTTTTTGCACACATCTCTTAAAATAAAGGGCCCAAAGTTAAACTGGATCACTAGCAAGAGGGTGAATAACTCTAGAGGGGACAAAGTGAACACGTTCTTATTCTCAGGGATTTGCGCTGCAGTGAACTTGGTGATGATCTCGTCTCCCGCACTGCTCATGTGGCAGGTGAGAACCCTATTGCTCACGGCCATATGCTTAGTTAGAAGCAGTGCCAGGACAGAAACCCTGTCCAGGGCTCCCACATCAATCATGAACACCGCTAAGCACAACAGGGAGCTGGGGAGGCGGGGAGGTCATCTGAACCTTTTAGGAAGATCTTCTGCATGACCTCCCTGTTTGGCTGCTGGGGAAGGCTCATTTATCCTGCTCCTCCTATGGCCCCTCTGTGTGGCTATCGAGCTGCTTTGCTCATCAAGGAACACTTATTCCACAATTCCTAGTGAGGGCCTGCTGTGCACTGCATGCCAGGCACTGAGCTCCGCCCTGGGACCATGACTGCAGCTTTAGAGGAACCTATTTCGACTTCAGAGACTGGCTCCCCGAGGAGGAGCGGCACAGAGGGAGAAGGTGACGGGGCAGGGAAGGGGACATTCTCCTGACAAGCTTTCCACAGTCACCTTTGCAGAGACCTGTTGGTCACGGGCTTTCATTGCTGGGGCATCAGCATGCAAGAGCTGGGCACATCCCAGGACACTTCCTGCTCTGAGCGGCACCTCTGACAGGTGCGCTCATCCTAAGGAGAGTAGGACATACAGAATTGGATCTAAAAAACCAGAAGCGCACCTGCCAAAGATGCCAGTCTATGATTTAGTCAAAGTTTCAAAGGCCTGAAATTTGTTTTAATCTCTCACTTTCTTATATGAACTGCTACCCTAGAAAGTTCAAATCAGCATTTTATTGGGCAGAGGAAGTGACAATTAATTTATATTCCAAGGGGAATTTTAGAAGTAGGCTCTCTTGCTGCATTTAAAGTATAATTTTACTCACTAAATATTAGATTTACATTAATATTTAATATATACATTTCTGGGTAAATAAGTAGATGGCTTTATTTGTTTTTGAACATGTTCACAGAAATCATAGTCAAAGTGTACTGAAAATATCAGGGAAATGGGGTACATATAAATGACCACAGATATTTTTGATTTAAAACAAAAATCGCTTTTTTTTTTTTTTACCTTTTTCTAATTCATGCAAAATTGGTACTATCCTTGTATTCCAAAAGGTATCATCTACTTCACTGTCGATATCCTTTTCTTGCGAGTTGGCTTTTGAAACTGCAAAAGAAACCCAGAGCAGGAGAAAGAGCCATGAAAAAGGAGTTATAATTGGAGCACCATCGAGTCTTTGCTATTCATCACTAAAATTAATAAACTCCAGAATTAAATTTCACTTTGCCCCCCAAGCCCAACTAATACTTTAGAACTTCATGTCTTGTAATCAAATCACCCCAGAACAAACTAAGATAATGTAAAGAAAGCAGATTGGGACACTTCATAAAGTCTGAAGCCTTGTAAATATTGAAATTAGTGTCAGTAAGGCAGTTTTTGAGTTATTTTTACTTAAACTTGTCCCTCTGTAATGTAGAATTAAAAGAAAACTATAGATATGTAACAATAAGGATTTGAAAATGTTTAATGAAAAGTCTTCTAAAAGGCCTGGAGGGACTTTCTTTCCTATAGAAAATAAAACATCTACATCATTGTGAAGCCAGTGCCTTTAATGCTGAATGATTTTGTGGGGAGTGGGGAGTAGGACAAGCCTGGGCTTTGGGCGCTGACAGGTCTCAATTCAAATTCACACTTCATTATTGATGCTTTGGGTGATAGGGGCTGGTTTCTCATCCTTTCTGAGCCTCATCAGCAAAACAGAGATTAAAATATTTCCCTTCAAAGGGAAAAAAGGTGAAAGGGAATAAGAGGTTCCAATTTCTAGCTACAAAAAAATAAGTCATGGGGATGTAATGTACAGCATAGAGAATATAGTCAATAATATTTTGATAGTGTTGTGTGGTGTCAGATGGTTGCTGGACTTACCATAGTGATTACTTCTTTAGGTATATAAATATTGAATAATTATGATGTATACCTGAAACTAATACAATATTGTATGTTAGCTATATTTTAATAAAAATCTTTTTTAAAAAAAGAAATAGACCTGGTAAAAAAAAAATTTTGCCTTCAGGGTTATCAGAATTAAAAGACATGATATAGGCAAAGCTCTGAGTCCAGTGCACAGCATCTAACAACACTCAATAAATAGAAATTTCATTTCCTTGATTGAAAAAACCAAACAAACAGGCTATCTCTATCTGAAGTGTATCAGGCTGTATGATACACTAAATCATCAGGGGGGATACTGCCTGGGAACACAGACTGTAGGAGATTAATGGCTACCATTGGCTGTGGACTTTAGATGCAGCAGGCCCATATCTAAGTTTTGTAATAACACTATGAGGAGGTCCCTATATTGTCCCCATCTTCTAGATGAGGAAAGTGGAGCCCAGGTGTATTAAGTTACCTGTCCAAGGTCAAATAGCTCCATAGCCCTTGTACTTGACCTCTATGCTATTCTGCCCTGCAGACCAGCAAACTAAAAGGGAACTTTGGAAGGAAACATAAATCGTATTAGAAGGTGTTTATATATATCGCACGATTATATATTGCATGGACAATATCTTAAGATCTGAAACAACGACAGTTAGCTGGAGGGGACACTGCCGTGGGGGCACTCAGGAGCAGTGCTGGAGACATATTCCTTACCTCCCTTCTCTCAAGTCTACCCTATATGACCCTCACCTGGCACCCAGTCTGTACTGGTTCAGGGAATCTATGCTTTCTCAGGGTGGACCCAGTACCAATTAGGTGACCACACAGTGGGTCTCTGGACTTAAAAATGTCACATGATAAGTTAGAAATCATAGGGGCAATCAGGGGGTTCCACAGAGAGAGCCAGAGAGAGAAAGCAGTGAAAGGGCTTGTGGCCTGTACACTTTTAGGTTGTTTTAACTTATAAAAGGACAAGCTGACCAGGGAGACCTGTTCACAGCACAGGTTCTAGAGTACCTGTCTGGGTTTGGGTCGTAGCTATGCTACCTACTAGCTGATTGACTTTAGGCAAGTTGCTTCAATTTTCCTCCGTAAAATGGAATGACAATGGTTATCTCCAAGTATTGGGATTATGGGTTATTAATTTCTTTTATGTGCTCTTTTATATTTTCCAGAATCTCTAATGCACTTGCATTACACTTGAACAGAAAAAAAAAAAAAAAGATATGACGCACACTAAATTTTCTAAGCCTGCAGTGATGATGTCACCCAGGAGAAGCAGGAAAGCTATACAAAGTACTCATCCACCCAGTACACAGGCCTTCCCCTAATGCGCTCCATGCTGCACATGGCCACTCCCAATTGCAGAAAGTCTAGGCTTGCCTTTTTATTAAACCTCCCTAACACCAGGAGGGGCCGATGCAAGATGGGCAGGAAGAGCATTTGAACAGCAAAAGAAGACAGAAAGGGGTTGTCCACAAAGTTGTAATTAGACATATAGGTGCTGCCAATGGTTTTAACAGCAAGGTTTCACATAATCTGTCTAACCTATAAGCAAGAATTCACCATAAAACACCTAGTTGAACTGTGTTTAGGGCAAAATCCGTCCACAATACAGTATAGATCCACAATCCCTTACCCAAAGCCTTTGGAACCGGATGTGGTTCAGGATTCAGAAAATTTTGAATTTTATTAAGGGAATATGGAGTATGCACTGCATATTACATACCAACTCCAGAAGGGCTTCTGGTGCAGCTCCCTGTAGCAAAATATGCAAATATTCACACTAATGAAGCAAAGACCACATTGGCTTCCCATGAGTTAAGGTCAGGCATTGTCACTAAATGAGTTTGAAAAGCATTTCAGCTCACAGGGATTTGGGGATTTCAGAACTACAGATAAAGGATTGTAGACCAGCTCAAAGTTTTGAATCTTTACATTTATAAATCTGCCCAACTTTGATATACTACAGATATAGATTCTAAAAGGAAACACGAATATTTAATCAGTATAAAAAACAGTTGCTTATATTCCCAGGTATGTGACATACTCAAAGTTCAAAATATGTGAATAAAATCAATGTATATCAAGTGAAAAGCCAAAAGATAATGCCAGACAAATAATTTAATCAACAAATACTTATGGGGCACTTAAATTTACTAGAAATACAAATTTCAAGTCCAAATTGGCATTTTTACGTTCTATGCAATATGCTCTTTAATAGAAAAGCTCTATGAGAAACCAGGATTATCAACCCATTTCTTAGGACAAAATTGGTAACATGTTCACCTCAAGAAGAGTCAAATTATGGGGCTGAGCCAGAAATCACAGAACAGTTTATTTAGCCTTCGAAAAGGAGAGGCTCTCACAGGCCCTTCTGGATGGTTTTAAGATTTGTTTCTTCTCAGAAGTTAGCCAGACATGGTGTTGTAAGGGTTTGCTTTCAACTCTCTCTTTGGGATCACTGCATGAGTGGTTGTTTCCAGTTAGCCTTTCCATACCTTCATCCCTTCACATACCTCCTCCAACTCTGCTCTCCACAAAAATCTCATTTTACATACTAACCCAGTTTCTATTCTAGAAATTGAAGCATGGAATCATGTGATTACTTTATAAGAGCCACAAAAAATAAAGTTTGTCTCAGTCTTGGGCAACAAACTAATATTTTAGAAAGCATTTTCCTCTAGGTTCGCTGTTGGCTAAATATAAAAACTATGATTCGACAGGAAATTGGGTAAGCCAAGCAGACATTTCAGCATGTTTTTGAAGATTTTGCTATCTCAGTGGTTATAGTTCTTAACCACACTTTTGAGTTCTAGACATAAAAACGTGACACAATGTTTATTGGCTGATGTTTTTAGCATGTAAATGTAAAATCCTTAGCAACAATGCTGACACAGATATTAGTCTAAGTTTTCCTGAGTACTATAGAAATTTTCATTGACCAAAACAGTCTTTTTCTTGACCAGAAATTACTTTTAAAGATAATAAAATATTTTTTGAACCTGATGTTATTTAGTCTCATAAAATTGTATGTGTACAATAAAAGTACAAAGAATATAACAAACACCTGTGTATTCAAAACTGGTTTCATCAAATATTAACCATATTGTCATCCTCCTCCTTATTTTAAAGAACTAACACATTACAGATATAGTTGATGCCTTCCGTATGCCTCCCGCTACGGGTTCCCCTTCCCCTTCTTCCTCCAAGGGTCACCACCATTCTAAATCAGGTGGTTATTTTTATCATGCTTGACTTCACATGTTTACCACATAGATCTGTATCCATAAACAACATATGTCAGAGTTTCTGCAATTTAATTTTTTTAAAATGTTATGTTTGTACTCATTTCATTCAATATTTTTTTACTATCCTCATTTTAAAAATTTTTTAATTTTGATTTAATTAATTTATTTTTAATTGAAGAAATGATTTAACTCCCCCCTCTCCTGTCTACCTCCCTCATTCAATATTATAAATGTAGTCTAGTTCATTTTTCTAATTGCTATATTCCATTGCATGGTACATTTTGTATCATTTCTTGTCTGTGATTTATAGTTACATATTTTTCTCCGTTTAAAGCCCCAAAGGGCTGTCTTCATATAGTTGACGTAGTTTTCATTTAAGTGAGTGATAATTTTGAACTAAAGTTTTGAACTTGAAAACTATGTCGATGGCAAGTTTTGCAACTTTCCAAATGCTTTTATAAAATAATTTCTGTAAGATCATTAAGATTGCAATCTGTAGGTGTTTGAGCTGGGTAACAGTAAGAATGGCAAGATTGTTGTGAAAATAGAAAAAACTTGTAATAATAAATGTTGATGTGTGACCAAGATGAACACAGTTTCTGTAGTTTTCAAACAGTGAGCTAACATCAGATATCTTTGGTACAAAGGTTCTTCCTTTGGATGAAGATGCCGAAGATGAAAGAGCATTGGGAACCCCTAAGAAGACAAATGCCTCACCTGCTTTGGTTTCCAGGCTGCTCAGGTCCGAGCTGTTGGGGCATGATGCAGCCCTCAATCGCCTCTCCCCCTGGTCCCTAGGAGGAAGAGGAATATACATGACACTCAGCACAGAAGCTGAAGCATTTCTCTTTCTGTAAAGTTGGCCATATACAGTTTCTGAAGAAACCATAGAAAAGTGTTTATGAAATGAGGTTTGGTGCTCTATAGCCCATTTTAATCAACTAATCAGCCCATTTTAATTTACAACTACGATTTATCTTTTGAAAACAAATTATGTTTTCTTAACAGTTATAGTTACTAGAAATAAGAACAAAAATAAATCCAAAGTTTACTTTGCAAATCGAAAAATTGATTAAGGATATATACCACAAGAGGTCACTGTTAGAATAAGAAAGAACTCTGATAAGCTTGAATCCCAAAAGCCTAGCATTTATGGGCTAGAAGAAACTCTCTCCCTCTCTCCGTCCCTCTCTCCCCACTTTTCTCTCTCTCTCTCTCTCTCTCAATCTCTTAATCTCTCAATTTCTTTCTCCGGACCAAAAAAAAAAAAGCTGTTCTCAAATTGGTTAGATGTGCCAAGGTCATAGAGCAAGTTCAGATCTTAAACTCTGGTCTTATAATTTCCAATCCACTGCTCTTTCCACGACATCACAATGTGCCCTGTTTCCATTTTAAAATTAATCGATATTCTCAAAATGTTTTATTTTTAGACATATTTTAGGTGTTAAAAATTGAAGGTACATTCAAACAGTCCCCAGATGACAAATATTTTGTGTTCCAAATAAGAGTAGTGGCTAGCCAATAGCAGGATTATATACTTGTTTTGTTTTGTTTTTTTTTAAAGGTAACATTTAACGTATGAAGGATATAATTTTCCTTTAGCTAGACCTTACTTTTAAATATGTGTACAATATTCTAAGGCAAAAAACACTGAGAGAATAATGGTGCAAGTTTTACATCAAAATTTCACGTATCAAATATAATATTTGCTATAAAAATCATACAGAATGCATATAGATGGTGCCAGGGTCACCCACGAACATCCATATGTGTGTCCATTGCTCCTGTTTCCTGTGTCATGAGATTCCTCATGAATGTTCAGTACTGGCTTTGATTGTCCTTTACTACTGTCCCAAGGATTACCTTCTCCAAATTTCATTTTTTCCATAAATATGTCCCTTTTCTTTAACACTTGATTCAATAATTCTTTTTATCATATAAAATATCAAGCTAATATTCTAAAAAATGTCTAATTCATTAATACTCTGAAATAATTGCTTCATTTGTATATTTAGTAAAAACATAGGTCTGGTAGCAAGGTGTCCCTAGTCAATCAAAGAAATGGGGATGGGATCCTCTTTGTCAAAACTCTCAGAGTTGAGATGTAAATGAAGCACATTTCAAAGAAGACAGAAATAAAGGAAATCAACTCTACGAAAAGATGAAATACCAAAAATTTGGCAGGGTGTGAGGCCATAAGTTTCCATATTTATCACTCCCAGAAATAACAAGAAATTTTAAGGACAATAGAGGAAAGGCCTTCTTTTCATTGCTGTCCTAAACAACTATTGAAATCAAACAAGAGAGTTTTCAGCAAATGGCCTTCCGAAGTCACTGGTCCACACTCCCTGAGGACATGGCCAGTGATGAGGTTGCCTCCCTAAGCACTATCTTTGTGTATCCCCATTTCTGAGGGGGAAAAAAGAAGAGTCCTTCTTATGATATACAAAAACTCGACAGTGCTGGGTGGTACTGGTTCTCACAGAGAGCACAGAATTAGAATCGACCAATACTCTATATAACCATAATGGCACAGTGATTGAATCTGCAGACTCTGGACCCAAACTGCTTGAGTCCAAATCCTGAATCCAACCCTGATCAGCTGTGTGACCTAGAGCACGTTACTTAACCTACTGACCTTAGTTTCCTTGTCTTAAAATGAGAATATTGTCTCTACTTAATACAGTGATTGGTACATTTGAAGAACTTAATAAATTGCCAACATATTTTTCTCTCTAGTTTTGAGTCAATAAGCACCTGTCTAAGCAATCCAATGCCAGATGTTATTGTGATAAAGAACATACGAGTTGTCCTAAAGAAATTTGAAATGTACCATGAAGAACTAAGGGACTTTTTTTAAGTGGAAAATTCCAATGGAGTCTCTAAACAAGTGGTAGAATGTGAAATTCAGTGGATTACAAGAACTAGAGGGATGCTGAGAAGAAAGTGATTACTGAGAGGAAGAAGTGGGCCACAAAGTGGGCCTTAAAAGAATAAAAGTTGAACCAGCGAATGACAAGACTACCCTCGGGAAGGGAGTAGCATGAGTGAAGGTAAATAGGACATGAGAAAACTTGTACTTGGGGCAGGGGAAAACTGCACTGGGCAAGATAGGAATAGAAGGTTTCTGCTGGGAGGTATTGAGAACAGCTGCCTGAAACTTTGGGTTGAGTCAATGGACCCAATTTGAACGGCAAAGAGGAGCGGTCATAGGTTCTTAGATATGGGATTTAAAATTATGCAGTGACAAGAGTATTTGGGAGACTTGGAGAGAGGTAACAAGGACTAATCCTTCGAGGGCGAGAATGGGACTGGAGAAGAAAGAACAAATTCAAGAGACCTTACAAATGAAAAATTGGTAAGATTTAGTGGTTAATTTCAGGCAGAAGAGAAAACAGAAGGTAGACCTGGAGGAATAGGATAGCAGGGTTTTCACCAACTGAAATGGGAGGTTAGAGAGTAAAACAGTTTGAGGGATAAAATGAGTCAAGGTTTCGCCATGTTGAATTTCTGATGAAAAATGGAACATCTGCAAAGGAGATGTTGAAGTCAGGAAAAGAGCTCCATTAAAAATCAAAGCATTACATAGGGACCAGAGATCAGAAGAGCGTCTCAAACACTAGACCCTCAGAACAAGGCTTTGTTAAATATTCTTGGGTAAAGGACGTAAGGGGCAAAGGAGGGCAAAGGAAGAAGAGAAATAAAAGATGCTCTCATACAATCCAAGCATGTGTCAGCAAGCATGATTAACAGGTTCAAGAAGATGAGAACTAAGGAAGAACTGACCAGTCTGGCCATGGTAAACCAGAAATTTTGGGTTGACGCAATGGTCTTCAGAAGAAAATCTCTTCTTTGCTAAAAAAAGACTAGATGGCCTTACATTCAATGGAAATCTGTCTTCGTGTAACTTCTACCCATTGGTCTTGGTTCTACTAACTGAAGCTGCATGAAACAAATCTTTATTCTTCTTGCTCTTGACAATCCTGCAAATATTTACAGATGTTGCATCCACCACTTACAGCCATCTCCTATGGTTTAAATCCCACGGTTCTATCACTAATTAGCTGTGTGACCTTGAGTAAGTTTTTTACCTAACCTTTGGTTTTGTTATCTGTATATGAGGGGGTGGTAAATAATTGTACCCTTCAATGTAAGGTTGTGTGAGGACTAAGTGATATAATGTGGAATCACTTAGCTCCAGACACAGAGTAAGTACTCAGTAAGTGTTTACTATTATTGAGGCTGTTGTCATTGATGTCATTAATAAACAGTCCCTTCCGTTGTTCCTCATGTGATATGGTTCCAAATCATCCTTTAAAACCTGTTCAGTCACTGAGTGTCAGTTGGTCTGAATCCCTTTTAAAGTCTTGAATCCAGCGCTGAGCTACAAATATGGCTTGGGGAGCAAAGAGGAGATATTCTAAATAATGCAGCCTAAAACTACATTTGTGGTTTTGGTGGTCACATCAGTATTGGTCAGTTCTTGTCTTTTCTTACATATGCAGCTCATTCTTATTCATATTCTTATTAAACTCATTCTTATTAAATTTCACAGTGTTATATGTGGCAAAGGGTTCCTGCCTATCGGTTGTTTTTAGATCTTGATTCAGTCATCCAGTATAATTGTTCTTCCCAGCTTCCTCTTCCATGTTGTTAAAGACCATAATTAATTTTTTTACAATGATTTTTGATGTACCAAGAATAAAACAATTCCAGATATTATTTCTTAAATCTCTCCTGTGAAATTCTTCTTAGAGGCAGAATAACACCATTTTATTAGTAGGATAGCTTCATCTACAAATAGCAAAAACCTAATTCCAACTGACTTAAACAATAAATGGACTTTATTGGCTCATGTAACCACAAAAGCTGAGCGTCAGGGTGGGTTTTAGATGTGCTGTGATCAGTGCTTTGGCTCTACCTTTCTGCAGTCCTCTCAGGTGTGCCCTTCCTTTGTTCCCATCTGTAATCAGGTTGGAGTCTGAGGAAAGCAAAATGGGCACAGCTCTCAGGCCTCTCTGCTGCAGCCCACATGTTTCAATGCAAAAGCAAAGTCCTACTTTTCACTCTAAACCACCAGAACCAAACTCTGCATCCAAAGACGACGCCATACGAAGACTCAGTTATTAATGCCTATCCATGAAATCAGCCACACTGGCAACATTCACTGCTGGACCAAATATGTGTCAAAGAAATAAAAAATATATTTCTTTTGAAATATTTTGAAATTAAGGTTTTTCTATAATTCAGACAGTTCTTCCAACTATTACAACTAAGGTTATTTAGTCAGGGATCAGCACACTTTAAAAAAAAAAGCCAGACAGTATATGTTTTATACTTTGCAGGCCAAGTGAAAGCTATTATATAGGTACTTTAGTAATCATTTAAAATGTAATGATTTAAAAATGTATAAACAATTCTTAGCTCATGGGCTGTAAAAACAATAGGTGGCTGGCTAAATTTGGCTCCTGGGCTATAGCTTATGGACTCTTGCTTTAGAGCAATAACTAAATAGACATTAGGAAGTAAACTATGGGGGGATTTAGAATTTAAAAAATGATAAATTTATATCCATTTGGGAAAAATTAAACGTAAAAAACAGAAAAGGAAATTTTAAAGGATGCTTATGATAAAAAGAAAGTTTAACAAATTTTGAGCTAAGCTTTTCCTTGCCCTAAGAGCAAGACACTTCATTTTTAGAATTAGACTCAAACTGTATAGATTTGAGTCAGGTAGTAAAGATTTCAGGCTGTTTGGCCACACAGTTTCTGTCACAACTACTCAACTCTGCGACTGTAGTGCGAAAGAGCCATAGTTAACATAATGAATGACTGTGGCTGTGTTCCAATAAAATTTATTTACAAAAACAGGTAAGAGGCTAGATTTGATCTGTGGGCCTTAGTTTGCTGACCCCTGCTTTATAGTCTTAGATTCTTTTACTGTAATTAGACAATGCCACCAACAAGGGGTTAGTGGTAGCAAAGCACACAATGCTTTGCTCCTGTTGAAAACAGGCCTCAGGAGTCAATGAAAACCCCCAAACCCCAGGAAGCCTTTTGCGATCTTCAAGTCAGAAGGAGGTGCTCACACGCTCAAGACCTTTCTTTCAGTTCTCCTTTCACTCCTCCAATATTAGAGTTACTCACTGACCAGTGCTTTGAGAACATTTGTGTGCATTCAAGTCACCTGGATATCTTATAAAAATGCAGACTCTAATTCAGCACGTCTGGGGTGGGGCCTGAGAGTCTGCATTTCTAACGGGCTCCCAGGTGATGCCGATGCTGCTCTTTCAGGGAGGACAGCTGAGTAGCCAAGCCCGCCGCCTCTGGAAGCTCCTCAGGGACAGGGTCCATCTCTCCATCTCTCAACGCCCTAGCACAAGGCTTCGCCTATCCAGAAATGCTTACCACATGGAAACTGTCAGATAAGGCAGGATTCTACCAAATCATTCTGGCTAATGCCTGTCTTTTCCAAATGAAAACAATTTCTCAGCTATGACCCTTAATTTCTTTAAAAAAATAATGACTTCATTAGTTTTGGAAAAAAATGATATATTTATTATTTTTTAAGGCCAGGCAATATAAAAAAATACAAAGAAGATTATAAAAAATCATCCAGGATCCCACCACCCAGAAATAAATATTAATATGTGGTAAACATCATTCCAGACAGTTTGCATATATTCAGATAAAAAGATAAAAGAATGCAGGAACAGAGGGGTAACTTGGAGGGAGGGCAGGTGAAGGATACATATAAATGGGATCACAATACATGTCATTATAATTTAAAAATACTAAGTATAAATTTTACTTGAATTTAACAAAGAAACAGAAATTTAGGTGAAACTGAAGGAATTGTAGAACTTCAGATGAATGAGTCTTCCCAAGAGATATTAGTTTCTAAAAGATTTCTCTGAAGTTAAGGAAAAAAAAATAATGAAAAAATTAGGATGCTAAAATCATTCTTTTTAAACAATATATTTCAATTTCAGACTGTAGCTACTGGCAAACTATTTCCTATTATGAAGTGAAGTAATTAGTACTCACACTTCCTCCAGTTCTGGTTATTTATGTTACTATTACATTGTCAAGGTTTCTGTTCCATAACCATCACCTTCAGAGTTGTTTAATTTTAATTCAATATGAAAGCAAAGTCAATACTCACCGCAAATGCTTTTTACCAGAGCTTCTCCATTTCTGAGTTTTGAATTCTGACTCATCATTTTGTTGTCTAAGAGTTTTCTAGAAAGTGCACGAGTACTAAAGTCCCCAAGTTCATTCACATTTGAAAATGTCTGCTGCCTTTTTACTGAAGCACAACTTGGCTGGCAATACAATTCTTGGGTTATCCTTCTTATACTTAGGGCTTCGGAGACATTACTCCACTGTCTTCTGGCACTGAGGGGTACTCTTAATAAAGCCACAGGCAGCCTGTCTTTTCCTCCTTTTGTGTGACTTGTTTGTTCAGCCTGGATGGCCAGAAGAGACCTTTTTCCATTTATCCACCCAGTCGATGATTACTAACTGAGCGTGTACTACATACTGGGTTGTGTTCTAGTGCTGGGCCCCTTTGAAAATGTTATAGTGTAGACTATTCCATGTCACAGTTTGTTGTGACATGATGTGTCCATTTGAGCTTCAGATTCAAATCTTTATTTCAGAAAGTTGTCTTCTATCCTATCTTAATGCTTTTCTTATTCTTTTTCTGATCTCTTCCATTCTCAGTAGGTTGTGAATGTCAAATGAGTTAATGTATGTAAATCACTTGGAAAAGTGCCAGGCACTTGCTTCAAAGTAAGATAGTACCAGGAGGAAGAGGAAGATGGGGGAGGGAAAGAGAAGAGAAGGAAGAGGAGAAGGATTCTCTTCTTCAGAAATACAAATGTCATGCCTCCTATATCTCAATCTCTCTAATCATTTCCCACCTTCGTATTCATTTCTTTTTGTATAATTTCCTCTAGTCTGTCCATTATGTTTCATTGCATTTTTAGCTGTTTATATTCTATTTTATTTCTAATGTGGCTTTCCCCTCCATGTTTATACATTTTTCATTCATTTCTTTTTTGATAATTAAGCATACTTTTTATCTCTTTATGTGGGCTTATAATCTCTAATTTGAATTCTTATAAACCAAAGAAGAGGTTTTTTCCCCCCTTTTTTTTTTTTTTTAAAAAAAGAGGGCAATAACATTATCTACAATTTGATACTATGGAAAATTGTTTTAACTCCTTGTTTTGGGAGGGTAATTTCTTTGGCAATCTATTTTCTTCACCTGGCTTTTAAGTTCTTTACATACCTATGCTCGAGACCTAGGACTCTTGTCCTAATATTATTTATCTTTAAACAGAGCCATGTATTTGTTGAATAATGAAAAGGATCCACAGAGGGATAGAACTGGGGTTCACTGGAGTTTCAACTTTTTCTTGAACATCCATTCACTAAGTCTGTTATTTTTCTTGACTTGGAATGTGTGTTCCCTTGGTGTGTGTACAGCGGGCTGCTGTGACTCACAGAAAAAGCCCTGTTACATGATAAGTACCTTGAGTTCTAATCTATCAAACTTCCCCCCTCCCCCTGCCCCACGCAAACTAGCTGGCTCAAAGGAAATGAGGAGAGCATGTCACACTCAGCTCTATTCCTCTCCCCTAGTTGTTTCATGATCTGGATCTTGAATGAGGTTTTTACAGTGGCTTCCCCACTTCTCCAGTGGCCTGCCCACATCCTTAGATCTTATTTGTTTAATTAAGGACCATTAGATATATCTTTTTGAATTGAGAGACTCCCTTTTTGTGAAATCTGTTTCCTGCTCAAGGTCTAAGGAGGTGTCTGCTCTTAAATTACCTCTTGTTTTCATCTATATTTCATAGACTCTGGCAGGTTAACAGACACTTTTGGTTGCAATAGTCCAAGTGACAAAAACCTAACCTAATGTACCATAAACTGTCCCTGTCAAAATAAATAAAGGAAAGAAGAAAGAAAGGTAAGAAAGGAAAGACAGAAAAAGGAAAGAAGAAAGGAGGGAAGGAAAGAAGGAAGGAAGGAATAAAAGAGAAAAATGAAACAGAGCAGTCTATAGTGTGGATATAGTGGCCTCAGGCACAGCTGGATCAAGGGGTTTGTATATCATCTTTAAACTTGGCGACTATCTCCATTCTGTTTGTTTATATATTACTTCTCTCTCAGAGTCACCTTCCACAAGGCAATGAACTGGCCACTGCTGGCTCTAAGGCAACATCATCTTTACAGTTTGTAAACTTGGAGAAAGAGCACTTTCCCCCAAGGCTAGGCACCAGGGAAGAATTCAATTGGCCTGGCTTGGCTCATGTGCCCACCTCTGAACCAACTAGCTGGTGGGTTGAAGAACTCTGATTCGCCTGCTCTGGACCACTTAACTACCTCTGGAAGAGGGGCAGGAAGACTGAAACAGTCTTTCTCTAAACATGAACTGAGCAGGATTTATTATACAGTGCAAGACAGTTCTTTATCCAAAGGAAAATATGCTAGGTCGACATAAAAAATAAATACATAAAAATAAAAACAATCAAGCCCATACTTCAGTGTAAAGTTTGCTTCATGCTCTGTAGTTTGAGCTTAGAACCATTTTTCTCTTTCATCAATGACAGTTATTTCTCTGGTTTTCATTCTCTGTTGCTTTCATTGGGTTTCTGCAGAATGCCTTTGCTTTGCCATCTTTAACCAGAAGCCCTCTTTTCTTATTTTTTTTACTCCAACGATACTAATAGCACTTGAGAGTTTACAAATAAGCCTTTCAAGCCTTATTATATCATTCCACAACCTACAGTGAGGGTTGAAAGGAGATGGGGGTGAAGGAGCATAATTATTTCCATTTTAAAGGTTAGAAAACTGAGTGCCTGAAAGTGTTAAGAGACTTGTTAAAGAGCATACAGCTACATCAAGTGGCTCAAATAATAACCGAATCTATATCCAGGGATTGTGGCTACCAGCTAAGAGTTGCTGACTCTCCACAAAGGGCTGCTCTCAGGTTTTCCTCCTAACAATTTCTAAACAACCATTTCCAACACATTTCCAAACCACAATAGTCTGGACAATATTTACACAGAGAGCCTTAAAAGGTTGTTAAGCACATATATAAAGGATTCATCAGATTGAATCACTGGATGGATGGATGGATGGATGGATGGATGGATGGATAGATAGATATTTATATATACATATATAAATGTATATGTGTAGATGTATGTATACTTATTTTTAATGAAAGCTGTTTTTAATCCATATGGCAATACAAAGTAAGAGAAAGTGGACTGTTGCTAAGGAGCAAGCCTGCCAGACCTTAAAGGAATCCTTAAATGGACACACAGAAACTACTGTAATTGACACACTGTTTTAAGATAACTTAATAAGTGCTTGAGAATGTTCACTTCTGGAAAGTTAGTCCCCTAAGACCTTGTTTGCAAATCCTTGCTTAGTAAATCCTTTTTTCCATCACAACCAGCAGAAAGTTAAACTCTAGTCCATCCCATGTCTGAGTTATCCACGTTCTAAATTAAGGGTGTACAATCAATGTGGTTTCACGGAAATAAACTGCTCTTTTCTCTCCCCCGCTTGAGAAACACTCAGCATGAAGGTGGCTGCTCCCACACTGGACAAACGCGTAAGGACCATGCGCAGGAGCATGTCCTCCCTTTGTCTGTCCTCTTTATATGATCTGCTCATGTTCCTTCTCAACTCGCTGTCATCTCATGCCTCTTTCTTTTCTAGTTATGCATTCCCTTCCCTCCTTTCTTCTGCCAGCCCAGCTCAGGTTAAGACTTTAGCATCAAAACTGGGAATACTGCACTGTGTCTCGAAGATCATTTCTTGGAATTATTCGCTTAAATATTTACAAGAAACAATTATCGAGTATCCCAGATTGATTCACAAATGTAATTAATGAAAGAACTGCTAATAGTTTCCATTTGCCGGTTTATTTCAATCTTATTGTATAATTTTTTTTTTTTCTGGCACTTCAACAAAATCCCATCCAATGATTAAAGGAGGTAAAGATTCATAAAGCAAAAATGTCATTACAAGTTAAACTTGCCAGGGTGTTTTTGCAAACACAACTCAGACTCAATCATTATATGATGCAAAAGCCATGCTAACAAAACAAAAAGAAAACAATTAGTGCCAAAGCTTCATAATTTTGGACAGTCGGGAAGAAGTGCTTCCAGTTCCTAATTGATTTCTCCTTTGCTGTTTGTGGGATAAAATATGTAACTGAAAAATGCCTTTGCTGTCCCAGACTGAGGAAGACATAATGATCTCTGGCTTGCCAGATTATTCTGCCACATCTAAAGGTTTATAAAAAATAAAATAAAATAGCTCTTGTCTGGTTTTTCCTAGTCAACTTTAATTACTGTAAGGATGGGTGCAGCAGAATAAACGTTTCTTTTTCACTTCAGTGCTGAAAGAAACACAAGTTCTCTGGCTGCCTTTCATGGTGAAGCTCTGGGGTCCGTGGCCTATTCTTATTCACCAACTGGAAAAGATCGGTTGCAATGGCCAGTTTGATGTTTTGTGCTCAACTCCCAAAGTCCCAATTTGAAGTTCGTTCTCTTCCACTTAAGGAGACATTTCATTTTTCCTTTAATTTAAAAAATGTTCTGAATGCAAAGTGACATTACAAGGACTCCTAGGTTGCTTAATATAAATCCGGCGTGTGCGACACTGTTCAGTCTGTGTTAGCAGACAAGGTCAGTTCAGCTAAACTAACTAGCTGCCAAGCAGCCAGTTCGGGGAAAAGTTTTAAGCACGCTACATGTGTACGAGCCAACGTCAGGCCTAAAAACCTAAAGTGAGGGCAACAAGTATTTGGTCTTAAAATGGCCCATGGAATTTAATCTTGTTAAGCAAATTCGAACTGGGCAGTTGTCCATGATGACCCAATGGAAAGTCATAGAAAAACATCTTTAACTGAGCGATCCTGTCCAGTCCAAGATTTTCTGCCTATCTTAGCACCACTCTGGCTGGGACTGGAAAACAGAGCCTGTTCCCTTTGCTCTATCCCTACCCCGGCCCCCTGTCATTCGACACTTCTTTAGGAAAACAAAGTAAGAATTCACATGGTCCATACAATAAACATTTCTTCACAAATCCTCAATATGGTAGGAAAATTGTTCCTTAATTTTCCAAGAGAAGCCCTAGAAAGCCATATCTGGGAATATAGTATGAACTTAGGGGTTCCTAAATGAGTGTGTGTGTATGTGTGTGTGTGTGTGTGTGTGTGTGTGTGTGTGTGTGTGTGTGTGTGTGTGAAGGATTGGGGTGGGAAAAAAAATCCTATCTAGGAACATGGTATGAAATAAAGTAATTCTCAATCATTCATTTTATGAAGGATTAGCAGAGGGATTTCATAGATAACAGAAATCTACACAACTCTCCTATTTTAACTATTGGTTTGCAAAATAAATATTTTAATCCAAGTTTCTACTGGAGAATAAAATAAATTAACTGTCTACTCTTTTGTGGAATTAACAAAACTGAACTAATCCAAAGAAATGTAACGAGAGTCCAGGACAGGCAAGAATCCCAAACAGAATAATCAGTCGTCTCTCAGGGTGGCCTGGAACAGTCCAACCAAAGCAAACACTTTATTCTGACAGTGCTATCAAAGCAGCATTTTGGCAGGTATGAATAAATGTTTTCCTGAGGTTTAAATAAGAAATGATATAAAATCAACTCCATTCGCTGTGAGAATTCTTTCCTACTCACGTATCATTAACTTAAAATTTGTTTTCTATAAGAAAAAATCAACTCAATCACCTACATAAGATAAAAAAACAAACTGGTAAAGGACATAGTTATTATGATGAGAAAATCAAATAAAAATAATACCAACCCTCCACTTCTGAGATGAGATGGCAAGGAAGCTGCCTCTTGCTCCTTGATTTCTCTGAAGCCTCCACCATAAGTTAGCTGAAGTGGGTGACTCTTTAAGTGACCAATGGCATTTGATTCTGTTAAATAAATCCCATTGATTTTCACCATAGAGTCACCCGTCATAATTCTTTCTTTGGATTCTATTGTCTTCTTTCCTGTAATAACCAAGGAAATGTTTTGTCAAAGTATTTCTGATTTTAGAAATCACTATCTTTCAATATCTTTTTCAATCTAAGACTGTATACAATTTAAAAGTTATAGATTACTTATAATCAAGCCAGGAATTACATGGTAAAACCTCCCTGAACATATATAAGACCTCACCACTATTTTAGGCTTGGTATCATCAATTCAGCAGATAAAAATGAATAGGATCTTATCTCTATTAGCTTAGTTAGAGTCTACCTAAGGTAAACATTCAAATTTAGGTTTATGAACTACCTAAGTCCACATATATATTCTGTGTCCCTTAATAATATAAGTCCTCTTTCTAAATCTGATCGTTAGTAACTTTGATTCAAAAATATATATATTTATTGAGTAACTCCCTGATGTCAGGCACCGTCCTAAGCACTTGGGATGTATCAGTAACAAAACAAAGATCCCTGACTTCATAGGGCTAACATCTAAATAGGTATAAACAGGCCATCAGTAATACACCGTAATAAATACAATATATAAGATAATAAGTGCTATAGAAAAAAGCAAAAGTAGAAAAGTGAAGAAGGGTAAAAGGGAATGCAGGCAGGTAGCGATTTTGAACAGGGTGGGTACCGTAGACAGGCCCTTAAAGAAGGCAAGGCAGCTAGCCATCAGATGATAAGGGACAGTATTTCCAGCACAGGGAACAGCAGGTGCAGAGGCCCTAAGGCAAGAGTGTGCCTGACGTGCTCAAGAAACAGCAGGAGTGGAGTGTGTGAGGGAGAGACCAGGAGGGAAGGTGATCAGAGGGGCAGGGGCCAGATCCTGGAGGCTAACAGACCACTACCAGCATTGGAAAGAGGAGGGTACTGAAACTCCTATAAAGCTTTCTAAAGGAGAATAAGATAGGGTTGCAAAAAGATACCCGATCTCTGAACTGGAATATCTGTAGTGTTTATGGCTGCATATTCTTAGACTTGCAATGCAACGCTGTCTCTTTATCAGTGACTGACTGACATTAGGAATAGCTTATCCATGATGCTGCTTCTGTCGTCTGTGATAAAGTTGTTTTTTTTTTTCAAAGTAGAAAGGAGCATGAGCTTTATACAGAAAAATACGGCTTTGTAAGCTTTTCTAAAATGACTCAAGGTTTCCTCTTCTGCACTTGAACCAATAAACAAAAACCAACAAAACCACCTAGTCTACCTCTCTGACCAAACTCCCTGCTTTCAAAACACTCAATTGTAAAGCTGAAAGGAACCTTAGAAACTGGCTAGTTTAACCTTCACTTTTCAGATGAGAAAATTGAGGACCCAAAAGATAAGGTGACTATTTTAAGGTCACAGAGTAAGTTTGGGGAGAGCCAGGACTGTATGGGGGGAAGAGAATAGGCTTTACATTCCATCAGACTTGAGGCCAAATATGGGCTGCATGACGTGGGCAGGTCACTCAACTTTTCTCTCACCTTCTTCGGTGGTCCCCACCTCTTGAGGATATGGTGAGAATTAAATGAAATGGCCTAGTAACGTGACTTGTATGGTGCCAGCACACTCGAAACCTGGACGCTAACTGTCATTATTATTACTGGAACCCACGAGTCCTGACTTCTGGCCCAGGGCTTTCTCCACGGCGCCATGTCACCTTACGTAACTTCACTGCTGAATGACAGTGCACATATTTTGTTTTAGTTACAAAGCACCTTCAGCCTGGGCCTATGTCTTAGCATTTGTTCCTTTCATTTACTTCACTCCATAAGTATTTATTCAGCACCCACTGCCATGTGCCAGGTGCTGGTGGTCCAGTGGTGAACGAGAAGTCCCGGCCATCGAAGAGGAAGCACACCCACACTCAGAGGTGGAGGAGCTGCATCCCATCTATCTTCACAGTCTATAGAGTGAGCTCGTCAATTACTGCTACAGTGAAGAGCTGCCCTGGGCCTCACTCTTACTCCTGATGGATGCCCGCCGTTAAACTGAGATCAAGTCACCACGTTGTTGTCTCCCTGGCAAATATCGGCAGTGTGTTGTACCAATTTGTAATAGGTTATGGGTAAACATCAAAGAGATTCTACAGCCAGTAGCATTACTGTGCAGGAACGGTTCCATTTCTCAGATACTTCTTTAGCACCTACTACGTACTAGACCTTGTTTTAGCCTCTCGGGCTACAAATAGAGAAAACCTCTTAACCTGCTAAAGTTGTTCAGTCTAGTAGGAGAGAGAGACAAGCAGACGTGTGTAGAGAGACATGTACTATAGCGTGGTCCGAGCCAGGTAAAGAGGATATAGAGAGCGGGGGAGTCCTGAGAGGTTGGGAGTTGGCCAGGAAAGAGTCCTAGAGGAGGTGGAGCCTGCAAAGCATTTTGAAGGGTTAATAGGAAGCAAAAAGAAGTTCTGAGAAGAAGGAACAAAAGCCTTGAGTCAGAGCCAGCTTCATATGTGTACAAGCTGGGCTCGATGCTTAGCTGGGCCCTGCACTTGGTTTAATGCTTTGCTACTGCCATCTTGAAACTCTGAATAATTTTTAAACAAAGAGGTCCACATTCCCATTCTGCACTGGATCCAGCAAATTATATAGCAGGTCTTGCATGAGGCTTGGAACAGCAGGATGGGTGTGGGGAACTGCAAGGAGCTCCATCTTGCCGGTGCACTGACTGTGGGTGGGGGAGAGGCAAAGGAGAGCTGGGAGAAGGGCCTGGAATGTTAGGCTGGGCCAGATCACAACAGAGCTGTACATGCTAAGGAGCAGGGACTCCATCCCCCCAGCTAAGAGAAGGCAAACTACAGACCCACCGAATCTGGCCTGCCTCCTGTTCTGGCACAGCCTGCAAGCTCAGAATATTTTTTTAATGGTCGGAAAAAAATTTTGAAATAAAAAACAATATTTTGTAACATGAGGTAATTATATGAAATTCAAATTTCGGCAGCCATAAATCAGTCTATGGCTGCTTTCCCACTACAATGGCAGAGTTGAGTAGGTTGAATAGAGACCGTGGATGGCCCACAGGTCTAAAATATTTTCCATCTGGCCCTCTACAGAAAAAGTTTGCCAATTTCTGTGCTAGGTCACTGTTTCCCAAACTGTGTTCCCCAAAAGACAGGTTCTGCAGCCAAGTCGATCTGTGAAGATGCTGGGTTGAATTAAAGTTAAACAGGTTTCTTTACCAGATGGCTTTACCAACTCTTTAAACATGCTCATGTGTATTGAGACTCTCCAAGAGAGAGAGAAAGTAGGCAGACTTATTTGAGCAGTGAACCCTTTTTCCAAGGAAAAGCTATTAATATTTGGCAAGCACTCCTTTAGGCACAGGGTATTTTCAGCAAGAGGATGACGCAATCTGATTTTTATTTGCTGCCTGACCCCTTGCCCTTTGAGGCACACAGAAAATGATCATTTTCCATGGTCCACTGGTTTAAGGTGATAAGGCCACTGCTCACAGCCACGTCTGGTTGAGAGCACAGCTTCCCCGGGCTCTGCTGGCTGCTCCAAGGGCTGAGGGTCCTTGTGTTGACCCACATGCAGCCCCCCGGTAAGCAGAGGGTAAAGCAAGACAGGAGGGCTGGAAGACAAGGGACAAGGCAAGAGGTGATAAAGGCAGCATGGCAGTGAGGGGAAAGGAGAATGCCGACCTCAGAGATACTTAGCCCACTAGGAAGCCCATCGAAGCTTGGTGATATCACAGATGACAGGGATGGGTGAGAGAGAAGGTGGAGACAGCCCTGAGGTCTCTGTCTGGCTTGAATAACGAGGGAGCTATTAGCAACACTGCCCCCTCCAGCCAAAAACCATACTTGAACACAGAACAATTAAACTGCCAGCCCTATGAAAATGACTGCACACATCTTTTCCCCTCTCATTTTCTTAAATCAGAAATTCCGACCTCACCACCACATAGCTAACCCTGCCTGTGGCAGAATCAGCTACAAATGACTTCACGCCAAAGGGAGAGACAGACCCACTGCCTCTGTCTGTGCACAAGTTGCCTTTACAGTTATCCAACTAAGGATACTTCTTCTAAACTGCAGAGGCTCTGAAACAAGCCCAGGGAGCTCCTGCGCAAATGACAATGGTTGCGAGGCTAGAGCACTAAAATATATATGTATTTTTAACTTGGGCAACGTGTGCTTTTAAAATGACAATGACTTTTTAGTGCTGTTGTTTCATGGGTGCTGACACAGACCTCAGGGATGATGAAAACAGTGAAGTGGGGCGACTGCAAGCAGGGTGGATAAAAGAACCGCAGCAAGGACGTGCTTCGGTGCAGCTTGGAGGTGTGAAGGCGGCCTCAGTGCTGGGAACTGGTGCCGCAGATGGCCCTTCCCAGAGCAGAGCTGCAGTACTGTGGCCAAAGGCCAAGCGACCCAGGAGGGAAGGAGCTAAGCCATGAGGGAAGCAAGGAGACGAAGCCGGTGGGTGAGACGTCCATCTCTTCAGTCACCTTCACAAAGATATAAACAGCTCGGCAAGCAACAACTACTTGTATAGCATTTAGATGGTATTAGGTATTAGACGTAATCTAGAGGTGATTTAAAGTATATGAGAAGATATGTATAGGTTATATACAAATACTCCACTGTTTTATATAAGGGACTGGAGCATCCACGGATTTTGGTCCTGGAACCAATTTCCCACCGACACCAAGGGACGACTATACTCTATCAAACATCATGATGTGATTCTACCTCTTCAGCTACGTCAGGGATCACTAGGGACAACAGAAGCCAGATAGGAAAATGAGTGAAGTGGGCTGGGGGGGATGCGGGACCGCAGATTGTATCCTGGGCTAACAGGGGTGGGTACTACTCAGCTCCATCATTCCCGTGGGGCCATGTGGAAAGGGACCCAGAGTTGCCAGATCTTCTATAAGCAGTCATAAATATGGTTTCTGGAAAGAGATCTTCTACATTTAAATGTTGGTGACTAAAGAAAACACCTGTATGTCAAAAGTAGGATTCTCAGTTCGAGGTTATAAACCTTGGCATCCATCCTCAGACTGTTTCCCTTCTCTGCCTCTTCATCCCTCTTCATCGATCCTTAGGCTAAAGGAGGCCAGTTCGCTCAGCCGCTGGTAAAGCAGTTTTCCAATATTTTTTAACTGTCTAAAGTAGTGATAAGTTTATAATATGATTTAACATAAATATGGCCTTGAACACACATGTACATATCTGAAATAAAGTTTCCTGAAGCAATACTTACCCTTATTGTCTGTAATGCAGCCCGATATTTTCCATTCTATTCTATTTCATTTTTTAAAAATGCTGGCGCGATCCACTAAATTGTCATCCTACTAATGGGACATTTCCTGCAGCTGAGAAAAGCCTTAGCATGCCCTGGACAGGAAATGATTCCAACTGCTGAAGGCACTCCTGAGAATTCCAGGGTTTTAGCCTTCGTGTTCTCAGGTTTACATACCTGCCAGCAATTCTGTAGCAGCAAGAGAAGCCCCATTCAACTTTTGCTTGCTTACATTTTTCCAGGGGATCAGATAGGTATTTTTAAAAACCCAAACTTAGCGTACATTATATGAATCTTAAAAATGCCTAATGACATTAATAACTTTCTGAACTCTAAAAATCATTTGTTTCCAATATAGGTGAACCCATTCATTAGAAAACATTTATCCTAATATTCTTTTTCTACCAAGTAACGTGTTTTTTTTTTTAACTGTGATATTTAGGTATTCTTTATAAACATCCAGAAGGTATATATGAATTATATTTCTTATCCAGTTTTTGCACAATGTTAACTAAGTCAATGTAAAAATCATGTGGGATTTGAAAAAAATTATATAAAAATAGCTTTTGTGTGCAAATTCAAGAAACAGGCCTGCCCCCGGTTTTAAATATCGTTACTTGGCCTTACGCTCAGCAGAAGGCAGCGTCCTGTCCGGCAGAAAAGCCACCTGGGAGGCCACCCTGAATAAGCGCGCCCGGGCACTGCTTACTCTTCTAATCTTCGCAGGGTCCACTGGGGGTTTTGGAAAGGCAAGGCAAGGATCCTCCTTTGTGGTAGGAGATGCTGGAGCTTTCGGTTTCTGGAAAGAGATTTTTTTTTAAACAGTTGGCATGAGTTTCTATGTCTCAGATAAGACCAACCACCCTAGAGCTGCACTGACACTTCCAGATGAACACAGTGTTTTCTGCCCGGCCTCCTCCTGGCCCCTGGATTCTACGTCTCATTGGCTCATCTTATTAATGTGTTATATAGATAACAGTTTTTCATTGTTTTGTCAATCATATCGTATTAAATACTTTACTCTCCTGCTTAGTGTATTTGAAAATAAAAATGGTTTACCCATGCTAGCAAACAGATATCTGTATAAAAGGCTATAAACATTGGTAGAGTATATTCAACACACTTTGCAAATTTTTATGTTTAATTTAGCTCAGAAAACATATAGGGCACCTAATCAAAGAAGACAAAATTCCTAGAACATTTAAGGGATCTAGCTGGCTTGACTCGCCCCCACCCCCAGCACATGGGCCTCAACCAATTTCCTTGGGATCAACAGATGGGAAGACAGGATTTCACCTATTCTACATGAAAGCTGAAAGAGGGAGTCCATGATTCCATGACGTCCCACCCCAGAAAGAAGTTGCTATGATTTAATTTGGAAAGCAGCAACTGCGTCTTTGCTGTGCATCGCCTTACACACCACACACACTGGCCTTTTGGCATTTCATGCCTCTCTCTCTCTCTCTCTCTCTCTCACCTCTGGGAAGTTAGAAAGCAAATATTAAAAATTCCCCAAGCACATAACCTTTGGCTTTGGCAACTGTACGTGCATTTCTATTACCATGATTTTCTCCACAGGTAATCGGGGCTCCTCTGTCACTCTCAGCATGTGACTCACTGCTGTAACGTTACTATTCCTTTCAGAAACAGTGAAAGGAGAAACACGGCTTTGACATTCTCATTTTGCTTTTTCTTACCCTGGATCTCTCTATCCTCAAGGTATATGTGGGCTTCAAAGTCCCGTTCTTTTTAAAATATATTACATTTTGTTCAACTTGTCAAATATTTGAAGTTTGGTTCCTATAAAATATAAAAATAATGCCTCAAAGGAATCTCTGCTGTGAGAAGTCAGGACATTAGTCTCCGTGAGGAGGCAGTGTCTGACGTGCTGGTAATGATCTAGTTCTTCTTTTTTGCATGTTGGTTACTGAGCGTGTTGAGTTTGTATACATTTATCAAGCTGCACTCTTAGGACCTGTATCTTTTCTGTATGTCAATAAAAACTTTAATAAAAACCCGGGAGATTAAGTAATGAGGTTCTGTAAGGTTAGGAGATGCAGGGAGGATTCTGTTTTAACAATGATAATAAAGAAAGAAAAATTTTCCTATTTATTCACATGGTCATGTCTTTTCCTACTTTATACAATCCAAAGCATGAGAGCAGTGGTTCCTGTGTATGCAAATCTGAATACCAGCTAATCAGAGCAGCAGAGTGAAAACAGGAATAACTACCACCACACAAAAGCCCTGCATCTCAGAGCTGTCGTGGGAAGGTGAGGAGCTGTTAAAAAGGAAAAAAGGTGTACCTGGGCATTCCCATGCAGCAGGTAGATATAAACGTTAATGGAAGACTGCAAATTGCAATGCTTTCCCCCTCTTATAAGGTTACAGGTGCTAATGGGAACCCTGATGAGCTAGTCAGGCCAGCCAACCAGCCAAGGCCTGAGTCCAGGAGCAAGAGCACTAGTTTTTCTACGATCCTCTGAAGCCCAGTTCATTTCCGAGTGTAGGCAGCCTCACCGCCTGCTGGAGGGTGTGCAGGGAGCTCAGGCCAGATATGGGAGAGAAACAGAGAAGGGTAGGCCTGCAAGTACAAAGAGTTGAGCTGATCTGTTAAACGTAGGAGCTGGAATGGGTTGTTCTCTGGGTCCCTCTTCCTTGTCTGACTGCTGGTTGAGAAATTTTTAAAAGGCAAAGTAGCCTGAGAAAGTGTCCTAGATCCAAAAAGTGCTGAAATTCACTTAGTTAGGTCTTCACAAATTCTTTCAGCAAGCTTGCCCCTTAACTATTCTAAGAAGAACCTCCATCTTCCCGCTGCCTCCTTTATCCTCCTCTCTCTCCTCCCACTTTTATTTCCCCTTATCTCCTCCCCTTTGCCAACTTAGTAGTTACCAAAGGGTTCATTAAAAGGTGAAGTGGAAAAGAGGAAAGAGGACAGGTAATGGGAGGCCACTTTCAGAATTTTTTTGACTGGGAGCCCCAAACTTTAATTATTGTTTCAAATGAAATATACTTAAGACTCTTACGTAATCCACCATAACAAAAAATATTTCAAACTACAAAAGTTATTTAACTTAACATGGAGATTTCTTAGTCCACTTTTACTTCACACATAGCACCCAACCATTCCGCAGTAAAGAAATTTAATTGCAATGACCGTAAGCAGTGGCAATTGCCAACATTACCTTTGCATAACACCTAATCCTGCAGTTCAAGAACTGTACCAGTTTGACCAAGGACCAGGTTATCTCAAGGAACAGATTTTTAGGAAAGAGTAGGTGGAAACTGAGTGAGTCCCAAAAAACTATGGCAATATTAAAAACAATTCACAGCAGTTGAATGACAGAATTAGAGAACAGAGAGCCATTCTACAACCAGGTAGACCCACTGGGCTGCCAGATTGGGGGTCCTCTTATTGCAGCTGGCTCGAAACCCAAGTGGTTTCCAAGGCTGTAAGTGAAAGAAGCCATGTGTCAACAACGGCTGGCAAAATATTTATTGCACATTGGTTCATGAGCACCATTATGGAATCTTATTTTTGTCATCTACAATATAAGAACAAGTATAACCTTACTCACACAGGCATTTTGATGAGCACTTTAAGAATATAAGATACATTTTGAGATAATTGGTGTCACTGGGACATGGACTATACATTAAATCATACCACTGAGTAATGTTAATTTTCTGAGCTATGATGATAGCATTATGGTTATGTAGGAGACTATCCTTGTTCATATGTGATGCACACTTAAATTTTTATGGATGAAGTCTTATAAGGTCTACAACTTACTTTCAAATAGTTCATGAAAAATAAACATACACACATAAACAGTAATACAAATTGAGAAGCAGCTTGAGTGACACCCTAATTCCATAAAAGTCTGAGGAATCTGCATCACCAGGTACTTGTGGTAGCAGGGGCATAATGGGAGGAGTGCCTAAAATAAGAGCATTGGCTGAGAGTCTGGGTAACTCCTTCCCTCCCAGCTCCACACAGTCAGGCTCCTGAATCCAGCAGTAGATGGGAGGTTTGTTCTCTCAAGAGGGTCTCGTATCAGGCTAACCAGGAACAGTTGTGGGTCAGGGTACTTATTGAAAACATAGGTATAAATAGAATATTTACATACTGAATGCTAAACATTCCTACCTTCTTCCTCCTGGAATGCAAGCAGTCTTTATTCCCCAGACAAGACCTTGGCAGATACTTCTATAGAGAATTGACTAGGCCACAAAGACAGCCCTAAAGATACTGCCGTGGGGGTTTCATAAACAACACAGCCCAGTCAGATGCTCCCCCGTCCCCAAATGTAGATGTGGGTAGGTTTCGCCCATGGGTTGACCAACCCATTCCACATGCTTCTACTCTCAAATATGAGCAGCCAAACAAACAGCATGAGCTAACAGAGGAGAGCCTCTGACTATGAAAAACAGAGACCCAAACAAACAGAAAAATGCAACAAAACTAACGGAAAGACCATGTGAAGACAAAGGGAAAAGATGGCCACCCACAAGCCAAACAGAAAGGTCTCAGAAGGAATCAGCCCAGCGGCCACCTTGATCTCAGACTTTCAGTCTTTAGAACTGTGAGAAAATAAATTTCTGTTGTTTAAGCCACGCACATACACGCACATTCACACACACGTGCACACACATAAATGCAACAATAATTTTACAGGGAGAAGAAAATAAATTAAAAAATCAAAACTCTCATTAATATGTGCAGATAAGATGCTACAATTATAAAACAAGAACAAAATGTTATACATTTAAAAAGATAATTCGGAGAGGGGAAGCTTTTGGAAATTAAAAATATGATAGCAGAAATAATAATAACTCAATAAAAGAATTAGAAGATAACATCTCATCTAAAAAAAATGAGAAATAGAAAAGAGAAAATAAGAAAACTGAAGTGCCAGTCCAGGGGATACCACAATCAAATAATAAATTCCAAAAAGAGCAAACAGAACAAAAAAGAGGGGAAAACACATCAAAATAATTCAAGGACATTTCCCAGAGCTGAAGGGCATGAGATTCCACATTGGAAGCACCCAGCATGATGGGTGAAAATGGACAAACACAAAGATCTGTTATCATGAAATTTCAGGACCCTGGGAACAAAGAAAAATCTTACAAATGTCTAGAGAGAAAAATTAGCAATCATGGTCTTAGATAATTTACTTGCCATACATTCTTCCTTAAGAAGTTATTGGATGGAGTGTTCCACCAAAACAAGAGTAAATCAAGAAAGACAAGGACTTGGGATGCAGGAAACAGGAAAGCTAGCAGGAGAGGAAGGAGCAAGCTGTGCAAGAGGTGCCCAGGGCAACTGGTCTAGTGTGGAAAGTTCTCCAAGGAGATGAATCGACAGATACCTCATGTGCCTGAACATATGAAGGAGATTGAGCCTATTGGGGTTGAAATAGTAATAAAAATGTAAAAAGCAAGGCAATTATTAATATTAGGGAAAACAAAAAGTGGTGCAGAGAAGGAGAAGTAATCATCATTAAGCATCATTAGTTCAAGGACTGCCTGTAAACAGGGTTTATATAATCATAGTCAGAGAAAAAGGATCTAACCAGAATCATGATATATCTATATCGGGAGTAGCAGTGGGGACAGAAAGGATGAATGTGTTGTGAGGAGGCTTGGGAGGAAAGATTTAAAAGAGTTAAATCTTCATTTTCTTTAGTAGGAAGTCATTAGATAATTCTTCAAGCTCGTAAATCAGAGGGCAGCAAGACACTGTATTATTTAAGAATTTGGATGTAAGTACCAAAATAATGAGCCAAAAGAGTTTAAAATAAGAGTCACTGCGGAGGTGAGAATGAAGAATAAGGGGACAGGAGGCTGCTGGAGTTGTTCTGGTAGCAAATCTTTGACTCTTTATGTACATGTGTTTATTTGTATATAAAAATATTAAAAATTAAACTACATATATGCATAACTTTAAAATTTTTTAAAAGATATTATGAAACACTGTTTGCCAGGTTACTCTATATTTCCAAAATTCTTTATTATTAACCTATAGGTAAATAATAGAAATGTTGCATTAGATACTAACCATTATATTTTAAAAAAGCATAAAAGAATTTGTTTTCATATTAAATTATCAGTACGTTTAGTTCTACATAATCGTTTCTTAGCACATACTAATGATTCCAAGTATTTCTGACTAATTCCATCTCACAGTACTTGTGATATTATAAGGTACTCACAAGCTCTAGTGGGCTGAGACGTGTGCCGGAGATGGGCCTGGAATCAGATGATTCAAAACTGGATGCATGGAGGCTAGCACAGGAGATGGAACAGAAATATTACTTTGTGAAAATCATTTCTTTTATTTCTAGTATATCTAGCCCCCCAAAAAAAGTATTCAATGCATAAGCCTTGAGAAAGATGTAATTTTAAAAAATCATAGTACTTAAGACATTTTATTAGTAAGTTTTCATTGCTTTTAGGAGGATTTAAAAATATTGAATAATGAAAAAAAGAGATGTATATTGTGGGCTTTTTTTTTTAAAGCTTTGTTCATTTTAATTTATAAAGTTCGTATGACAGCCACTATTAACCACTGCAAATCGACTTCCTGAACCCAGGCCTGGAATTATCTTTAGGAATCTCGAACACAAGAGGTACAATTAGTAGAAGTCAAACTTTAAAAAGCAACTTTCCTTAACTAGAATTAATGTCATCTTACATATCTGAGTGTGCAAGCAAGAGAATTGTCATATACCTGAAGGAGGAAGGGGGTCTATTTTCTGGTGTCCTCGAAGATGCAGGTCCAAATAGTTTTCGTTGGTCTTCCTGTGGTGTAAATGGTCTTTGGGTCCTAACTGTTCTTAACGCATTTCGTGCTTCACTTATGATTTCTGCACTGGTCTTCGGCTTGGCCACTGAAGGTCGATAAAATGGATCCAGATTTCCTAACTTTTTATCATTTGGAGACAGCATCTTTCCTTTTAAAGTAAAATGTTCTTCAGGTGGACACCACACCCTGCAAACATGCAAAATATCAACTATTTTCATCCAGTAGTTTAGAAGAAGGTGCTTAGACCTACCCATATGTGCTGAAGGTATTCCTCTACATTAAACTTGAAAAAATGATGAACTGTTTTTAATTAAAAATCGACTGGGCAGTTACGGTTAGAAGATAAGGATAGGGGAAGAGCTTTCGAAGGTTAGGTCTATGGGAATATATGTGATTAAGGCAAATGATGCACAGGGCAGGGAAGAGAGTCCAAATGGAAGCCAAACCTAAAGAGAGAGTACAAGTCATGAAAGAAGATGGACTAGGAGAAGAAAACCATCTCATAACCTCCAACCTATATCAAAAAAAATACTAGGGGGCTCTGTTACAAATTTTAACTAACGTTTCCTTTTCTTTCCTACTGCCCTCCACATGAAATGCTAGTATAAGGTTAAATTTAGACAAATGGGGCCTATTTCCAATCTATATTTGCTTTTATAGATATGGTTTGTAAACTCAGAGAAAGGTTCAGCCCCACATTTGCCCATTATATATTTGAATGAATTGATTCAAATCATCTACAATTTGAAATAGTATCCTAGATGAATAAATACCAAATGCCAGTATCAGTTGATCCTTTTGCAGGTCACCTCCCTCAATTAAGAGCGAAAGTCATGCACAAGGGCGATGAGGATGCAGATTCGTCTTAAATGCTGGTGTATCCCATAGAGACCTGGTTAACTTGGCAAGAAACCTCAGACAGCTCTAAACTAAAATAGTAGAGATTTTAAATACAATTCTAATTAGTATATGGTATGTTCATTTACAAAAACAAACAAACAAAAAACTCTAATTCTCTGAAAATGTTATATCTCTAGGGAGATACAGGTCTGGAAATTATTCATATTTTTTAGCTTCCCAATTTTAGAATAACTTCTGCAAAAAGGAAAGAAAATTGTGACATGCCCAAGGAAATAAAAAGACTCCATTTCCATAAGTAGAATCAAAAGGTGATTTCTTAGACAAATTAAGAGGATTTACTATATTATGATTCCATACATTAAGTTGTTACATAAAAACAGACAAGAACATTTGTTTAGTTCTACCCAGGCCTTACTCTAAGAGTTTCTGAGGAAAAGAGTATGATGGAAACTGTAAACAATATACCATTCCTTTCAATATGGAAAGGCCAGGTGCTGAGGTAAAAAGATAAAAAACTACTGGATAAGCAATACTATTTTGGGAATTTTTAATACAGGCGTTTGAATTTAAGCGAGGTCTTCAGAATTATATGTATATTAAAACAACCAACAAAAACTATGGCAGACCTGATACATTTTACTTCTAATATGATATGATGTGATTGGCTCTTAATTAAAAAATATTCAATGCTAATTATTAAAAATATATATAAAGTATTTTATACATACATATTATTTTTTAATTAATAACATAAATTCTAACATCTAACTTAAGTGGCCATAACAGGTTTGTTTGTTTGTTTGTTTGTTTGTTTTTAAAAGGCTCATTGCAGTAAGAAATTATACTGCTTAGTGACAGAAGCTTCAGTACAATGAACAAATTTTTTCCAGAACCCAAATCAGGTTTGTGACTCTCTCGGCCCCACATGGCACTAATAACAAGTGTACCAATATTCAGAGGTGATCTGGCAAACCTAATAAGGATGAGAGAAAAAGGCCTTGGGATGAGTAATAATGCATCATTCCTAAGGTCTTCCCTGACTGCATTTTATTTTGCATACAGGAATTTAAACTGGTCAAATACTGGTGGAAACAATGTAAATAATGGACTTAAAAATCTTTCTGTAAAATTTTATCACATATTCTAACATAACTTTCTCTGTCCCCTTTTCCTCCCTTTCCCCAAAATCTCATTTTACTAGTTATGTGTAAGATCTACATAGTTAATCTATTAATATTATTAACTAAATCAAACATGGAAATGTTCAATCCCACTGAGTTATAAGTGGGATTTGGGGTGGAGGGGGATTTTTTTCTTTATATTTGTTAAGTTACAAATATTTATTATGGATGGTTTTTGTCAACGTATAAAATAATCACTCAGAGTTAGAAAGCTTGTCTATTTATAATAAAGTATACCTGAACCATTACACAATGGTATCACAGAAATTTTAACTTTACAAAAATTCTCTTGACAACTGGAACAAATCCATTTGGCTAGAATTGACTTAACTGCTTCCTATATGCAGAGCCCTCTGCTTAGATCTCTGGGAACAGAGACAGGAATAAATACTATCTTCACTCTCCGGCAAGAAAGACCACTAATGCTAGTCCAACATTTACTTTGATACCAAGCATTGTGTTAAGTACTCTCGAGTACATCTTCTCAATTAATCTCCACAACAATTCTGTGAGGTGGAGAAAGTTTTAAAGCAATAACAACAACAAAAAAAGCTGACATATGCCCAGAGGTGACATTCAAGCTATTACTCTCTAGATGGGGTGGTGGGAGGTGGGGCACTTAGAGGGCTCAGGCCTGCAGCTTTTTACACAGCAACAGAGACAAGCCAGTATTTTCACAACTGGAGTAGCCTTTTTGGTGTGTACCAGCTGAGTATTAGCCCCACTTGTACCCAAATGATTTTAATGCAAGGTAGAAACCGATGGGGGCAATGAAAAAAATTAACTACCATGTGATTACAAAAGATGAAGGGATTTATGATTAGAAAAAGGTGTCAAGTTGACCTACTAGAGCTGATGCTTGAGCTGGGTTCCAGTAAATTGGGCTGAATTTGAGCAAGTGGCAATGGCTGACAGTGGGGTTGGAGTAGAGAAAGAATTTCTAGCAAAGTCAATGAGTGAGCCAAGGTAGATTGTCAATAACATATGGGTTATGTGCTGGACAAGAAGGATCTCTGGAAATGAAGACTGGAGTTGGACCAGAGACAGAACTGAATGACAGGTCAAAAAATTAAATAAAAGCTGATGAAAAAATTAAAAGATTTGGAGGCATGATGTGATCTGACAGAGATAGGCAGAATGGAAAAGAGGGAAAGATTAAAAGGGACAAAATCAGGCAGTTCTTCTACAATCTCCCAGCTACTGTTAGAGGTCCTCAAGAAAGCTGTCCTGAACATGCCATTCCCAGCCTTCCAGGCTTAGTTAGGTATCCTTCCCCTGTTCTCCACAAGGTCTCCAGTTGGTCTCTGTCAGTACACCCTTCCACTGTTTGTTTTAGACCTACCTGTGCACCTGGTGTTGCCCCACCAGACTCTGAGCTCCAGCTCATTTGAGGCATGGCTGAAGATCAACACTTGCATAATTGCTGGACTCTATTTTCGAATACAGACCTGAGCTATGAAATAACCAGACGGAAGCTGCACAGCTTCCTTCATTAGAGACATTTGTTACGGTGGATTAGGAAAGTATATTGGACTTCATTTCAAACAGCATCTGATTTTTGAGGCTGTGTGGTCAGATGAGATCAAATGTAGTCCCCTTTTCCTTTCTTGCCTTCATTTTGAGTTGCCTGGCATGGAGTAAGACTTGATAAATGTGATCAGGAAATGAGGTCTTGAAAGCCCTCAGGAGTGAAAGTGAATATAGGTAAGGAGAGATGGGAATCACTGAGGTGCACCAAGAACAGAACCAGCAAGATTTAGCATCTAAGAGGACAGAAAAAGGGCAGAGGTGACACTGGGTGTGCAAAACTAGGGGTAACCTTTTTAAAGAAAATGCGGGAGAAGCAGGCTTTGAAGGAAAAGAAGAAAGCAGCTGAGTTCTGTCCTGCCTCACTGTCCTAGGTTTATGATATCCACAGGATCTCGAGAGTATGAACTCTGCTGGCGGCAGGAAATTTGAAACTGGAGACTGTTTTAAAAAAATATTTCTTTTTGGTTGAAGGAAATGTTCTGAGTTATCGTTTATAAGTTTATACCCAATTATGAAGACCTGTCTTCACTTTTGATGCTAATGGTCACCTTACCAGAGCCTTCTTGTTAAATGCAATACACTATCAAGACGTTTGGAGTAGGGAAAAGACTAGTAGTCATCTTCATACTCTTTTCTATGCAAATGAAATACTCAGAACTCCTGCCATGATTTTGAATTACTTTTGTGTTAATATGAGCATCCAAAGAGGCAGTGGTTAAGTGTTTGGATGCTGGAGTAAGGGTTCAAATACTCTGACAATTCACAGCTATGTAACTTACCAGCAAGGCTTCTAACACCTCTAAGTCTTAGTTTCCTCAATTATAAAATAGGAGTAATAATAGTAACTGCTTCATAGAATTGTTTTAAGAATTAAATGACATAAATGACTAAAAGTGCTTTTAGCATGGTGCCTGGCCCTTAAAAAACATTTACTGTCCAAGCGCTATGCAGCTAAAGGATATAACAAAAATTTCTCTCATGAATGAAAAACTGTATTTAAAAAAAGAAATTGCAAAAGAAAGGGAATGATGTCTGTTCACTGTTTTCATGTATTTTGTTTTAAAATGTAAACAAAGATTTTTCCTTTATAAAAATGAATTTTTATTAAGCATTTTATTGAATATCAGCTATGCTAAATCAACAGCTAATCAGAAATTTAATAGATTCACAAAATAGGATACAAAACAGAGGTACTTGCTTTTCTATCAAGTTAAAGTAATTCTAAATCTGGGTGAGACGGAAGACCTGCTGTGATACTCGTGGGAATGGATAAAAAGGCATTATACGTACATATGATATATTTTAATGTATATTGTTACACATATACTTATTTATTGAGGCTCTGTTGCCTATAAGAGCCCAGGTACAATCTTTGTGACCTTGGCCGGATCACTGTCTGCCCACACAAAATCCCTTAGTCTACCATTCTCTCATTCAACACATATTAATGAGTTTCAATCTATTAAGGACCATGCACTTGGCTAACTGCTGGGTGTATAGATATAGAGACGGCCGTGGCCGGACCCTGAGAGTATGCACATCACTCTCATCGCCTCCTCCCCCGTCCACCTAATCCTGGGACAGAATGGAGGACGACAGGAGCGAGTCCCCCGTGAACCTGTGGAGGACGCCTCACCTCCCGCGCAGACAGCGGCTCCCCCCATTCCCAGCAATGCCCCCTCCTCCACAGGTCCAGGCCAGGGCAAAGTGCAGCAGCATCTTCGCGCTGCTCGCCCGCCGGCTCCACCTGCCCCGCCACCGTCTCCATGGTAACCGTACACAAACTACCTACCCCGGCCGCTCCGGCCACCTCTCTGCAGAGCCAGGTCACCGCTGGGCGATCTTGAGGAGGGCCAGGGAATGAGTTGGAAGTGGGCGCAGAGAAGGAGGCTTCTGGCCAGACTCAAAGCACCTGTGATTAGTGGTGGAGACAGTAACAGCTGCGGAGGTTCAGCTCATTTTCCAGTTTTCCCGAGGCAGCTGCGCCGCGATGCAGAAGGAGGGGCGGGGTCGGGCGGGGTCGGCTGGGGCCGGGCGAGGCGGAGCAGAGACTTTCCTCAGCGCCGATCGGCCACTGGGCCTGCGCAAGTCAGCCCGACGCATGCGTAGAAATGCTAAGGTGTGGGAGGAGCCTGGGCAAGGGTTGGGGGCGGGGAGTGCGAGGGTCCTGTGATGAGAAACACAGCGGATCGCTCCGCGTGGACGAGCCGGAGTTGGAAGGCATATGCTTTTAAAATAGCAATTTACCGAACAACATTTGTTGAGCCCCTATGAGATCTCAGCGCTTCTCTTAAATAGTAATAAGGACGTCTGCATAGTGCTTAGGGGTAAAAGGATTTACTGGTTGCGGTTCTCCATAATCTCGAACTAGTTGTTTAACCTCTCGATCTGTAAAATGGAGGGAAATAATTGTACCTAGCTAGGTCTTATGATTGTTTTGAAAGTTGAGAAAGTAGATTTAAAACGTTATGCACATGACAATCAATGGAATGTTAAACTGTTGCTATTATTGAGTTCTTGGATTTGTGCAGAACTTTAGAGTTCACAAAGGGTATTCCACTGTATATTATCTTTGAGCATCCCTGCCACTCTGGTAATTAGCTTGGCATCCCCATTCACAGGAGACAAAATAGGGCCTAGTGAGTGACAAGACTGGATTCAAGTTTAGGCCTCACATGGGTAATCACTTTTTGTTTTTACTGTGTGATCACAGTTGATTGGCAAAAAGAACCCCACTTATATATTTCTGGTTTAAATTCTGTTCTCTCTTATTATACCATTTAGCAACACTTTACAGTGTTAAATACAAGTGAGACCATAATCACTCTCCATTCAGGTTTACACCACATTTTATAAATATGGAGATTTTTTTCAGCTGAAGTGTTGTTGTCAACATTGGGGAAATGTCACATCCTTTGGTGCTAAGTATATGGTAAATAATTAAATTGAAAATATTTTTGATCACATGTTATGTGTTAAGGCATCGTGCTAGATGGGAAATGTTATTAGCTTGAACTAAAGGAATGTCAGTATTCTTCAAAGTTCCCAGCAGGATTTCTTCATACATAACAGACAGTAAATACTTATTAGTTGATTGGATAATTTGGGGGCCTAAAGCAAAGTATTTGTGTTGTTCAGGGTTGAAATCTTTTTCCAGGGACTCAACATGAATTATCACATCATCAAGTCCCTTTAACTGGCTACTGGACTCTTATTATGCAAAGGGACCTTTGCCCATTTAATATAAAACCATAACTAGTGTTTTGAATTCACAACTTGTGAGTGTGTTCAAAATGCAACTTCATTTTTGTTTCTCACTGTCATTTAAAAATACATTCAGTGTTGTTATCTTCTTCTACCCCTGGATGGAAAGTTAGGTAGAGTCCTTGTATTTTCTGCTCATTTTTAGAAAACTGATAGTCCTATAGTAACTTAAGTCTCAACCACAGCTTCATTCCAAAATTATAATGTTGGATATAAGACATAAACAAATGCATCAAACCTCACTTGACAGTAAAGCTTCAGTTACCTCTCCCCACTTCCAGCTCAAGATTTGTTGTTGACTTTCCCAGCAGGGATGTAGTGGCTTAGGCTCATCACTCCCCCATTTACTGGAGGCTACCTAAGACCCAGCCTGGGTGGAGGTGGGCAGGAAGTGGGGAGAGGAGAAGCCAGGAGCACTTCTTTCTTGAATTGATCGGCTTTGAGCTTGCTGTGCCTGACCTATGGTTAAAGCACTCATGTGGGTCTTTCCTGGGTCCTTTGGAGTTTCCCATTAATGGGGACCTCTCTCCCTGGGACTCTTTGGGTAGATACAGTGCTATTTCACTGGTTGTTACAACTCCTTCCCTATCCTAGAAATCCAGGGTTTGCTCTAACCCCTTTAAATGGGTCCCAAGATGACCCTACACCTTGTCCAAGGGAAACCCCACACAGCTCTTGCCCCAGTGCCTCTAAGACTGCAGGCCTATCCCCATGCATCCCCCTGCATACTGTCATGTGGAGCTTTAGCTTTCCCAGGAGCGAGTCAGGCTCCAGTACTCTGGATCACTTAACTGCAGTCACTGACAGATCCTCTTGGGAAGCCCCTCTCACTGGGTTTGAGATGAAGGAGGTGGCAACCCAGATTCCTCTCCATAGAAACGTCCTCACATATCCTCTCACTTTGCTCTCTGACTCCTTGTTTTTAGCCTCCACCTGGACCCTCGGATCCAGGAAATCTGTATATTCTTTGTAATTTGTCCCATGGAAACTTTGCCTCACCTTCACTTTGAAACTGATGATCATACAACTACCACACAGTTGAAACTTCAGTTTAAACACCTGTGGTACAGCCAGTTACTAACTATGATCTTGCACCTTGGGATCTTGGTCTAAAATAGACCTTGTAAGCACACCACAGGAACCTGAAGCTAGCTAGCTCAGTCAGCCAGGAAATGCCTGCCAGCCAAGTTAGAACAATTGAAAAGAATGACAAGGGCAGAATTATAGGAAGCAATTATTTAAAGCAATAAAGCTGTCCAGTTTACTTCACTGAAGGACATGATATGGGAAAATATTGAGGCTCTCGTAATAGTGGCCTATTATATTGACCTGGCTGTTCCTCCATGGTTACCTAATGGCCATGTAACAGAATCTGACATAGTTAAGCTTATTAATGGAATTATTTTAGAAACAAAATTGTTGATATTTTTATACCTTAGGGAGATTAAAGAGGAAAACAATATATTAATTGTATCAGACATTTATAAAGCACTTATAGTTTCCAAATTGCTTTGATTTGGAGCATCTCATTTTTATTATTTGCTTGGAGTTTACAATAAGCCTGAGAAGTGGGTGGTTTAGGGAATATTATCCCAATTTGAGACTGGAGTAAACTGAGGTTCAGAGAAAATAAATGATCTACCCACAGTCACACAGGTAGTAAAGTGATCTGAGACCTGGTTTTTTTTGATGCCCAAGTCCTGTGTGCCATCTGCCATTGTACATATGTAAATATAGTTTTTCAGAAAGAGGTCTCTCATTCACAACATTAAGAGATACTTCCTAGACTGCTGAACCTGTTGAAATGTTCTCTTAATATTCTGCCCTCGTTTATCTCAGAGTATATCCTGTGTGGGGCTACAGGGATCAAAACAAATATAAGAATCTTTACATTCACTCATGCCTGCTGGATTTCTGGATTTTGAGAATTATATAGATGGTAGACTAGGTAATAATATACACACTCTAAGAAGCAAAAATGGAACGAAATGATGAACTCAATAGATACTTTTATCCACACACTGCCCCAGTGGATTTTAGTTTATATTACAGTTTACATCACACACATCCCTCATATTTAATATCCATAGCTTATTTTGATTTATAAGATATATTCTTGAAAAGATAGTTTAAGTAAATACTTCTTTAATGCTCATAATTCCCTCAATGATTTTTATGACCATAACAGAGATATGACTCACAGAGGAAAAAAATATTGCTTCTGGCATAGAATAAAAATCGCCAATTTAGAATTCTAATACTCTAGACACTTTCTGCTTTTGTAAATATGGAATCGCGATGCTTTAATTATGTTTATCACATAATCCCTGCAAGTTCATCAAATTGATAGCCTATGCAATCTTGGCATACAAATTTAAAGATACAAATACATTAAAATGCAACTCAGTGGAAATTTACAATGCAATGAAAATTAACTTCTTGGAACTGGATAGACGTTGGTCCTAAAACTTATTAGCTGAAAGAGATTACATGAAAATTCTCTATTTAATGGGGCTCAGCTGTTACTTGTGCACCTTAAGTATTACTTTGTCTTTAAACACATTATCCCTGCCGCAGCACCTCCACCACCCCAGGCCATGTTCTCCAGAAGTAAAGTATTGCTAGAGATGCTAATGAATGAAGGTCCACTTAATTACCAGTTTATTACAAAGAGTCTCTAACTACTCAGTATTTCATTGGAGAGGAGAGGGTTCTAGTTTTCAGGAACTGAGTCAATAGGAGTCTTAACTATGAATTACTTCATCTTAAACAATTGCTGAAGCACCTCCTGTATGGTGAAAGAGACAATCAGAAACTTCCTATTCCTCGTCAAGCTCATCTGTGACACGTCACTAAGTGAGCATGCTTGTATCTTTTGGAAGCTTTCGGCTGCAAATAACAGAATATCCCATCAAAAGTAGCTTAAAAACCAAGGATATTTATTATTTTGTTTAACAATAAATCTCCAAGTGGCCTTTTTCAGGGCTGGTCCTGCAGCTCAGGGATGGCATTAAAGAGTGTCAGTCATGCCTTCCTACTTGGTCACAAGATGACTGTGGCAGCACTGAGCTGTGCATTCTTACATGTTTCAAAGCAGGGAAGAGAGAAGGGGCAGGGTCCTCTCCATATACATCTCTTTATAGGGGGAAGGAAAAAATTTCCCAGAAGCCTCAGCTGTGTTCTCCTTATACATCTCATTGGCCAGAACTGCATCACATGCTCAGTCCCTGCCAGAGATGAATGGGATTACCATTACTATGATTGATTTAAATCAATCAAGGTTCACGCCCTGGGGTTTGGGGGAGGAGCCCATCTTCTCTGAGCATTTTGCCCCCACAACCTGAACTGAACTGGAGTTGCTGTTCAGCTGAGAGGCAATGGCTATTGGGGAGATGCTGCTGGTGTCAGCCACAGTGGTCTGGGTGAACTAGTGAACAATGTCTCCTGATAATCAAGAGATATTGACGGTTGCTTGTTCTGACTGCAACAAAAGAACCAAAAGAGTAATGCCAGGATGCTCTAGTTTGGTGCTAACTGCCGAGGTGAGGCCATAGTCCCTGGTTTCACTGCTGCTCAATTATGCCTGCCATTAGAATCATCCAGAGAGCTTCAAAACCCATCTCTGCCAGCACCCACCCACCATGTTCTGATTCAGTTGCAGAGGAGGGGCACACAGGTGAATAGGTTCAGTGTGTTTTAGAGCTGGGAGAATGCTGTCATATGCAACAGCCATCATGGAGAACCCCAGCCCTAGTGAAGGCCAAAGCTCCCCTCGCTGAGGGCCTCAGCCAGGACCCAATAGGAAGCAGTGACGTAAAATGGATTCTTGGCTTTTAAAATAGAAGGAATAGAGAGGACTCTATGCATGACTCAGAGATAAGTCTCACTGACTCATGGTGCCCTCCCTTCTGTTCCCATACCATCTTGGGCACTTTTTATATCTACTCTCCGAATGGCCCCTCTGACCCCACTCAATCTCCTCCTGCTCTGAGTCCACCCTGCACTCAACAACCCAAGTGACTGTCATAGACCACAGTCCTAGATGTGCCCGTTGCTGCTTACAAGCTCTCAACGTCTGCCTACTGACCACCAGATCAAATCCCAGATCCTCTTCAACCTATACTACAGCCTAAACTTTTACCTTATTATAATAACTAGGATTTACATAAGGGTTATAACGGGTCCTGTGTTGAGTGCTTTAATGACTTTGAATTAGTAAATCTTTCAACTCTAAAGTAATACTATTATCCTCATTTTACATGCAAGGAAATTGAGGTTTAGTTTCTTCAGTTGCCCAGGTCACACAGTTGGTAAAAATGGTGAATCCGGGATTCAAGCCCAGCTAGCTGGTCTGACTTCGGAGGCCACGCTTGTACGCACACCATATGCTCAGCCAAACCAACTACTGCCGATCCCTGGACAATCCCTGCATCTTCCCACCTCTGTGCCTTGACTTTGAGGTGGTCTCTCCCCTGGAGAAAGCCTAGACATTCAGCAGGGATGTTTATGCAGCCCTAAAAGGATTGCAATAAGGAACTTAACCATAGAGTAGGCGACAGGAGAGACAAAGAAGATGAAATGTATCTGCCTATATCCCATTTCCTCCTGCCTCCTGTATCCCATGGGTCAAGTTCATGGTGGTTCTAATTGGGAAACTTTTGTAGTTTTCTGTAAAATGCCCCATCTCCCAGGAAGAAGAGCAGAAATAGTGTAAATGGGGATGACCAGGACTGGACATGGACCAGAGGATAGTCTGAAGGGGCAGGCTGTAGGCCTAGGTTGATGCAGAACTAAAGGGAGGGGAGAGTGGGGTAGTCTGAGCTTTGGGAGGAGCTGGAGGACAGAGGTCACATGAAGGGCCAAAGCAGATGCGGTGGTTTGAGGGAGGGAAGTGAGAGTGTGCTATGCTAGAAAGAGTTCTGGACTGAAAGTCAGGAGACCTTAATTCACATGCTACTTCTGCCACTCTGTGTGTCCTGGGAGCATGTTGATAAATAGCTGTGGTTTTTTTCATCTGTAAGATGTGGAAGTTGAACTAAATGACCCTCAAGAGATAGCCAAGCTGTAGAATTCTCTGCAAAAAGGATGTAGACAGAAAGGAGGCTGAGGGTTAGAGATTTTGGGGGTGGCTTAGTTGGGAGAGCCAGATAACAAGGTCCATGGTGTAGCCTAGCTGGCCACTGCCCTAGAGAAAGTCAGGGTGGCCGGAGGCCCAAGAAGGCCAGAGGAAGAGTTGATAGAGGGCAGTGGGAGAGAAGAACCTGACCTGTTAGTAGTTTGTTCCTCAAGACTCTCATGCTGTTCTAATAGCACCTATGTACAGGTGCCACACCACAGAATCTGGCAGCCCCTGAGAAGGCTGTGACACCCAGGGCTTGAGGCTCCAGGAAAGAAGAGAGATAGGCCTCTTGGTTCTCTTGGGTGATGATAATAGCAGTGAATTGCCTAAAGAAGAAACCCCCTAAATAGCCTGAGACCCGTGGGGTTAGAGAGGAACACCCAGGCCACTTACTTTGCCACTCCTTGGGGCTCTCAAATTTCATTGTTTTTTTTTTTTTAAACAATATACTTACATACTGTTGAGTGATCAGGACATCTAAAGTTCAGTTTCAGATTTAAATATTCAGACAGAAGGAATCCTAGCAGGTTTCAAATCTAGCTGAAAGTATCTGGGCTTCTAATATCTATATCTTTAAGTTCTAACAGTGTTCCGCATACACGTTCATTGGGGTGAGAATAGTCATATAGTTGATTCTTCACGCTATTCAGATATAACATGTTGCATAAATAGGGTATACAATATTTTCCACCAAGAATGCAAAATAGCCACACAAAAAATTAAAACCTCATAATAATCACTTGTACACTTGTAAAGCACTTTATCCGTGCTCAGAACACTTCATATTTCATAGAACTAAATATACACACAGGAACGTGTGAAACAGAGAGAATCTGAATATGGTGATGGATTATATCAGTGTTACTATCCCGGTGTGATATTGTGCTGTGTAGTTCTGCAGGAGGTCACCATTGGGGAAACTGGGCAAAGTGTACATAGGACTTCTCAGGACCTCTCTATACTATTTCTAACACTGCATGTGATTCAACAATGATCTCAAAATTAAAAGTTTCAAATAAACCACTTCACTCTCTCACTTCCCATTTAATTTCTGCAAGGTTCAAAGATAAAAAGTAGTGATGCGAACACAGAGGAGATATCACTTGGGAAACAAACGGGATGATTATCCCACAATGCAGTCTGGATAAAACGATCTCTGTCCGAAACTTGAAAACCAGTGGCCTGGCCTTAGCTGACGAAGAAAAGTAAATTTCAGCACTGAAAGTTTCAGTGAAATTATTCTTTCATGGCTTTTTCTAAGTTCACACCCAGAGATTATTAAAATGAACAGTGTATCTGTCAATCAGAGTTCTTTTAAATTTTTTCATCCTGTTTTTCAAAATTTTAGTCATACTGAGATATAATTGACACACACACACTTTTTTTTTTTTTTTTTTTTTTTAAATTTCCGTGTCATGGTTCTTGTTAGGGTACGGAAAGAAACAACGTTTTCAATTTTTCAACCGTTTTTATTTTGAGAGCTCACACTTGAGAAGAAATTCTTAGCTCAGACAGCAGTGTTCAGAACAGCTCATTTTTGCTTTTATCAGGAGTGGAGATTCCCTGGCTCCTCCAGGCCCTGCTGCTCTCTGCCCACTAGCTGCAGTTGCCCCAGACCCCCCGCCCCCGGCCCCCACCCACCCCCTCATCCTACCTCCCCTGTCCTCTAAGCTGCAGGGCCAAGCCCCCAGCCAACCATGCTGCACTGCCTCCTATTTCAGCCTAGCGTCCACATTATAAAGCTCTGCCAGGCTTTGCACTAAGTGGCTTAAGTTCCTAAGAAGCCATGTGACTGCCTCTTATACCAGCTGGTCTTCTAGAACAGCTCCAACAGAGCACACTGCCGTTCTCCAGCCAGGACCCACCCTGAGGTCACAAATGGCTGTGAAGAAACCTCATGGAACAACATCAACTCATACTTCCCGAGCACTCAGTACAGGAGTTCTACGCAGAGAAACAGTCCTTGCTTTCGAAAACCTTAACGAGAAAAAAGATTAATGTCTCTGTAAGAAGTTTTAAAAGGTGTCCCAGACCATCTCTTTTTTGGTTATTGTCTTTGGGGGGTTTTCTTTTTTTCCTTTTTTTGCTGTATAGTATACTTCTTGTTCGTTCGGGTCACAGACAGGAGAACCCTGAGAGGAGAATGAAAATGCTAAGCCAAATGGAACGGTAAGCACCTGGGAGCAGAGATCTTGTCCCTCCCGCTCACCCCTCAGTATCTTCAATACAGGAATAGTGGCTGGAATATATTGACAGATGTTCAATAAATATGTGTTAAATAAATGAATGAATTAACGCAGGCTTGAGAACATCACACTCAGGATCGGGGTATTGTAAGGTATAATAACCCTCACAAAGCAGGATGTCTTTCCATTGACAGTCACCCCCAGGTCCTTCTAGCCTCCCCCATTCCATCCCCTGCCAGTTATTTCCAGGATTGCCTGTGGCTGTGCCATCTCACCTGTGCTCAGGAACAAGTCAATTTACCTCCCCATTCCCATCATCTCAAGGGCTCCTTTCTATCCCAGCTGTGGGAGCCTTTCCTTCAGGAGAGTGGTTCTGCCATCCTCCCCACTGATGCCACCCTGGCGTGGGGAAGGCTCTCCCAATTCTGTATGATTTTGTCTCTGGGCCCTGAGGCAGCACTGCTTCCATGCAG
>NW_024340696.1:26412340-26667531 GCF_902729225.1 Pteropus medius | reverse complement strand
GTTTTTTTTTTTTTTTTTCTCTTTCATTAATTTTGGAATATTCTCAGCCATTATACCATCATATATTCTTCTGCCCTGTGTGTGCTCACATACATCCTCTCTCCCTACCCACTTCCTCCTTCTGGGACTCCAATTAGATTTTAAACCATTTGAGATTGTCCCACAGCTCTATTGCATGCAGTTTTCTATTTTATTCACTCTCTTTTTCCTCTGTATTATAGTTTGGATCATTTTTTTTTTTGAGCTGCTTCAGCTTCACAGATTCTTTCCTGTGCTATGTACAGTCTGCTGATAAGCCTATCTAAGTGATTCTTCATCTCTTAATATTGTATTTTTATTTCCAGCATTTTCGCTTGTCTTTTTTATAGTTTCAATCTGTCTGCTGAAATTTCGGTTTTTGCATACTGTCCATCCATTCCACTAGATCTTTTAGCATTTTAATCACAGTTGTTTTAAAGTTTCAGTTGGATAGTATTAATAACTGGGCCATTTCTGGATCTAGTACCATTCACTATCTCTTGACAGTGAGTCATTGTTGTTTTTTCTTGCTTTTTAATGTATCTTACAATTTTTGATTGAATGCCAGACATTGCATTTAAAAGAATAGTAGAAACTGGGGTAAATAGTATTTATATCTGCAAATGGGCAAACTTCTCTGTCAGCCATTAGTGTGGGGGGACCAAGTAACTTCTATCAGTAGTTGATCTGGATTTGAGTTTTATTGCTGATATTGTTACCTTCAATATACCACAGATTTCAAATTCCTCCAGTGGTGGACTGCTGCTACTTTCTGTTTAGTGTGTGGAATGTCAGAGAGTTTTTCTCAATGTTCCTACTTCATTTTCAGCTTTCAGCAGACTGCACACCTGTGATCCTGCCCATCCCTCAGCTTTGAGATCTGTTGCTTATTTCTTTGTGCAAGACTTGTGGTTGGATCAAGTAGGTCTTTTCCCCCTTTAGCCTCAGTCTCATGCAGGCCCTGGGCTCTTGATTTTTAGGGGCGGACCTCCCTCTCCCCATGGCAGTCAGACTCTGCATTGTAATGGGGGGAGGGTCTTAAGTGAGAGTGAGTTACCTGTCCCTCTCTCTCTGGCAGCAGACCTCTGCTTCGTATCAGAGCAGGATTCTGGTTACAAATGAGTTTCCTGCCCTCCTCCAGCATCTGATGGTTTTTGCTCCTCTACCACAGCCAACCTTTTATTGGGACCAGGGGACAGGAAGGTTTGTACTACTCTTCTAGGTTCAAAGAGATAAAACAAAAAATAAGATTGATAACAGGAAATCATAAAAAGGAACCAAATACCCAACAAAAAATATAGTAGTAAAATTAACTCAATGGAAGGGTTTTATAGCAAATGAGACATGGTTGAAGGGATAATTAAGAATATATTAGATGAATATCTCCAGAAGGAAACACAGAGAGAAAAAGTTGTGGAAATGCAGAGGGGTTAAGAGGCATAGGAAATGAATTAAGCAGGTTTAATATAAATGTATTTAGAGTTCTTGAGGCAAAATAGAGAGAAAATGGAACAGAAGAAATTTTTGAAAAGCTAACAGCTGAGAATTTTTCAAAACTAGTAAAAAACATTAAGTCACAAATTAAGAAATCCATGCAGAATTTAAAACAAACCCCAAACCTAGTTACATTCATAGTAAATGAAAACCAAAGAGAAAATCTTATAAAACAGCTAGAGAAAAAAAGACATTACCTTCAAAAAGCAATAATTAAACTTATTACTGGTTTCTCAAGAGAAAAAATGAAAGCCTGAAGACAAATGGAGTATTTTCAAAGCACTAAAAGAAAGCAAATGACAATCCAGAATTCTATGCCCAACAAAAAATATTCTTCAAAATTAAAGAGAAATAAAGGCATCTTGACATAAAGACAGAATTATTATAAGCAGGCCTGCATTAAAGGAAATACTAAAGACAGGTCTTTGGGCAGAAGTAAAATGAACCTAGATAGAAAGTCAGAGGGGCAAGAGGAAAAGACTGATGAAAAGAGTAAAATACATGGATCAATCTAAAGAAATATTGACTGTATATAACAATAATACCTTGTGAGGTTTTAAAAATTACATATAGAGAGAATGAAAACACAGAACAATGGCATAAAAGTCAAGAGGGGATTCTTGGAGTTGAAATGTTTTAAGATCATCACATGGTCGAGAAGGAAGGTTCTTTTTTTGAGCTGTTCCTGGAAGTAGAATTGACTGTCAAGTGGGTACTGGTAAAGAATTTTGTTGTTTTTAAGTTTCATTGAAGGTAAATTCTGACTCAGATCAAATTCCACTTCTTTCATCATATATTTTATGATTTTCTTCTGTTCTTAATTCTTCATATTTCTTAAAGAAGCAGCTTGCCATGAAGGAAAAACAAAGGCTTTCAAATCAGATCTGGTTTTAAACCCCTGCTTTACCCCTTCCTAGGGTAAGCAATTTACTCCTCTGAGCCTTCACTTTCACACCTGTGAAATGGGGGGTAATAATACTGGTCTCATAATATTATTTTGCAAATTAAATGAGATTAAGTATACAAAGAGCCTGTAGTGTAATGGCCAATATCTAGAACTTCATGCTGCTCAGTAAGTCATAGTCTTTTTCCTATGGACTGCGCTGTGCATAATTGCCCTGTGCAGTTTGGCCCTTGATTATACACCCTCTCACATTGTTTCCTAGGTTCTTATGTTTGTGATTATTATCCCTCCTCTCCCGACTAGATTGCAATCTTCTCCCGTTCAGGGACTATATCTGCTTTTCCTCTTGTACCCCTAGTTCAATGAATGGTTTTTGGAGTCAGAGTAATACTTATTTGAAGGAAACGTGTAAATGAGATAAAATATATTCCTGAGCTATATACACATTGTGTTGGAAGGGCTCTTTGTAGCAGGTCATTGCAGAACGATGTTTGAGACCTTGAATTAAAGTCTTTCAGCTGCCCACGAAAAGCAAAAATGTGAAAACTTTACTAATTAATGGAAAGAGAGAGATGCTATCTCACCATTCAGGAGGTCTCCATTTAAGCACTGAAGAGACCAGGCAGGAGCCAGTGCTGAGTATCATGATTGCTGCTCAAGTCATATGTAATAACTTTCTTGGGCAAGAGTCCCATCTGCTTAATCTCCGCTAAATGAGTATATATTAGATCTGACTGTTGAAAAATACCAAGTTAAATCAGACAGTTAAAAAAATCAACACAATGCCCATAACTGGTTTAATTTACCTTTCCTTTCAGTAATCCTACACATTACCTATTTATTTGCTGTAATGAACATGCCATTCAGCTAAAATAAGATTAACTGCTTAAACCGTGGCATTATAGGCAGAGAACCTTAATGCTGCTTTGTGTTTTATTGTAAGGTTCAGCAGTTAAACTATACGGTGTTGTCGTTTCTTCCTTTGTAATCAAGACGGCTTCACTTTGGGTTAGCACTCCCCAGCTGATTCTCCTGATGGAACATTTGAAGCAGCAAATTTATATGTCTGGGTTACAGCCTGGCAGCAATAACAACATTCAGAATCAGACCTGCTGCCCTCATCAACACTCAAATTGCACTGCTCTTTGCGAAGCCACATTTTGCTCTAATGGTGATGGAAATCTTGCCTGCCATGCAGACTATGGAAGGAAAGTTGGAAAGGGACTTGGCCATACATCTGGAAAATAGCACTGTGATGATTCAGGTGGGATTGGAGTTCAGAAAATTAACACAAGATTCTACCTCACCCCCCTCCCCCGTGAATGAACATTCACCTGTTCTCTGTGTCAAGGTCAAATCCCACTTTAACGGAGCTTTCTAGACTGTTCTAGCCCCGCTCATCTTTTTTTTTTTTTGAACTCTTGCAATTATAATTCTCCCTACTTTACTTAAGGCTGATTATTTATTGACATATGATTCACATCATTGTTCTATGTGGGCTAATACTGTCTCTTCAGTTAGATCGCGAGCTCTCAGAAGTCAGGGACTAACATCTACGTGGTCCTCGGTACACAAGAAGAGCCCAATGATTGCTCCTTGACTGAAAGAAATACCCTCTGTGTGATGTGATGCATTATGGCTTTGCCTGGATAGTCTGGAGTGGGGACAATCAGCCTCGACTGAGCCTGCGAGGAGCCCTAATCCTTATCATGCCTTCTCTTTTTGTGGTTTGTGAAAGGGAGTCAACATGGTGACCAAAAGATTTGTCCATCCATTCATTGATTTAGTCATTCAATAAATATTTATTAAGCACCTATTATGTGCCAAGTCTCACTTCTCAAAACTTTTAAGAACTGTAAAACTTCACGCAGACCATTTTGACAGAAATGGGCAAAACAGTTTAAAAGAGCTAGAAGAAAACTTCTTTCTTCTCACACACCACGCTTCAACTCTAACTTTTCAGCAGGAGCATGCTTTGATAGAGCTTTCCCTCCTCATGTGTTTATTCACCACTTCTTCCCGTTCTCATCTCTCCTCCTACTTAAATCTCTGATAGATGGAACTGCTCCTCCCCTGCCTCCCTGGCTGTGATAATAGTAGGCTATTGAATTTTGCTGTGTGAAACTGGTTCACTCAGGTCTCTGCTGGGCAGGCTGCACTTGCTAGTTGGATGGGTTCCAGGTGTTTTCCTCTGGATAGCATTTAGTGTGGGTCAGGATTCCTCAGTGGGTGGGAAGAAGGTGGAGAGGGAAGAGGAAGATTAAGTTGGTTCTGACCATTCTACCCAGGGAATTAGATGAATTATTTATTAAATTATAAACAAGGAGCCCTGCTTTGGATCTACCCCCATCCCTAGCCCAATAATCATTGGTCATTTTTCGAGCCCTCCAGAGAAAAGTCTGAGCCTCAATTGACCATGGGAGAATCTGAGGCTGGTTTGGGGGTGTTGGAGCAGCTGCCACCTGAGCTGGACTTTTTGGAAAGTCTGAGGTCACTTTCTTGACAGTTGTGACTACAAGAGTGATGTACCCTACTCTGTTGCTTCCTTTATTCTCCTGCTAGAAATAGGGGATATGCTGGAATGAGAGACTGTTAGAACCAAGAGGCACCTTAATTATCCTTTATTCCAGGCCTCCTTATTTCTCAGGTGTAGAAATTACAACTAGTCAAAATGGTTTACTCAAGCAGAGCCACTGACTCCCAGACGAGAGCTCTCTGATACACCATGCCGTCTCTCACCATTCTCTCTCCATCATTCTGTCCCCATACCTTCTTTTACTCAATCCATTCCTTCTCTCTTGACTGACTCATCGTACTGTTTTTCTTCCTTTTATAATTTCAAAAGCAAAAACTACCAGTATAAGAAGGAAAACAACAAAAATGAGCAAAACTAGTTTCCTTAATATTCTCTTAAACGCTTTTGATTTGTCCACAGTTTGCTAATAAATATTTCTTAGATATCAATCTGCTTACACATTCATTCCATTGAATTTACTGTGGACCTCCTAGAAGTTTATTAAGTCTGTTTTTAATAGGAAGAGTATATTATTTAACTTCTTTTTTTTCTTAGTTCAGACTTGTTTTGATTATAAGTGACAGAAACCCAATTCAAACTAGCTCAAGCCTAAAAGGAGATTTATTGGGTTACATAGTGGGAAGTCCAGGAACTGATCTAGCTTCCGGTTTAAATGGACTCAAGAACTTAAAGAAAGTTGCCATATGCACCCTCCACCCACTTGTTTATGTTGTCTTCATTCTCGCCTACTGCAGACAGGTGTTGTCCATGTAGTGAAAAAAATGGCTGCTGGTAATCCCCATTCACATACTTCCAAAAGGCAAGACTCCTTTTCCTCAAGCTCCACATTGGAACATCTCTGAAAAATGCTTTAATTGTCTTAGTTTGAGGTACTTGCCCATGCCTGGACCAATCACTCTGCTTAAGAGAATGAGGTACTATGATTGGCTGGGCCTAAGGGTCTGTGCTGCTACCACTAAACACACACACACACACACACACGCACACACACACACACACACACCACCACCACCACCACCACCACCACCACCACCACACCACCACACATGTCTGTGTTCAAAGGGCAGAGTCTGGCAATTTGGCAGCCTTGCCAAAATCACAGAGTGGCGGAGGAGCAATTTCCTACAAAAAGAAGCTCTTTTGAAAAGACCAAATTGATAGATTCCTACTTTAAGCCCCTTCCCACTGCCTCCCCTGAAAACAATTTACTTCTGAGTTCTTTGCAATAGATCTCTATCTATAACCTTCTTTCCATTCCCATTACATGCCTCTCTTGTCATTACCAATAACAGGGACCATTGCAGTATCTGTTCGCTAGTGTTAACTCCAATTACTCTCTTTCTGACCACCTAACACCTTACCAGGATGATATTCTTGGACTGCAATTCTAATCCTATTTGCTCATCCACTCAAAAATCTTCATGATACTCTAGTCCTATGATTTATGGAGATGACCCCCGGGCAACAGAATGGAATTGCCAGGCAATTGCCATGGCTATTAGCTGAATCTATGCCTCAGTGGTCAAAGATAAACATCAAATCATTATACCAGGCTGTCTTCTCTCAAATATAAAATATATTTCATAATTCTGGTTATGGTCAATGTTACATTTATCTAGATTTGTGCTCTGACTTTTCTGTGGGTTTGGGCAGTGGCAACAGTCTAAGACAAGGTCTACTGACTGCTCATGTTTAGAAATTGTGCTCTGAGCAGAGTTTGAAGTAGAGGAGAATGAGACAGTACAGTTTTCCAGTTTTCTTTTGATTCACACCGTACCACTTCTGAGAGGCTGAAGAGCACATTAAAAGGCCCTCCACTACTGTCTAGATGGCACTAATCTTTTAAAAATCTCCTTGCCTCTCTTTTTCCTATTAACTGTGGTGAGAAGGAGAGTGATGGAAGGAAGATGTCTGTGGCAGATACTCATTGCTCCTAATATTTGCTCTATATTTATTCCACAGTTATAGAGATTTTAACTGGACAGATGATTTCCCAAGATAAAGACATCTCCTGGCCTCCCTGATAGCTAGGGTGGCCATCTGGCTGAGTTGCGGCCCATGGGCTCACAGCATAAGCATCAAATGGCAACTTCAAGGATCCTTGTTTATAGAGAGAGCTAGTAGAGGCTAGTAGAAACTCCCGTGTCTCTCCTATACCCTCACACTACTACCTCACTTCCCTTTACTTCTCTTACCAGATGTGTGGGTTTTCTACACATTGAGCAATTCTCTGGCACCAGCTGGCTGTCCTGCAATTTAACTCAGTTCTGACACTACCTGGGGATGGTGTCAGATCCCACAAGTTAAATGCTCAGGCCCCTAAGACCGCTCTCTCCACCATTTCAGATTCCAGTTGAAAGTCTTGGGTTGTCACCTATACTTCTGACTAACTGGCCATAATCAGAGTTCCCATTACCCTTTCCTTGAATTTTATAATTTGCTAGAAAGGCTCAAAGAATTCAGGGAAACACACACACTGGTTTACTATATAATTAAGGGTATGATGAAGGATGCAGATGAATAGCCAGATGAAGAGATTGATTGACCCCAGAAGGGTCTTGAGTGCAGGAACTTCTGTCCCTGTGGAGTTGGGGTGCCTCACCCTCCCCACATGTGGATTTGTTCACCAACATGGAAACTCTCCAAAGCCCCTGTCCTTTAGGGATTTTTACGAAGGCTTCATCACGTGGGTATGGTCGATTATTAACTCAATCTCCAGCCCTTTTCTGAAGCTTCCCCAAGGATAGAGGGTGCGATGGAAAGTTCAAAGCTTTTAATCATGGCTTGGTCTTCCTGGTGACCAGCCCCCACCCTGAAGCTATTCAGGGGCCCATCAAGAGTTGCCTTTTTAGAACAAAAGACACTCCTGTCACCCAGGAAATTTCAAGGGTTTTAGAAGCTCTGTGCCAGGAACTGGGAAATTATAAATATAAATATAAATATATATCTATATATATATGCATATATACATATATATTTTCCCCCTATTATTTCATAAGGCCCTTTCTCTTCCTCCCTCTATCCTGCTGCTTGGAATACGGATGGCTGGAGCTCCACTTGAAAGAGAGGACAAGGGCTATGCACAGCAGAGCACCAAGCCTCAGTTCTTGACACCACAGAGCCCCCTACCAACTCAAGACTGCCTACCTTCTAAGATTTTATGTGAATGAGTAACAAACTTCCATCTTACTTAAGCTACTATTATTCTGAGTTTTCAGTCATTCACAATTAAAACCAATTGTTTCAGCATATTTTAGGTGATGAGAAGATGAATTCTATTTTGTACTAAGGGACGAGATAATGTGTTATATCACTCAGGATGGGGTGAGTGTGTGAAAAGGTGTGAAAAGGGTGAAAAGCTAGACATTCATTCTGGGGGGGTGAGGGGCAGGGCGGGGGCTGGGTTGTTAGGAGCAATGCTACTTCCTAAAAGTAACCAAGGCCGAGCCTTTTGAATTTCCTTCTCTCTCTGCTATAGGCCTTTAATTCATCAGGGCAAATCCTTTGAGTGGTCAATGTCCATACTGATAAAATAATAATAATGTTCTATAATGTATCCAGCTTTTAGTTTCAAAATACAAAACATTGAACAATGAATAGATAAGCATGCATTCTCAGTTTAAAAATTGAAATATACTTAAAGGTATTTTAAAAAGGGCTCCAACTTATTGACAGTCTTATATGTTTTAAGCTTGTGCTGTGCTAAATATTTTACAATCATTATCTCATTTAATCCTAACAACAATCTTATGTAGTAAATCAATTAAATAAGGTTTTAGCTCTATTTTCTGGATGAGAAAACTTATACTTAGAGAAAAAAGTTAAGCTTACCTAGAATCACACAATTAATAAGAACAGATCTGCATGGCCCCAAAGCCCTTACTTATAGGCAATATTCTGATTGAAGCTATGAAGAAAATATATTCTATTAACTCAAGATTTTTTTTTTAAATTAAGATTTCTTTTAATAGCTTCATTTTGAAAACGAGTCTCAGTTGCTGTATCAGTCAGATTCCCCACGAGAAACAGAACTGATCGCAGATAGTTCAGGGAAGAGACTTTAATAAAGGGACTAACTACCTCAGTAGGTATGGCATATCTAAAGAAATGAACAAGGGATTTCGAGACACCCAGAGTGTGGCACCAGCAGGAAGCTGAAGGGACAAGGAGAGGAATAAGTGGTACTGAAGTCTGGTGAGAGCTGGATCATGAAAGAGGGGCCATCTGAGGGGAGCCATCAGTTTGGAACTTCACAGCTACCTAAATAGGGAGGGTAGAAGAGTAAAGCCTGATCTGCCTTTTCATCTGAAGGAGTCAGTCTTCTGAGGCACAGAGCAGGGCTGGGAAGGATGGAGAATGGGTCTGGACGGCAATAGAGGAATTATCTCTGAGCTACAACAGCTCCGTAATCCAGCCATCATCCAGACTTTTCTAGAAAATGAACTGTGGGCAATTCTTTGAGGGTAAAATTCTACAGGATTGAGTGCTCTCAGAGCTTAAGACCTCAGTTTCTTACTTTGCTTTGCAAGGATAATCCTGCTGAACAGAATGTGCAGGACAATATAGGCAGTTCCATTCTCCAGTCCCAGCACCCTCTTTTCCTCCATGTCACCTCCTCAACCATCCTTTAGGACAGGCTCAGCCTTAATTACCACATGCCTTCAAGCAACAGGGAGAAGCAGCACCTGTCAGAATATTGAAGTAAGTAGGTAATGGTCACACAAGAAGCTGACTCAATGATTAAGACATATTTCTTACTTGGGCCTAGTGTAGTCATCTATTTTTTTGAAAAGCCATGAGTATTATGTCAATAGGAACCAAAAATTTGCTTCAAACCAAAAATTAGACACCTTTTAAACGACAAGTAATGATGGTCCAAGCCCCATACCACTATTAGCTGTGTTTATCTCATTCATAAATTTCCATTAAAAAGAAGTTAGGTGTGGGAAGTTTGTGAGAAAATATTTTGGGTGAAATGAAGGATAAATAAATGATAACCTAGAAGGAAAAATTCTAAAATTTGTAGCTTTCTCTCAGAAAATGTTTTACACTCATCAACTATGAAAAAGTTTGCTATTGCAAGAAAAGGTAAATTCTGATCATATAAGCCTCTGGGAAGCACAAATGATTAAATAACATTGCTGATCTAGAGTGCAATCTTGTTTTAATGAGAAAACGTCTGAAAAAAACTTCAGCCTATGCAGTCGAAATCAAGCTTTTATAAGCAGATACTGCTACCTTTGGGGCCTACGAGAAAATAAAATCAAATCCTTGGGCAAATTATAAAATGGTACTCTTAGGAATTATGAAAATAATAAGTCATTCTGCTTTTCAAACATATGATGATGAAATCACATTTTATCTCTGTTTTTGTGGTTAAGTTTTATTTAAAAGTATTTTTAAAGTAGAGGCGGACCTAACCAAAACCTCAGTCTGACATTCCAAATCAGGGGATGGGTGTGTGCTGTGGGAATTGAAGCTTGTTAAACCCCCAGCTTCAGTCACCCCACTTTAATTTTCTACCAGGAACTCCTGGGGAACCCCTCCCCCTGCCTCACCTTGTTTATTGCTGTAATTTATTGACCTCAAAAATGCTGCATAACAGACCTCACTTGGGGTGGGGAGAACGCCTTGTGTTTCCCCTTCTCCACTAGGCAGGGGCTCTGTGGGGCCAGGTGCTGAGGAGAGCCTCTCTGTACCCCACCTAACACGTGTTTTCCCCCTCCCCCCTTGGGGGGTGGTCCCAGGTTAGGTAACAGCCCATTCATAAATACCTTGTTGGGGAGGGGAAGGGATGGCATTATAGCTGTTTAGTTTAATAGGAATTGAAAGAGGGATCATGTCCTACTTATGCTCTTCCCAGAAAGGAGGAGGGACACCATAATCACACTCCTATACTGACCACCACTATGTCAGTCATTATATTGAGTTCACTTTCCTAGAGAGTTTGGATAAATTCAGGTCAGAGCTGCAAGTATGCAGCCCTCAGGTGTCATAGAAAAGCAATTCCCTGACTGATCTCTCCATTCAGAAGTGTGCAGTCTTAATGTACAGTGATGAAAAACTGTTATTTTATGATCTTTTCATGAAAAGCTTGATTGAAAACTAAAAAAAAAAAAGAAAAAAAGAAAAAATGAAGACCTCTGAAGAGGTAAGTGTCGATATTGATGGGGAATTTGTTTTAGTAAAAGAGTACTTAAGAGGAAGGTAGAATTACTAAGTCAGTATCTTCCAAAAATTGTTCTGCAGAATTCTAGTCTTCAGAGATGCTACACACACACACACACACACACACACACACACACTTTCTCTCTCAGATTCATGATGTGCATTAACATATTAAACTCTCTGAGATTTACTACAAGAAAGAAATCTGCTTAAACTTTTGTTTTTCTCACCCAAGTTTTCCTCCCATAAACCTCATGTACCTTATTAAGAAAAAATAAAAAATATACTTTGGAGAATTTGGCCTTGAACTGAAGTTCCCTCAACTTCAATATAACTCATTGTAAAGATTTTTGTTATCAAATTATTTAAAAAATTTTAAGCTATCTCTGGCAGAGTCGATTTTAAGAAAGAATCTATGAGGCCTAAGTCTAATTTTTAAGCTGGAGGGCTTCCCTGTATGTCATGTGACCAGCGCCAGCAAGAATGACATCTGGGACCTTTGCTTTGTTCTGAACATATGAATCATTTCACTTGCCCCGTCACGAGGCAAGTTCCTGAGAAGTTCCTGCGAAGTTCCTGCTTTCCCTTTATCTCTATTTTTGGCCTCATCAAAATCTCTCAGGGGAAAAATCCCAGACAAAGTACATTTGATACTTTTCTGATGTTGGCCCCCTTCCTCTGCTCTGATTCAGTTACCCCTTAAATTCTGCCTCTTTCCAGCCACTCCAGAAATAATCCAAACAGATTCAGTTTATCTTAAAGCCCTGATGCTGGATTGTGTCCACTCCTTTATTCATTGAAGAAATATTCCTGGTCCCCTAAGATGAGAGGGAGGCAGTGTGCCAGGCACTGGGGCTCCAGCAGTGACCCAGACAGACACGGACTTCACAGAACTTTTGATCTAATGACAATGAGGTCATCTAGTGCCCAGGCCAGGAACCAGGCAGGTCCTGGGTGAGAAAACCAAGGATTGCCAACTATTAAAGACCAAGGAGAATGGAATTTAATTGTACATAAGCAACTATATTTTATTTAAAATTAAAAATTGCATATCCTTTTAAATAGTGGTTATTGTTTCTTTGGCTATTTTAATTATATATGAAAAGCAAAATTGACTATAAAAGCATGTTGATTTCCCTCTAGATTAACTGATCTTCTAGATAATATAAGCATAACCAAATTTAGTTAGTGGCTGACTATTCTAATTGCAGTAAAATAAATGGAGACCAATAAAAAGCTTCTTCGGGCATGGTGTTATAATTCAAAACCCTTTAAATGTTAAGTGAATGGTAGGTATCCATATATATACAGACAAAAAATTTTTATGAAGGACATTTTTAGGTACAAATTCTTTTGAACAGAAGGCTGATTTTTTTTTTCAAGGTGCTCCTCAGCAGCTTGCTGAGAAACCCTGAGCTCAGGTAACCTTAGAGAGGAGCAAGGTTTCTGAGAATGAGCAGTCAGAAAACCTGGCTGCAAAAAGACTTGTAGTCTTTCTTCCTCTCTGTGAATAGAAAATTCTACCAATTCGAGCTCCTTTTCCAGAGACAGAGACTGTAAGCTTTTGGGGAGCTGTTCACTCCCTTAAGGGTTATTGGCATGGGGGCTGAAAGTGAGGTCTGCTTTGGGAGGAGAATGGTGGCCACTTCCTCACAAGCTGTGGTGGGGGAGACAGATTTTACTCAGGCTTTTGGGTCAAGATGTAGTCAAGAACAACTCAGGGAAAATTCTCTACCAAACCTCAGGTTCCTAGCATCAGAAGAAACCTTTTTTTTTTTTTTTTTTTGAAGGAGGGTGTGTATCTAGACTACAAGAGGTAGAGGAAGAAGTGGCATAGGCTTTCTTAGAGCCTGTGTTTACCTCTGTAAAATGTGGTCATTATACCCCCACTGTCCTTATCCATAGGCAGGGTAGGTAATCCTTGATTCAAAAATGACAACTCATAAATAAGTCTCGGGGGTGTAATGTACAGCATGGCGACTATAGTTAATAATACTGTACTGTATATTTGCAAGTTGCTAAGAGGGTAGATCTTAAAAGTTCTCGTCACAAGAAAAAATGTCTAACTATGTGTAGTAATGGATGTTGACTAGACTTATTCTGATGATCATTAGGCAATATATATAAATATCGCATCATTATGTTTTATACCTGAAAACTAACATAGGTCAAAATTAATGTTATATGTCAATTATATCTAAATTAAAACCATCCCCCCCAAAAAACAGAAATGACCACCCAACTGCCCACCAATCTACCACTCCAGTTTCATTGTTTTTGATTCTTGAGAGTTTCCTTCTTTAAAATGCTTATATTCCTTAGAAGAGTTATAGCTTAATTTAAGAACTATAGTTTATCAGATAACATGTTCAAAACTGAATTCCTGATTTTCCATCTCAGTAAATGGGTACCGATTCCTACAGTTTCTCAAACTAGAAACATGCTCTTTCCACTATGTTCTTTATGTAGCCCATTGCCCTTTTGGGTCGGTTTCCTCCTCCAGCATATATCTTTAGTCTAGCTACTCTCCCTTTCCGCTGCCACCATCCTAGTCTAAGCCACCCTCATAGCTCATTTTCAATGTCCTCCTATGAGCTCCCTTGGTACACTATACCATCTCCATTGCCAGGTGCTGTAATTGCTGTTTACTCACCCACCTCCTCCCACATGAGCTCAGGGTCTGGCATGCTGAATAGATGAATGAATCTAAGTGATACTATTTTCTAAGCCACTGTTAGAGAAAGGAGTTTTTGAATTCTATACAAAAAATATTCTTTCCCTAGGTCTGGCCTCTGGACACTAAAGGAAAATAACCAAACAAACATATTTCGAAGGATAATTCGGCCTGAAATGAATCCTAATTAGCTTAGCCTGTGAAAATAAGACTTGATTTAGAACCAAGAAACTTTTCTAAGCTTTACCTATCAAAGTATCTTCAGGGCTTTTCATCATATTTGAAATCCCTGACTATTCTAGATAAATTAAACAACTGGGATACTTCTGAGTTAAGTTTTTTGGGAGCAGCCCACACAGTGTGAAGATCCTTTTTAGCCCTTCGAACTTCAGGGTCAGTTGTCCAGTGAGGAGGGAAAGCTACTTTCATATCTGAATGACCTGAGGGCTAGCTATGCAGTGTCTGAATCCTTCCATTCCTTATCCTCATTCCTCTAGCTCTCTGCCTTTCTCCAGGGTAGCGCTCATCTGCATTTCTCCCAGCAGATGCACAGGAGAAGACAAAAGATGAAAAGCTCAGAAAAGTTAATTTAGCATTTCTGAAGTTTAACTGAGAGCAGGTTGACTTTACAGTACAATATCCAGGATGCTGGATCTTCAAACCTTACTTTGTTTTTCTTACATTCATCTCTCTTCTTGCCTCCTTCATCTTCCATTGTATTTCCTTCATCCTTCCTCAGAAACTTGCTTTCTCAAATCACAGACTCTTAGAGCTAGAAAGGACTCAAGATATTCTCCAGTATCTGGTTTAATATCCCCTGAGAGTAAAACTGAGGCTCCAAGTGTTAAAATGATTGCCCACAGCAGTTGGGAAACCAAGTTTTTGATTCACAGCCCCAAATTCTTTCTACTACGTACTGCTATCTTGCTTTTCTAAGAGAATAGTAAAGAGAAAGAAAATTCCATTGCTTGCAGAAAAATTTTTCTCTTTCTTCTCTTTGGCAAAAATAATATTACACATGCATTTGTGTTTTTAAAATATTAAGTTCCTACATTAAAGAGCTAAAACTCATGTAATAAGGAAATCTCCAATAAATCAAAGAGTAAAAATACTTTGAGTATAAATCTATCATTAGATTTATGACTTGTTTCTCCAGTTAACTAGTCAGCCGACCTGTATTTCTTAAGCACAAAGCTCTGATAACATTCTTAATCTCGCACTCTATTGGTCAATGGGGACCCGTAGGCCTGGATGAATTCAAGAGTCTTAGAACTCTCTTGTGTGCCTTACCTGGTTCTTTCTTTTCCTTTCAGAGATTTAGTTGGCTAGCTTCCTTCTACATTCTCAGATGTTTGAAAGGTACCCATTCAAGCATCTCTTTACTTAGTTGCACCATAAAAATTAAAGTTGAAATAAAAATGAAATATCAAATAGATTACACTTGATAAAGTGTTCCTAGGGAGGACTGCTTCCAATTCCATCTTTAGGTATAGCTTAAGAACATAGGACCTGTGGCTCATAGTGGTAGACAAAGACTGACTGAAGAGTAATTGCTCATAGCATCATGGGGTTTGTAGAGATCCAGATTGCCCTCTTGGTACCCAGCAGAAGAGCCAGAGTGTACACAAATGGAAAGTATCCACCAAGCATTCCATGAGAGAACCCTGAGAACCAAATGGTCAACCCGAACCCCTCACTTTGTTTAGCCTGCATGGTGCTCATGACCTGACCCCACCGACCCACTCTCCCTTTGTAAACGATGCTCCAGCCCAGCTGTTTTTTATTCTATTTCTAAAATTCCACCTGCTATTCCCTACTTCAAGGCTCTGCCCGTGCCCTCCCCCTTGACCTAGAATGCTCTCCTTTCTCTGGACTTACTCCTTATCCCAAGGGAAGCCTTTCTGAGGCACTCTACCTGAAGGAGGCTCCACCTCTATCTACTCCGTCTCCAGGCCAACATCCTATTTGTTCCCCTCATAGCACCTGCCATGATCTGAAATTATTGAGTTAATTGTTTATTGTTTGTTTCTGTGCATCTCTCCTCCCCCAAGAAGGTAAGAATTTTCTTGTCTTGTTTACTACACATAGCCCCAGCATCTCAGCACCTGGCACACTACTTAATAAATATGTGTTGAATATATGAATCAACAAGTAAAACAAGCTGGAGGATTGTGGATTATTGTCCAAGTTGCAATGGGCTGTGCACTGACAATGTCAACCAGATTCAGAGTCGCCTGCCGAGAATGAATCTCCGGGAACATGACTGTGAGCAGTAAGGCACATAGACTCATCGGCCCAAGGCAATTGCTTCTAATTGGAACTTTTCCTAAATCTAGGCTGCACTCTGACAGTCCCTTACAGTGTTTCCCAGCACATATCAGTCTAAATTCCTCAACGAGGGACTGCCCAAGCCATATTGGGAGCTGCGATGTACCTATTATTGGTGGGTCCTGAGGACACAGAGATGAGGAAGCCTCTACCTCTTTCCTGAAAGATCTTGTGGTCCAACGTGTGGGAGACATCAGGGGCTTTATCTTTTGCAAATTGCCCAGACCACAGGGTTTTCACTAGCACAAGAAGCGGTCTCAGCGGTGTTGTTCTACAATATAAGATATTGAAATGGTTCCTGAATCCTTCACCTTTCAAAGCTTCCACTAAAGTGTTCACTGTTTCAAAAACAATAATAATTTAAAAACAAACAAACAAACAATTACTGAGCTCCTATTATGAGCTTAACCCTGCCTTGCGCATTTTTTTGCATTGTTTTTCTCCCAAGGTAGTTCCGATTATATTATTACATATGATCACATTGAGATTCAGGAAAATTCAGTAATGTATTTAAGGTCATACAGCTAGGAAGTGAAAGCCACGAATTAAATTCAGATGTTTCTGATGCCAGAGCCCATGTTCCTTGTACTATACTATAGACTCTTATTTCAATATTCCAGGACACAGTTCCTACATTTTTTACCTGCGATGGATTCTTACCAACTTCCCTTCTCTACTCAGTCAGAGAACATCTTATACTCACTAGGTAAAAACCCTGTAGACCTAGGCAGGCTTCTTTACAGAAAGGGTGGAGTCCAATAGCACAATATTCTGAAAGAACCATTAAATACGGTTATAGGAGTCCTAAGGACACCTGGAAGACACAGGGCAAAAATAATACTAAACAATAACTTTCAGATGTGACTGATACAAGACCCTAGTGGGTTTAGCTTCTGCTTCCCCTCTTGTAACTGTAGAGTCCTTCTGGGTGACACCATTTATCCTCTATATCTGTCCAGCTTCCTCTCACCTTAGCATAGGTATTTTTCAGTCCCTAAGGGTCACCTAAAAAAGCATTCATTGATGAAAAGCATCTGTGTCTTCCGAGGGGCGTGACTTGTCCAGTAAAATGGGCAATAGTGAGTGCTGGTTTCCCACTGAAGCCAAACTCTACCTCCACCTCGAGGAAGCAGTTTTGCTCCTCTAAGCCCCCTGCAGGTATGGTTTTGATAATTTTTTTTTCCAGATATTGCTATTTGGAAAATTATGGTTTTATTCCTGCCTATTAAGTCTTATAAATACTGTGATTTGACATGTCACATGCCCCAGTGAATTTCCCCTTCATAAACCCTGGACTATTTGGGCTGAAATTAGGAGGCTGAAGTTGGCAGGAATGAAGACCATCTTCCCCTCCCTTCCTACACATACCATCCAGCCAACGGCAGGAAAAGTAGGAGTATAAGGGAGGAAAACTTTGAAGAAGAATTATTAACCTGCTGAGGAAATAAAATGGACTTTCCTTAAAATCACTTCTTTGTAGTATCAGGCAAATATCTTTCAACCTCTAGAGGTTGGAATGGTTTTGTAGGTACATGTGGCAACTGACTTTAAAATAAAGTCTTTTGGAGGAGACTGGTCTCTAACTAGATGCTCTCCTCTCTATGATTTATAGGAAAGCATATGTCCGTGGGTGAACGAGTGGGATGAGAAACTAGGGAAATAATGAAAAAGAAAAAGAGGGGAGTTGGGGGAAGAATAGGAGAGAGGGAGTCAGAAGCAAAGGACAATGGGGTTCAAGTGTTCTGCTTTCTCTTCCCTTTCATTAATACAGGTGATGGGGCTGCCCATGGATTTCAAACCCACTTAAGCTCTTCTTGGCAGCTGGCTGTGGCCTGAGGCACAGGCTGACTCTCAGAGGAGAGCTTGGCAGTAGCAGAGGCAGAAGTCAGAGAGAAAGGGTCTGACATGTGAGCTGTAGGGTGATGTCAACAACAGTTGACCTGTCATAAGACCTTAGGAAGAAAACCAACGGGAATCTTGTTTCAGAGCATCTAGTGTCCAACTAGCTTCCTGCTAGGTGCTTGAAAACAGAGTGACTAACATAATGGAGTGATTTTGTAATCTGTCGTAATACCATAAGCCATAGATACACAGACTTTGACCCCCCTCACAGGTATAATAAGCTCCTTTTTTCAGCTGCACATGCTCTCTCTTTGAGGAGGGAGAGAGGAGGCCCTTCTTCTAATTACATATCCAGAGCAGATGCTTTGCTGGAGAACAAAGCATTGTATTCATTAGCAACAATCTTATAAATCAGGTTCTTTTTACTAGCCAGTTAACTAATTGACAGTTAAGAATTTGTATTAATAATATACTGCAGCCAGGCATTGCTTAATCTGACAGTTTTATTAAAAAAAGTAGGCAAGCTCAGCAAGCCAGCTTGGCTGTCAGCCTTTATGGAGGAATCCTGCTTAACAAGGATCTTAAAACTTGCCTGTAAAACAATATCACACTGGCAGAAAATTGTTCTCCCAGGTCGAAGTCCAGGAGTCAGCAGAGTTACTCGCTTGGATGATTTTGTTGTCGTTGTTCCTTTTGTGACACATTTAAACAAGGAAGTGATTTTGTTCGTGTTTTCTTAAAATCTTAGTGGCATGGTTCACTTGTTCTGGATCAAAATTATCCAGGTGGTAAAATATCCGGACTCTTCCTTTCTGCTTTTCTGTGTCCTTCACCCTCTTTTTAAAAAATATTTTATTTTATGAGGTATAGAAAGAATTATTTCTCAAGTCATTAGCAACTCCATCAAAAGTTGTGTATGTAATAGTAGAGATGGTGAAATTCAAAATCTATTATATCACTGAGTTTTCTAGTCTTTGCCCTGGAAGCTCTACTCATTTTTCAAGACCCAACTTAAATATTCCCTCCTCCATGGTGTATTCTCTAATTTCCCCTGCTGGTGAAAATCAACTCTTTCCCTCTACCACTTTCCCATCACTTAAACTAAACTTCCTTTGTGCTCTTGATTCACCTGATGATTATGCCTTTGGGGCACAATCTGCCCCATCTATGCTCTCATCCTCCCTGCTGTGATCTTTTGCCTATAGCGAATACTAAATATTTGCTAGGTCACTCTGGATTTACTCTTTATTGCTAGCTCTAATCTCAGTCAGTCTGTAAACATTCTTTTGATCACTGTTCTTTTTATAACTATCTCTAGAATCTAGTCCTTCTCTGTGGCAGGGCCTTTAATACCTCTTGCTTCCTTGAGAGGAATATTTCTAATTTATAAATATGGTCATGAGACTCTTCTGATTAAAATCCTTCCACAGTTCTTCATTCATTCATTCATTCATTCATTCCCCAAATATGTATAGAGTGCCACTATGTGCCACACACTGTGTTGGGAGCTGGGACTTCAGCAGTGAACAAAAAACTCCAAAATTCTGCACTTGTGGAGCTGACATTCTAGTGCGGAAGATAAACAATACATAAACAAATAAGTATAGAGTATGTCAGGTGGTGATCAGTTCTATGGGAAAAAGAAAACAAGTGAGGGGGATCTGGAGTGAGGAAAAAGAAGGCCAGCATTGTCCTGGGTTGGTCGGGAAAGGCTTCCACGCGAATGTGACTTTGAGCAAGGACTGGGGGAAGTGAAGGAACGAAACAAGTGCAAACCTAGGGGAAGAGCTGACCAGCCGAAGGGAACAGTATAAGGAAGGGCTGTGGTGGGAAGGAGCGTGCCAGTGTGGTAGGAGGTCGAGATGTGGGGAGGGGAGTTCGTGTGGGGCTTCCAGGGCATTGTAAGGACTTTGGATTTTACTCTGAGTGAGATGAGGAGTTAAAAAATATTCGGCAAAGGAAAGTTCTATCTAACTTCAGTTTTTAAAAGATCACTCTGGATACTGTGTTGAGTAGAATGGCAGAGAAGGCTGGGTAAGGACAGAGGTAGGAGACCTGTTCAGCGGCTCTTGCAGCAATCCAACAGAGACACGACAGTCACCTGGACCCAGGTGGATTCATGCAGGGGGTGAGAAGTGGCTGGATTCCATGCTATTAGAATGGATGTAAGGGGAGGGGTGGGAGTGGCATGCAGGAGGAAGAAAAGAAGGGAGGAAGAGAGAGAGAGAGGGAGATTAAAGTGACCATTTAAAAATATTATTTACTTTAAGCAACTGGAAGAATGGCTTATCCTAGGACTCTATTGGGCCCACCTTCCAGTATTGTCACCCGCTTCTCCCTTTTTATAATCTATGCTCCATTCACACCCAGCTCTTCCGTATTGCACACTCACATTCTTTCACATGCCCAAGTCTTTGCTCATAATAATCACTCCTCCTAGGCTGCCAAAGTGTGGTCATTTGTCCACCAGGCAAACTCCTATGCCTCTTTCAAGACTTCTATGAGGTCAGATTTTTTTTTTACACACATACTCTCCCAATGGAGTATATTTTCTTATTTCTTTGTATACCTGGTGATCTTTGATTGGATTTGATGGCAGACATTACAAATTTACCTTGTTGGGTAATGGATATTTTTGAATTTTTATAGATATTCTTCAACATTGTCCTGAAATCAGCAGTTAGGTTACTTGGAAATCACTTGATCCTTTTGGGCCTTGTGTTTAAGATATTTTAGAGTAAACTAGAGCAGTGTTTAGTCTAGGGCTAATAATCGTTCCTCATTATTGAGGCAAGACCCTTCTGAGGATACCAACAACACTCTATGAATTATGAGGTTTTCTAGTTGGGTTGGTGGGAACAGACACTATTTTTAGACCTGCGCAAGTGCCAGGTACTACTCTCTCTCATCTGTTTAGATAGTTCTTTCTCCAACCTTGGGTCTTTTTCTTTTTCTTTCTTACATTCTTGTATGGATAAATGCTCTATTGAATATTTGAAGGTGATTTTCTGCAAATCTCTGGGGTTCTCTCTCTGTGCGGCCCTCTCTTCTCTGGTGCTCTGTGCTGTGAACTTTAGCTGTGTTGGTCTCCCCAGACTCTCAGCTCCATCTCCTGAATTCAGGGAGTCCGATAGGATCCACCTGGGTTTTGTTTTGCTTTGTTGCGGCCTGGAAACCTCTCAAGGCAGAAAGCTGGGGGAATAATAGGACTTACCTTATTTGTTTCCTATCTCTCAGGGACCACTGTCTTTCATTGCCAGGTGACCATTGTTTCACGCCTTTATTCTGGTTCATTGTCATTTTAGATGGGAGAGTAAATCCAGTCCCCGTTACTCCATCATGGCTGAAGCAGAAGTGCTAAAGGCTCCTTTAGATTGGCCCTGAAAAAGTTTAAAAGAAATAACTAAGCTGTATGTCAGAACAAAGTCTAAAACTCTTTAAGAATACAACAAAATCCAGTGTCCAACAATGAAAAGTTCACAATGTCTGGCATCTAATAAAAATTACCAGGCAAACAAAGAAGCAGGAAAATATGACCCACACCCAGGAGAAAAATCAACCAATAGAGACAGATCCAAAAATGACAGAGGTAATGGAATTAGCAGACAAAGACTTTAAAATATCTATTATAAATCGTATACGTATATTCAAGGATGTAAAGGAAAACATGAGCTTGATGAGGAGAGATATGAAAGATATTTATTTTAAAAAGAACTAGAGACTTGGTTTCTAGGATTGATGCTTTCACAGGCTGGCTGTGTGACCCTGGAGAATACCTCCCCGCTCTCTGGGCTAATGACATGCCGGCTGATACTCTTTCTGTCTTAATAAAGACTCTTTCTCATCCCAGAAATTCTACAACCTAATTATCTACATGTCTCCAACTCTGCTTCCCAATTACCTCTCCCCTGGACTGTGGCATGTCTCCCATCCTAACAACAACCACACCCAATCCTTTTCTCCCACAACATAGCCAGGGAGATTTTTCTAAGCTGGAAAATGAATCATGCCTCTTTTCTGGCCTTTCACTGCCCTTAGGATAAAGTTCATAGTCCATATTGCAGACTCAAAGCCTTTTTTGGTCTGGTACTATCCTGCTTGTTCCCGTTATCCTCTCTAGAAATCATTCTTCTCTCCCTCTCATGGTTTCACTCCTGCTCTTTCATCTTGGGGCTTCCTGCCTGGGACATGTCACCCAATGATTTCCTTCACTGAGTTAATTTCTGATTCTTCATTAAGTTCCCAGCTTAAACATCACTTCCTCAGGGAAGGCTTCCATGACCACCTAAGTTCCTCTCCAAGACTCAGTTAGGTGCGATTCCTGTTCTTCACTCTCATATTTCTATGACTCAATTGTCAAAACACTCATCTCACCATATTATAATCACTTAATTGTCACTCTCCATCCCACCCTCTGTGTCTGTTCCACATATGTTCCTGCACCTAACCCCATGTCTAGTTCTAAAAAGAACAAATGAATGTTTATCCTCCGTAATATATTCCAGTTCTGCTCCTTCCAGCACATCCCGATGGCCCTGTTCTAGGCCATGCCCCTAAGCCCTAGATTCCAAAGTAGCCTCAGATCAGCCTCCCTGCCTGATGGTCTCCTTCATCTAATCCACCCTGCCCACAGCAGCGAGAACCATTGTCCTCAAGCATCACTTTGATCATATCACTCCCTGTCTTAGACACCTACGATAGCTCCAATTGCCTCTTGAATTAAATTAAAACTCCTAATCATGGGTTTCAAGGGTCCCTACCAATTAATGTTTCCCTTCCCCCGCACCTAACTGCTGTCATCTTTTCACAGTTCCTCAAGCATGGCTTCTCCTGCTGCACATCTGCTCCATGTCCATCTCTCTCTCAAGCTGGCCACTATGGCTCTCTCACTTCATTTCTTAACTTTCTCCTCTCCTCATACTTGCTCCCAAATCATTTCCCTTCCCCCACGTGAGAAATATTACTCAATAATAATTTCTTTCAGAACTGTTTCCTAAATCCACGTGGCTTTCTATCATAACCTGTTTTCAGGTGTGTAGAATATCTGCACTTACATATATGTTGTTAGTGTCTCATGCCCTGTGGCTTCTGCTAACTTATTTTTGGTGCTGTCTGCCCTTTTGGGATCTGGCAGTTCCAAGGACAGGGATGATGTCTTTTCATCCCTTGTGATTTCCTGGGATCCTCAGGCATGTTCTGTGCCTGAGGTCCTTACTTACCTTTGCAACAGAGGTGGAAGGGAAACTGGAGAGCGGGAATTCCTAAAGGACACTTGTTTTCCCTCAGATTTCCCAGACCAGACTCCAGTCAGTCAGATAGGTGCAGCTCCGGCCGAGTGAGAGATAGTCGGTACTTAGCACTGGCGTTGTGGGGGGATTTTCGTGTGGCGGTGAAGAAGAGGGACAACAACAAACACCTCCGAACACCCACTCTGTGCCAGGCACCGGGCCAGGAACTTTACAGATGTTGTTGCACGTCCGCCTCCCCTAAGCTGGAGAATGAGGAGTGATTACTCCTGACTTACAAGCACATTAGGGAGGGGGCAGAAAGGTGTGGATAACCTGCTGTGCCCCTGACAGACGTCATTCTGATTGAAGAAACAGCTTCTGTCCTCACACAGGGAAGATGTGTTTCTGGACCAAAAGACCTTCTGGCAGAACGTCCCAGATCTCAGGAGCACTCTGATAACGTCGTGTCTGCACGACGTACGCACAACACATTCGCTTTGTGTCTAAGATGCCCCACCAAGCCTGACCCCACGGCTCTGCTCATGCCATTTGCCTGTCTAGCCGTTGTGAGACCAGACTCTTTCTACGAATAAGGACTTCTAAAATTGTGGTCAGAGATTCCTTTAGGAATCTGATGAAAGCCATGGACTCTCTCCCCAGAAAAAATACATGAATATATGACACTTACACACAACATCGGTGTAAGCAGACACTCTTTCCCTTGCTTCTTGCCATTGGGTTTTCCAGACCCGGGACCCACAGAGAGAACCACGTGTTCTCCTCATTCCTTTCCTGTTTGACAGATTCCAGCACCTATTAAAGGTACATTTTCGAGGACTCTGTGTCAGGATGATTTATGTACATGTTTCAAATGATGTACTTACTGCATGAGTCTTGAGTTATTTAATGATGCAAAGGTTGGCTTTAAAATGGAGACCTAAGAGAAAACCTAGGGATTGAAAACAAGTTAGCGAAGGGGTTTGGGGGAAAATAAATGTCATGCCTCTTCATTCTGGTTGTGCTCATATTAGTTTGTGGTCCCTACTGTTGGTTCGAACCACAACACCTTTATTTCCAGGCTAGCTCTCGTCATGAATGTAGGTAACACTATCATTCTGTTTCAGCTTAATTTTTTTGAAGCACTGTGTCAGAGTCTGCTCTATGTATAAGGGGGACCTCCTTTTCAAACAGTAAATTCATTTTCCTGGAAAACTCTTTTCCTTGTAGTTGAGGAGAAAGGAAAAAAGAAAAAACCTGGAGTCTTCTGGAGGCTGTTTGAAGCGGAAGAGTGACATCTTTTGGTGGAGAGATGGAAGGGGCTGCTAATTAGGTCACTTCTAACAGACATGCAGGAGACCAAGCATCCATGGCTTCAGGGTGTCCGTGAATCCCCTAAAATCATATGCAAAATATGGCATGTAAAATATGTATTATCTGGAAAAATGGTCCAGAGCTCTCATCAAAGTGTTCTTTGCTCATAAAAGGTTAAGGTCCATTGGGACTGTGTTTTCTCCAAGTATTTGAGGTCAGTAGAATCACTGGGGAGCTTGTTAAAAACTGATTCCGAGGCCTTACCTCCAATCTTCTGAGTTAGAATCTCTAGGGAGATGACTTGGAATTCTGAATCTTTAACGACTTCTTCAGGTGTTTTGGTTAAATTTCTGAATTAGGTAGGAGATTTCAGATGTTTAACATCACCTGTTAGAACAAGATTAGCAATGACAGAATGGTGCATGCATATTCACCCAAACAGGCCAGGGGTCAAATCCCAGCGCAGCTAGCTGTGCAACGTTGGCAAATTATAAAACCTTCTGAACCTTAGTTTTCTCCTCTGTAAGTATGGGGCTAAATAATTTATGTCTTGAGATAAAGTTGCTTAATACATAGCAGGAGTCCAAAAACTATTATTTACTGTTCCTAGATTTTCTTACAGAGTATTCCCCAAAGTCTCCAGGTCCAATGTTGTTTTTTAAAAGTGCTTCATTAGCTTTCTTTCATAAAGATGTTGTTAATACACAAAACAGGTTAATCATTTTCTGCAATGATCTACCAGCCATGTGTAAAGGGGTTTTGTTATGCCATCAAATATGCCTAAACTATAAACTGTTAAGTGAAATTTTCTTTATCTCAACTTAACAAAATAGCAATATTCATATTCTGCAGGTTCTATCACACTGCAGCTTTCTCTGTGGATTCATCATGATTTTAGCAAATGGAAAGCACAAATACCAGAATTTACCAACAAGGACACAATCTTTCATGCTTAGTAATCACATTACTGCGAATGGTTGATTTAATTGAGAATCTACTCACTAGTCCATCTCTAGAAGCAAAGAGCAAAAGGGAGAAAAGAAGAAATTTTAATTTTTGTAAAACCAGTTGTAAAATCCTATGTTTGGTAAGAACGCCCTCCTCAAGCCCCCTCACCCTCACTCCCATGCACATACCCTGGTGATTTCGCAGCTCTGTTCTACCACAGTTGTATGTTTTCTATCATTGAAAAATCATTTATGTAAATGTTCATGTTTACACACCAAAGAACATTTACAATGTAAGCAGAAAACCTAAAGGAAATATGATATCTAAATAAATAAATAAATAAATAAATAAATACTCTCTTAATTCATTTTTACAGAGAGTAACCAAAGTTCTCTTTAGATTAAAGAATCTAAGAATTTGTCTCTGGTGCCTTTTTTGAGGTTAGACATTTATTTCTGTCACCGGTGAAAGGAGATTTGTTTCGAGCTTAAGAAGTTGTGGCTCTGTAAAGAACTGGTATTCAAGAGGTAGAATGCGGTGGTCTCCTTACCTTAAATTTATCATTATATTCTTAAATCTATTTATCAAAATATTTTGAATAGGATAAACTCAGGTTTTGTATTCTTTGATTGCCATCTGCTGGTAGTTCTCCACACCAGAAAATAAAAATTCCCAGGAAGATTTCAACAACCTGGCTATCGCTTGATTTAAGTAGTTCTTGCAGCCCCAGAGACAATATTTTTAAAGCCCATGAGGATACCAGAGAGCCATGCCATAGTTCTAGAGAATGTGTCTCTCAGGAACATACCTTGTATATTTATTACCTGGGAAGATGATTGCACGGCTACTAGGTATTACTATGCAGGGCCAGTTGCTCATTCTTTTTTTAAAAAATAGACTTTATTTTTTAGAGCAGTTTTAGGTTCATAGCAAAATTGAGTGGATAGTACAGAGTTCCCATTTACGCCCTATCTCCACACATGCACAGCTTCCTCTACTATCAATATCTCGCACCAAAGTGGCACATTTTTTACAATTGATGAACCTACATGGACATATTATAATCACCCAAAGTGATTCGCTCTCAGTATTGTACATTCTATGGCTTTTGACAAATGTATAATGACATGTATCCACCATTATAGTATCATACAGAATAATTTCATTGCCCTAAAAATCCTCTGTGCTCTATCTAGTCATCCCTCCCTAACCCCTGGCAACCACTGGTCTTTTTACTGTCTCCATAGTTTTGTGTTTTCTGGAATGTCATATGATGGGACTACTACAGTAAATGGCCTTTCCAGATTGGCTTCTTTCACTTAGCAATATGCATCTAAGTTTCTTCTCTGTCTTTTCATGGCTCAGTAGCTCATTTCTTTAGCACAGGAAGATATTTCATTGTCTTGATGTAGCACAGTTTATCCATTTACCAACTGAAAAACCTCTTGGTTGCTTCCAAGTTCTGACAATTTATGAATGAAGCTGCTATAAACATCCATGTGCAGGTTTTTGTGTGAACATGTTTTCAGCTTACCTGGTAGATATCAAAGAGTGAGATTACTAGATGAAATGGTAAGGGTTGCTCATTTCACTGGCTGTGAACATCTAAAATGAAAGTATTTACCTTTAGTCCCTGGGCCCATGATGGGCATCAGGAATCCCACCTAAATCATGCACAAACTAATGTGCATTTTCATTGTTTTCATCAGATGCTTTAAAGCACAGCTCCCTAGAAACTTTGAAAGGAGTGTAGTTGGTGCCCACACAGGAGATTCGACAGGTCTGCAGTGTTTCTCTTTGCTACAGGGCATCTGTTATTGGAGCTGAAATTAGAAAATAAGAAAACTAACATTCCTCACTGAGAATGTAGCATGTGTCTGATACTCTTAGCTCCCACATTAAGAAAAAAGATAGCTGGGATTTATTGAGAATCTATCAAGTTTAATAGTTTAACTTTATTACTGTATCTCTAGTTTTATAATGACCCTATACTTAGAAATTATTTTATTTTATAAAAATGATCAAGGATCAGAAATATTACATTGCCCAAGTTCATGCAGCTAACCATGGGGCTGAAATGCAAATGCAGAATTGTTTAGACTCCACTCTCCAATAAGAGAGACAGTAATACAAAATTCCTGCCTTCAATCGCTTCCATAAAGGAAGACAGAGCTACATTCTATCTGTGGTGAGAAACAGGGCCCTGGCTTCCTGTCTGGGCAGAGACCTGGAGACTCCCAAAAGGAGGAGAAAATGTCTGAACTAAGTCTTGAAGGACAATAAAGGCCCGGCTAGGCAGAGAAGATGGGGGCAGAGGTGGAATTCCAAGTAACGAAACAGCAGAGAAAATGAGAAAGAAGCTGGTTAAAAGTTCCAGAGCTGATGCTATGACACTCAGGAAGAATAAATCCTTGCCAGCTCTTGGGAAAGTAGGACAAAGATCAATCATCTCTGATCTTAAAAAGAAGAAATTTCAAAAGTGAATTCAAAATAAATAAACTGAACTTCATCAAAGTTATATATATTTGTGTTTCAAAGGACACCAACAAAAAAGTGAAGAGACAGCTCACCAAATGGAAAAAAATATTTGTAAGTCATACATCTGATACAGGACTTTTACCAGAGTTAAAGAACTTTTATAATTCAACAATAAAAAGACAACTCATTTGTAAAAAGGGTAAAGAATTTGGATAGACATATCTCTAAAGAGGACATATAAATAGCCAATAAGCATATGACAAGATGATCAACGTCATTAGTCATTAGGGAAATGCAAATCGAAATCACAATTAGATACCACTTCATGCTATTAGGATGGCTAAAAGAAAAAAAAAAGATAGATAATAACAAATGATGAGGATAATAGGAAATTGTGACCCTCGTACATTACTAGTAGGATTATAAATAGTGCAGCCACTTTGGAAAACAGTCTGGCAAGTCCTCAAAATGTTAAATGTAGAGTTACTATATGACCTGGCAATTCCACTTCTAGGTATATACCCAAGAGAATTGAAAACGTGCATCCACACAAAAACCTGCACATGAGTGCTCTTAAACAGCATGATGTAGCCAAATGGTAGAAACACCCTTAGGTCCATCAACTGATGATTGGATAAACAAAATGTGGAATGTTCATACCCTGGAATATTGTTCAGCCGTAAAAAGGAATGAAGTACTGATACAGGCTACAACAAGGGTGAACCTTGAATTCGACCTCGAAGTTAGTCACAAAAGACTGCATGTTATATGATTCTGTGTTTACGAAATATCCAGCAAAGGCAAATCTATCGAGACAGGAAGTAGGTTAGTGGCTGCCACAGGCTGGACGGACATGACGGAGATTGAAGGTTTCTTTTTGGAGTGATGAAATGTTCTGAGATTATAGTGATAATGGTTGCACACCTCTGTGAATATACGAAAAATCATTGAATTGTACACTTTAATAGGATGGATTTTTAGCTTAATAAAGCTATTGTTAAAAAGAACAAAAAAGGGAAATCACTCCTAAAGCAGAGTTGTCCTATGCATGGAGCTGCATTAGAACAAAGTGTGGGAGGGACCTTAGGTAATGACAACAGTAACAATGATGACAGTTTAACTTCATTCACTTAGCAAATATTTCCCGAGTACCTACTATGGTCTAGATGCTGGGGATACAAAGAAACAGGACAGCAAAATCTCTGTCTTCATGGAGATTCTGTTCTAATGGGGGAGACTAGGCAGTCAGCAAATAAGTCAATATGATATCAGGTAGTGGGAAGTGTTACTCAGAAAAATAATGAAGGGCAGGGGCTACTAGAAGGGATGGTAGAGGCAGGCACTGTTTTAGGGAAGGCCTTTAGGAAGTGACATTTGCATAGAGACCTGAACAAAGTGAATTTCATCAGATATTTCTCCTAGGCAGACACTGAGCTGACAGCTTCTTACATGCATGCTATTTAATCTTCTCAATAATCTATGAGGTTGATAATACTATTATCCCCATTTTAAAGATGATAAAATTAAAGTAGAGAGAAATGTAGCTGATATTCAAACCTAGGTGTCCTTTCATAGAACTTTATAACATTTCAAAGTTCTTTCATGCAAATGGAATAATATATGCAGAAGTGCTTTATGGATAATAAAGTGTTATGCAAATGTAAGTAATTATAACTATTTTAATGTCATCTGATTTGACCTCCACAGCATCTACAGTTTTTTTCACCTTTGTTTCCTTAAATACTGCCCTTTAGGATGCTTTACAGGCTTTATAGCATCCTGCCTACATGAGAGTCATAGTTACCATTCCCTTCTATTTGGACTATTTGCCATAGCTATATACTTATATCTATTTACATAAGATTTGGGGGAAGATCCGTAGCTTGCTACACAAAGTGTCACTCGTGGTTCAGCAGCATAAGCATCACTTGGAGCTTGGTAGAAATGTGGTGGCACAGAACCCATCCCGGACTTAGCGAATCAGAACTTTCATTTTAATAAGATCCCTAGGGGATTCACACAAACATTAAAGTTTGAGAGGCATTACTCTATAGCTTTGAGCAGAACCCCTGAAGCCACTAAGCTTTGGGGTAGTATCTGATCCAGTAAACAGCTTTCAAAAGCCAATAGGCTGCTGGCCTCAGCAGATCAAGGGCCCTCAAGATCACCTGATGAGACCTTGCCTGCCCTAACACTTAAGCCCCCAAAGCTTAAGCAGGATGTAGGTTTTCATGCTGATGGGAGGCAACAACAATGGAAAGAGACTGTGAAAGGTGCTTCAAGACGCAGAGGGGCTTAACTTATATAAATGATTGTACTGGTTCTAAAATTTGGCTGCCAGTTGGAATCACAGGAAGAAGTGGGGAGGAATATTCTGATATAATTGGTATAGAGAATGGCCTAGGCATTGGAAATATTTTAAGTTTCTCAGGAGATTCCTATATGCAGCAAAGTCTGAGGATCATGGAATTATTGTGAATACCTTCTCCTTTCAATTAATATAATTCTGGGGTCTATGTTATATTTAGAGATAGTTTAAAACAGAGTTTCTCATACTCCTTTGATTTGGAGACTCACCCCAAGCAATTGCTAAAAATACAACAACCAGGCCCATCCCCACTTGCTGTGTCAGAATCACTAAGGGCCTGGGAGCAGTCATTTTAAGCAGCACCCTGATGTTCTGCTCCTCATAGAGTTGGTTTAGAAAACACTGCTTTCAAAGACCTGTGGGTGAGGAGCTCTAAAACATAGAGTAGTTGTCTGTTTTTGTCATCTTCCTGTTTCTGGAAGGGCACCTGATCCTCACCCATCAGAGACTAACTGGTTTTAAAAGCACAGAAAAAGGATTTCAGCATCCTTCTACAGCTGTCTGAAGGGAAATGTTTACTTATAAAATACTGAGGCTGACTGTAATCTAGAGCCTAACACAGCGCTTGGCACAGGGGCTCGAATAAACGAATGGATGGTTAAATAACTGAAAAGGAGCAGCAGAGTGGCTGGTGGAAGGAATCGGCAAGCTGACTGTCTTCCTTAATTCCCGACTTTGAACTGCTTGGACACAAATTACATTCACACGCATCCAACCAGTGCAGTCCATTTTGCTTCGGTAAACTCGACATATGACAAACGGATAAATTCGGAAGTAGTTATTCATTGCTCAAAAAGGTTATTTGATTTACAAAAATGATTCACCAGAGCAGTGTGGTTCCCAGACTAGCAACATCGGGGTCACCTGGAACTTGTGAAAAATGCAGATTTTCAGGCGCCCAGTACTGCCTGCAGCAGAAACCTTGGGGGTGGGGCCCAGCAATCTGAGTTTTAATAAGCCTTTCTGGTGATTCTCCTGCAGTTAAAGTTTGAGAACTACTGTACCAGAGTTCTTTAAATGAGTTCCCCACCTTAAATGCAAAGAATGTTTAAGAACAAACTTACTGTTAAAGGGAAACTTATCTGTATTCTGATTCAGCATCCCTATGCATCTTCGGAAAGCTTCCAGACTGTAGTTGAGTATATCTTTAATAAAGCATTTTATATTAAAATGATTATAATCTATTTATAATTAATGTGATTAAATATACAGTGTAAGATAGAAAAATATCACAGACCATTACACATGGTGAGGGTTAAGTACTCTTTTATGACCCTTTTTTCAGTAATATACTGAACCAGAAAGTAAAATATTTTCTTGCTAAGAATAATGGGCAAAACACTTTGAAAAGCACAGCTGTCTATGGTACAATGTTTGGTAGTTCTTCTTATCCATGTGAATAGGGAATGACATGCAAATATGCATACAGAAGGGCTAATTATAAGGATCAGATTAGTAATCCCTGCTAAGGAAGAACTTTCCTTAGGTTCTAAAAAGGCTTTTTATTTCTCTGGTTCAGTCTCAGATTCAAGCAGTGAGCTCGATTCTCAGGTTAGTTGGTTGTTCCACCTCCCTACCCCCAGGGCACCTGGGTTCTCCTGAGAGAAGATGTGGGCCCTTGGCAGATCATTAATCCTAGATTATTATGCTAGACTACTGGCGTGTAATACTATACCTGACTGTGAGAAGTAATTCATTTAGTATTTACCTAATGTGAAAACAAATGAAGTTCCTCCAAATGAGAACAGAGGTTATTTGTTCAGAGCTTGCTCTAACAAGAGATTTTGCCACTATTTCTTGTGTTTGTCAGAGACTCAAAGCCAGGCAGGGGAATGGGGAAGCTTTAGAGTAAAAAAAGGGGAAGGCTTCAGCTGTGCTCTGATTGTAGGTTGTTGGCATGGAAGCTGAAGGCAGACTAACCAGGAGCAAGATATTCTGTGCGATTGGTTTAGGCAGCATATTTGGTTGATCCTGAACTGGAGGTGGGGGAAAAAAGTTGGGAACGTGGCAGTTGACCTAATCTTGATGTTCCAAGCCGATTGCCGAAAGTGTTGTGTTTTAGCTTCCTGGACTGGTTGCTGTAAAGATTATGGATTAGAGTTCATTTGTCATATAGGTTTGGTCATTATCTCACTACCTATCAAAGCGAGACAACAACTTAACCTGTAGGGCAAGTTTATTCATTTATTTAACACTTACGGTCTCTTGGCAACTTTTCCAGTGATCGGAAATTAAAACGAGGCTTGAATCTAGTCAGACTATAGGTCAAAGTTCCCCTCCCTTGATCTGGCGCGTTAGTGTTGGCAGGAATGGCCTGTACCAGTGTGCTTTCAGTGGACTGGAAATGCCCAGAGATGCTGAAACATCTTGGCTGGCTATCAGTCAGCCTTGAGGGTGGCTTCCGGGAGTCTGGGCTAATCCAAGTAAGATATAAGAGCTGGGAACCCCACCAGGACCATAGCCACTCACCCCTCTGCAGTCCAGCAACAAAGCCCCACCCAGATGCTTGCCCTGGTCTGGGCTGCCATGGATGCTTTCACGTGCTTCTGAAGTTACTCAGGCCCAGTCTCCACTGTGGGTGGGACTGCTGCAACCTCAGTAACTTAGAGAGGTTAAACTTCTAATATTCTCCTTTTTCAATTAAGGGTCTCAGCCAGATGCCAACTGTGGCACATGAAGTATGGCTAGAGGATCTCACCATTTAACCACCCAGTTACTGTGGACCATTGACATTCTTAGTTCCATTTGCACCTTTTCCAAGGTTTGAGCATCTCCCAGCTTATGAGGTTGAACCTTTGTCTCACTACAGAAGATGAAAACACTAAATACTTTCCCAGCATCCTCTGCAACTAGGCCACGGCTGTGACCAAGGCCCCACCACTGGACGCACCTATACAAGCCTTACATTTCTTCTCTGTGCAAATGCAGAAGTCCCCTAACATACGCTATTTCTCATTACCTACACCTGATATTTTATAGAACAAGAAAAAATGGGAAGAAACAAGGGAAAGAAGAAAAGGGGAAAAAAGAGTCAATGAATCTTGTTTTAAATGGAAAATTTTAACCAGGTTTTTGCTCAAGTTTAAGTAAAAAATCCAGTTTCTGAGACTGTAACAATTAATGTGAATTCACCTAGCACCTATGGTAAGGGGATAGAACATATGGAATGTGACAAGTTTAAAACAATTATAAATTGAATATTCACTCATTCAACGAATAATTTAATGTGCACTTTCCATATGCCAGACATTCTAGGCACCTGGGGCACTACAATAAATAAAACAAGACTCTAATTCTAGTGAGAGAAAAATTCAAAAAACAACCTAATAGAATATGTCACCTGGTGACAAGTGCTCTGAAGGAAAATAAAAGCAAAGAGATAGAAAATGAAGGATGATGCTACGTTATAAGGAAACCAGGAAAATCCTTTCTGAAGGAGTAATATTTGGAAAGACACCTAAATGAAGAGAGGAAGAGTACCACAGCTGGGGGAAGAATATTTCAGGCAGAGGGACTGACTGTGTGCAAAGACCTCAAGAACAACAAGGAGGCCAGTGTGTTTGGATTCAAAGAGGTAGAGTTGGGCAGAGAAGATGACTTAGGACCTTGTAGACCCAAACTCTTGCACTTTTGCTTTAAGTGAGATAAGAAGACTTTGGAGGATTTTGAGCAAAATTACATCATCTTCTAGGCTTTAGAAGGATCTCTCCTTTTCTCTCTTTGTCTCTCTCTGTATCTCTCTGTCTCTCTCTCTTTCTCTCTCTCACTCACACACACATGTGTGTGTAAAACTGGTGGAATCTGAATGAGGTTTATAGATTGTACCAATGTCAATTTTCTGATTTCAATGTTATACTATAGTTGTGCAAGATGTTACCATTGGAAGAGACATGGGTCCTCTCTCTGTTATTTTTGCAACTTCTTGTGAATCTGTAATTATTTCAAAATGGAAAGTTAAAAACAGAAGAAGAAAAAAGAATCCTTGATTGCTGTGTAGAGAACAGATAAAAGACAGGATGGAGGTGGAAAGCAGGATTAGAATTGAGAGTGGGACAGGATGTGAAATACAAGAGCCAGTGAAGTGAGGTAAGGTATGCGAAAGAAGTCTTTTTGGGGACATAACTTTTGTCTAAGATCTTAAGAAGATTTCGTTGATATCCAAGAGTGGAAACTATATTCTGGATAAAGAGGAAAGAAGAAAATAGTAGAAATGGCGACCAGTCCACCCTCTTGTTTCATGCAAGACCACACTTAAACCATACTAGTTAAAACCATTTCTTTTTCTTTCTTTAGGCATCTAAAAGAGTTTGCAATGTCTCCCACTCATGTACTTCTTTAACAAAGTTCATTTGAAAGGAAATATTGCTAGCATGTAGCCTCTAATCTGGAAGTTGATTATGGCTACATAAATGTATTTTGGTATGTGTAAATGTAAGTCAACACTAATAGAACAAAGATGACTTGCAATGAAGGAAAGATTCACTCTAGGGAAAAAGCAAATTATTAAGAGGATTAAGAGGAACCTAAAAATAGGTTTTCTATACTTGAGAGGAAATCTCTACCTAGCAATTAAAATGAAATTGATTCAAATATTCATTTACAGACTCATAAAGAGATAATGCCTTTTAATATTAGAGTGAGAACAAAATGTGTTTGTAGCTCTGGTTCTACCGCATTCGCTTACTATTAAATATTTCATTAAAATGCTCTCTTAAAAGATCTCTTGCGTTAGCTTAAAATCATCACGATGAATGAGAAATCGTGATTAATTAAAGGTATAATTCAGATTTGCTCTGGAGAACGTTTGGGTGATCTGAGTTAATCTATCTGCCGTAACGTTAAGTTCTAAGATTAAACGTTCTTATACCTTTGGAAAGAGAGAATTAAATCTTTAATTTGCTTTGGCAAAAAAGTCATATTTGAGATTGGTCTGGAGGTTAGCAAATAAATGTGATTTGTTCAAAATGTTTCGTGGTTCAGTTCTGTTCAAGCCACTCTTATGCATGACCCCAAAGCTACAGTGAAGAGATTATTCCTGCAGAAAAAAGTCAGAAGTGAAATATTTATCATCAATAAGTTATATTGCTACGAGGTTATAAAACTGATGTATTATCTTTACACAAACACTGAGTGAAACATATGATCAGAGTAACAAACTCAACATAGACAAAAGAAGCTTCAGCAGAGCCAATTTTATGGCTAATTTGTTTCTGAAGCAAGGCAAATTGTTCTGGGTATTGGCTATCTGGTGTTGGGTGTTCAGAATGCTGTGCTGACTTCAAAGTGCGGTCCTCTTCCTCTCATTTCTTTGAAAACTTTATACAAAAAAAAAATGAGGAGGAAAATACAGAGGAAATGATTTTCTGAAATTTTCTTTCAAAATGGGTTGCTAGGGTATTTGAAAGAGAAGAGAAAATATGTGTTAACATAATCTATTATGAAGGAGAGCATCACCACAGTGATAAATACTAGTTTTGAGCACGTGAAATCAAAGATGATTTGAGACCGGATTTCTCTTCCAACAATGGAAGGCATATTGAAAGGAACTTAGTAAATAGACTATGAAGTCTTAAAATGAGTTTTTATTTTTATTTTTTAATTAATTTATTTTTTATGGTGATAATGGTTAACGAAATCGTTTCAGCTGTACACTTTAACAATAAAGCATATACATGTTTACATTATATGTTCACCTCCCATAGTTAGATTTCTTTCTATCACCACATATTTGACCCCCGTTACCCCATCTACCTCCCTCCTCCCCCATCCTCCCTACCCTTTGGTACCACTAGTTTATTGTCCATGACCATGAGACTCCATTTATTTGTCCTGTTCATTTGTTGCTTTTAGGTTTATATCCCACATATAAGTGATATCATGTGATTTTCAACTTTTTCTATCTGGCTTATTTTGCTTAGCATGATTATCTCTAGGTCCATCCATGTTGTCGAAAATGGCAGTATTTCATCTCTTCTTATGGCTGAGTAATATTCCATTGTATATATGTACCACAGCTTCTTTAGCCAATCATCTATTGTAGGACACTTCGGTTGCTTCCATGTCCTGGCCACTGTGAATAATGCTGCTATGAACATCGCTGTGCAAATATCTTTTTGGATATGGGTTTTCAAGTCTTTGGAGGTAAATATCCAGTAGAGGGATTGCCAGATCACATGGTAGATCAATTCTTAGTTTTTTGAGGAAACTCCATACTGTTTTCCATAGTGGCTGTACCAATTTGCAGTCTCACCAGCAGTATATGAGGGTTCCTTTTTCTCTGCATCCTCTCCAACATTTGTTATTACTTGTCCTGTTGAATATAGCTATTCTAACAGCTGTGAGATGGTATCTCATTGTGGTTTTGATTTGCATTTCCCTAATAGCTAGCGACATTAAACATCTTTTCAAATATTTGTTGGCCATTTGTATGTCCTCTAGGGCGAAGTGTCTATTCAGTTCCTCTGCCCATTTTTTGATTGGATCATTTGTTTTTGTTGTTGTTATTGAGTCATATGAGTTCTTTGTATATTTTGAATATTAGGCCCTTATCGGAGACATTGTTTGCAAATATATTTTCCCATTCGGATGGTTGTCTCTTTACCTTGTTGATGGTTTCTTTTGCTGAGCAAAAGCTTTTTAGTTTGATGTAGTCCCATTCATTTATTTTTGCTTTCACTTCCCTTGCCTTTGAGGTCAAATTCATAAAATCCTCTTTAAGTCCAAAGTCCTGAGTTTAGTTCCTATGTTTTCTTCTATGCATTTTATTGTTTCAGGTCTTATATTCAGGTCCTTAATCCATTTTGAGTTAATTTTGGTGTGTGGTGATAGACAACAGTCTGGTTTCATTCTTTTGCAGGTGGCTTTCCAGTTTTCCCAGCACCATTTATTGAAGAGGCTTTCCTTTCTCCACTGTATGTTTTTGGCTTTTTTTGTAGAAAATTATTTGCCCATATAAATATGGGTTTACTTCTGGACTCTTGATTCTGTTTCCACTGGTCCGTGTCTGTTTTTCTGCCAATATCATGCCATTTTGATTACTGTCGCTTTGTAGTATAATTTGAAGTCGGGCAGAGTGATGCCTCCAGCCTCGATCTTTTTCTTCAGGATAGCTTTGGCAATTCGGGGTCTTTTGTGCTTCCATACAAATCTGATGATTTTTTGTTCTGTTTCTTTAAAAAATGCCGGTGGGATTTTGATGGGGATTGCATTAAATCTGTACAATGCATTAGGTAATATGGTCCTTTTAACTATGTTGATTCTTCCAATCCAAGAACACGGAATATCTTTCTATTTCTTTGTATCTTCTTTGATTTCTTATTATATAGGCACTTCATATGTTTCATACATTTATTCCTAGGTATTTTATTCTTTTTTGTTGCAATTGCAAAAGGAATAATTTTTCCACTTTATTTTCTGACACTTCATTATTAGAGTATAGGAATGCTATGGCTTTTTGAACATTGATTTTGTACCCAGAAACTTTACTGTATTTGCTTATTGTTTCTATTAGCGTTCTTGTAAAGTCTTTAAGGTTTTCTATATAGAGAATCATGTCATCCGCAAATAGTGACAGTTTGACTTCTTCGTTTCCTATTTGGATGCATTTTATATCTTTCTATTGCCTGATTTTACTGTCTAGGACCTCCAATGTTATATTGAATAACAGCGGCGATAGTGGACAGCCAGCCTTGCCTTGTTCCTAACCTTAGAGAGAAGGGTTTTAGTTTTTCACCATTAAGTAAAATGTTGGCTGAGGGTTTGTCATATATAGCCTGTGTTATGTTAAGTTACTTTCCTTCTATATTGTTTTTATTAAGTGTTTTGATTATAAATGGATGTTGTATCTTGTCAAAGGCTTTTTCTGCATCTATTGATATGATCATACGATTCTTATTTTTAATTTATTTATGCGGTATATCATATTAATTTATTTGCATATGTTGAACTACCCCTGTACCTCTGGGATGAAGCCCACTTGATTGTGGCGTATAATCCTTTTAATATGTTGCTGTATTTGGTTCGCTAGTATCTTAGTTAGGATTTTTGCCTATGTGTTCATGAGCGATATTGGTCTGTGGTTTTCTTTTTTTGTGTGTTATCTTTTCCAGACTTAAAATGAGTTTTTTAAAATACAGTGTAATATGTGGCATTTGCTTATTACATAGTTTTTCTTTGAAAAGCATTTTCACTGTATTTCCCTTTAATCTTCACAACCACTCTGTGAGATGGGTTGAGGGGGCCTCTCTTTTCCTCTCCTTTTCATCCACAGACAGGAGATAGAGACGCTGGGATAGTCCTCAGCCAGAGCTGCCCAGGGACCGTGGGGTCTTCCTAGATCAGGGTACCAGCCCTCTCCCAGCTCTGCTGACAGCGGTCTCTGGGATCACACCAGCGAAGGCAGAAGTTCCCAAGAGCGACTGCACCCTAGCGGTCTCTGGAAGCTCATATTGCTGCCCACATCATGCGGGGAGTGCTAGCAGTTCTCAGGGAAATGTTAACGTCCGCGACGAGGTGCTGGGCAAGGGCACCGGCTTTGTGGAGTCAGAGTGATCTGGATTTGAATTCCCAGACCTTCTCTTAAAGTGTGAAACTTTAGGCAATCTCTCTGAGCCTCAATTTCTTCATCTGGAGAGCGGGATATGTTTTGCTTTGTTCTAAGGGGTTTACCGACGATTAAATGACATAGAGCAGTAAAGATCTTAGCCCACTGCCTGAGTCGAAGAAAACACTGTTCATCTGGCGGCTATAAATATCAGCTCTGGCATCAGTAGATCACTATCTCTATCGGCTTGGGGAATGTCCATCTGCAAAATGGGCGCAGCGTAGAACTCAGTCTTTTAATAGCAAACATTACTTTGCAAGCTTGGACCTAGTAAATCGATTCCCAGGATCGAGAGTGTAACACTGGGAAAGGAAGCGGAGAAAGAAGAGGGGCTAGGGGCGGGACCCTTGGGGAGGGTACAGGAGCTCGGGGGGCGGGGCTGTGGCGTCGGGGCGGAGCCAAGGGCGGACCTCGCAGTGTTGCAAGGCTGCGCGCGCCACGTCTCCTTAAGCGAGCGTGTGGGGGAGAAGTTGGGGTAGGAAAAAACCGAGCGGGGCGAGAACTGCCTCTTCTCGCGAGAGCTGGTGACGGCAGCGGCGGCAGCGGCGTGTCCGTGAGAGTGGCGTGGGGGCGGGGAGGAGAGGCGGCGTCGGCGTCCGAGCTACGCCACTCCGGGCTGGGGACCTGGGAGCCGGAACGCAGAGCGGGGTCGTGGCGGCGGCGGTGAGAAGAGGGAGGCGGAGGAGGGGGTGCCATGGCGGGGCAGCAGTTCCAGTACGATGACAGCGGGAACACCTTCTTCTACTTCCTCACCTCCTTCGTGGGGCTCATCGTGATCCCGGCCACCTACTACCTCTGGCCCCGAGACCAGAATGCCGGTGAGTCCCACTGGCAGCTGCCCGCGGATCGACTCAGGCTCCGCCGGCCCATTCGGGCCGCGCCGCTCCGGCCCAGCCCAGCCCAGCTCGCCGCGTCCGGGGTGATGCCGCCCGCGCGGCCCGGCCTCGCGTCTGGGCGTCTGCCGCTGGCGAGCCCGGGCTCGGCGGTGTTTTCCCCGGTGCCTCTCCAGGATCCTCTCCACCACCCTTCATTGTCCTTCTCAGGAGTTTGCTTCACACTCTCTTCCTCCATTGTTCTGGACACTCTTTGCAGCCTCCTCCTGCCTCTTTGTCTTCTCTGCTTTTGGTTTTATTGCATATTTTTTTTTTTTTTATAGACGGAGCAGGATGGGAATGGGGAGGTGAGAGAAGAGTTGGCAGAGGAGGAAGCCGAAGCCGCAGGCACAACTCTGAGCCCCCAAGCCACCGATGCTCTTCTTCCCACACCCCCGTTTCCCTGTTGCAGCTGTCGTTACAGATGTTTTGGGTACCGTCTGAGCCGGGTGGCATGTTTAGGATTCCAGGGGAGCTCAGCAGCCGCTTCTCCTTCCTGTCCCTTTCCCTATTGCTTTTTCATTTCTTAACTCACTGTGGTGGATGGAAGCAATGCTGTTATTCCCTTTAGCAAAAATAGGCTTTTCTGTATTTCCTTTCCTTGGCGTTTCCTGTTTTTGACAGAAAGTGCAAGTATGAAGGGTTAATTTAAGTCTTGTAGGTAGTTGTGAGATAGTTGGTTCATTTGCTTTTAGTTCGAAATTTTTTCATATTAAATAACATTGGATTAGAACACAGAATAATAAAGATTCTTGTCACGGCATTTTATGTTTGGGTTATGCTTGGATTCCATTTGTTGCACTCTACTAGGACACATGGCAGGTGATAATTATAAAGCTGTTGGAACTGCAAGGCCCTAATTGGTTATTTATGGAAACATTAACGGTAACTAGTAGATTTTGAGTATTAACAATATATAGGGAAAACTTTCTATTTCACAAAAGCTATGCTAACTTGATTAAATATCTTCCCTCAGGTTGGGCGTGGTGGAGGTCTAGTTTGTCCAGGTTATATATACTACTGTACTTTAGGGAACTTGTTAACACTGAAGCATTGAATTAGCTCAGAATTTATGCTTTAAAACTGATTCATTGCTTTGTAAAATTCTTGAGTTACATAATGGATCTAAATTAAATTGAATGTAGGATAAATAATAACAAAGGCTTCCATCTTTTTGCACATATAACAATAATTAAAATATCTATTAGGTGCAAAAATCTGCCGAAAGGTACCAGTTTTCTCATTCATTGTATAGTTTATGAAAATTGGATTTTGGTCTGTTTGCCTTCTTTTCCTAAGTTTATTTAGATTGTCCGGGTTCTTTGGACAGTGGTTTTGTATAAGTGATGAAGTCAGTACAGTAGTGGTTTCCCCTATCTATAAAACCTAGGTGATTCTAGTAATTTTATTTCAAGTTAAAAGAGTGCACTTTTCAGTACAATAGTTTCTTTTCACTTATCACCCGTTTGTGTATGCAGTTGGTTGTGTGGAAGGCAAAAGGGTATTGAGAGAGTAGGTAGATTTGGTTAGATATGTTGAAAAAAGATGCCTTGGTTTCAGACATTAGTCATTTTAATATATACTGAATTTTTGAAATTCGAAAGTCATATTTTCATGGTGAGTTTTGTATTCTAAAATTTGCCTGATAACTTAAAGGCAAGTCATACTTGAGCCCCTTAAACATATAGTTTGGTCTTTGGAAAAGTGATAGGGAGTTAATATTGACTGTAAGTCATGGGCTTTAAATGTTATTTTATTTAATCCTCTTAAAAATACAATTAAGTCGATACTATGATTATCACCTTCATTTTTTTTTTTTTTAAGCCTATATAGTACCTGGTCTTCCTAGGTGGTCTCCCATCCAGGTACTAACCAGGCCCGACTGTGCTTAGCTTCCAAGATAAGACGGGATCAGGTGTGTTCAGGGTGGCATGGCCGTAGGTCACCTTCATTCTTACATGAAGAAGCTGGAATTTAGAGAGCTTAAGTAACTTTCCTGTGTGATGGAGCTAGGTCTGCTTAGCTTCCAAGCCTTCTCTGTTGTTTTCATATTGCTAGTTAGGTGTTGATCTGCCTCTTCTTCACATCTGGCTTTCTGCTTCAGACTTGCTTTAGTCAGTAAATGTGCACATGTTGATGTATTTGTTTGGTCTTGCACTGTAAAAATTAAGGTGGATACTTAAATGCTATTCTAATTATCATGAAAATTGGTGGACACCACTTGGGGGTGTGTGTGTGTGTGTGTGTGTGTGTGTGTGTCTGTCTACCATAATAACCTGAATTCTTTAAAACTACAGTGACATTAAAAGGATGTTTTTGTCATAGTGACGTTTTTCCCTAAAGTCCAGATGCACTCTCTTGAATATCAAAGAGAAATCTTGAATTGTAGGTTCACCCAAAGCTCTGGGAAAAAAGTTTTTTAGATGTTTACAGCAAAATAATTTGGTGACTTGAACTGACCAGAAGCTACTTGGAATCTTTATTCATCTCACTTAGAAAATAGGCATATTTTGCTGTTGTATTAATTTGTTTATTGGAGCTGTTTTAGACCCTCGAGGGCTTGTTAGGATAGAAACACTGTACTGTTTCTAAAATCTGAGAAATTCTGAAGTATATCTGTCCTCAAGAATTTTGAATAAAGGATGTGGACCTGTAATCATTTTTTGAATAATACAATAGGATATTTTAATATTTGATTTTAAAGCTTATTTAATTTTTCTGTGAAACTATTAGTAGCCAAATTCAAAAATGTAGGCATACAAGTTTGCATTTTGGAATTCTTATAACAGTCTTGACTTTTCCTTTGTATGAAAGCATGAAAAGATTTTCTTTGCCAGCAATTATACAATCTTAAAGTTCAGTTCATATAATCTTTGTTTAGTTTTTTAAAATGACATGTTTGGGGCTTTCAGTTTCAGTTGACAGTTTTACTGTAGGTCTTTTGGAATTATTGGGCTCTCAGAAAATATGGCACTATTTCACAGATTTTAAAATCTAGGGTTTGAAAAATAGAAATAGTTTGATCATTGACATATATGACATGTTAATTGATATTACTCTGTTATCCAAAACATTATCAGAGGAATCCTTTTTTCTTGTTATTTGCCTAATCTACTGGCTAAGTGGGCTTATAATTTATACCCCTTTTAGTAGTTGAAGGGTCCTATATAACTTACTCTCTTGGTGGTTTGCAAATTGGCTGAATAAGATGACTGAATACTTTTTCAGACCATTACGGACAAAAGCTCTATGTGAAGTAATAATGTGGAGGGTTTAGATGGCCCTGGCTACACATTACAATCACTTGGGGAGCTTTTAAAAATGCTGTGCCCATCCCCAGATATTCTAATTTAATTGGTCTGGAGTGGGTGCTTCGTATTGGTTTTTTGAAAGGTCCATATGTGATTGTAAATCGTAGCTAGGTTTGAGAAGTGCTGCTGAGAGGAGGACTTCCTTAGTAGGGGTCTTTTGCTGGAAGGTTGGTATATTTCTTGTGATATATGCTCTTGGCTCAAAAAACAAAACAAAAAACCCCCAAACCTGCTAATGTTTTAACCTTTTTGTTTTACAAAGCTAAGAAGGACTTACTGTAGAATAATGCTGTAAAGTTCTTGTAGCTGAAGCCATATACTTTGTTAAAAAACGTAAATAGTACAGGCTTACAGTGATATGTGACAAGAGAAAATAACTGCTTGCAGTTATTAGAATTTCAAATAATAGAGCATGCTTTTTTTCTTTTCATGGGTTAAGGATTATAAATCCTTTGAATTGAGGTAAAATATATCGTTACTTTTTTTTTTCAAGTTTTCTGTTTTTTGACTCCTTGACCTTACTTTTTTTGGTATCCTATGTAATTTTTTTAAATTTTATTATTTTAAATTTATTTTTCAGTTATAGTTGACATACAATATTATATCAGTTTCAGGTATATAATGTAGTGATTAGATATTTATATACCTTTTAATTTTTTTTTTCTTTAGGCGAGGCAACCCCTTTCCCCCTTGTGAGTTGACCTCATAGATTGCAAGGACCTTGTCAGCTTACAATCCCTTATTTTTTATTTTTTACGCCTATAGCACCTGGTCTTCCTTTGTGGTCTCCCATCCAAGTACTAACCAGGCCCGACCCTGCTTAGCTTCCGAGATTGGACTGGATTGGGCTTGTTCAGGGTTGCATGGCCATAGACTAGATATTTATATACCTTATGAAGTGGATCACCCCATCAGGCACCATAATAGTTATTACAGTATTATTGACTGTATTTCTTATGCTGTACTTTACATTCCTGTGACTATTTTTAACTGGCAATTTGTACTTTTTAATCCCTTTTCACCTTTTTTGCCTAACTCCCTCCCATCTGGCAACCACCAGTTTGTTCTCTGTATCTGAGTTTGTTTCTGTTTTGTTTGTTGGTTTATTTTTTTCAGATTCTTTGTATAAGTGAAATCATCTAGTATTTATCTTTCTCTTGCTTATTTTGCTTAGCATAATACCCTCTACTAGATCTATCCGTGTTGTCACAAATGGCAAGATTTCATTCTTTTTTATGGCTGAGTAATATTCCATCGTATATATGTACCACATCTTCTTTATCTATTTGTCTTTCGATGGACACTTAGGTTGCTTCCATATCTTAGCTATTATAAATAATGCTGCAGTGAACATAAGGATGCTTATATCTTTTTGAATTAGTGTTTTGAATATTTTTCGGATAAATACCCAGAAATAGAATTGCTGGGTCATATGGTAGTTCTGTTTTTAATTTTTGGTGAACTTTCATACTGTAGTGGCTGCACCAATTTACAATCCGTAGTGGCTGCACCAATTTACAGTCCCATCCACAGTGCACAAGGGTTCTCTTTTTTCTACATCTTCACCAACACTTGAGTTATTGATAATAGCTGTTCTGACAGTTGTGAGGTGATAGTGTTATCTTATTGTGGTTTTGACTTACATTTCCCTAATGATTAGTGATGTTGAGCATCTTTTCATGTGTCTGTTGGCCCTTTGTGTGTAGTCTTTGGAGAAATACCTATGCATGTCTTCTGCCCATTTTTTAATCGTGTTGTTTTTGACCTTAATTTTTCAAAACTTATTGACCTTATTCCTTGATCTTACTTTTTCAAAACTGGTTTTGAAACCTGCCATTTCCCTGGTTTTGAAATCTGCCGCTTACTCTCTGTGTGATCTTAGGCAAGTTATTTAACTTCTTTGTGTTTTAGTTTATTCATCTGTAAAATAGGGACAGTAGTTAACTGTTTCATAGAATTAAAGTGAGGTTTAAACACATGCATATATGTAAAGTGGTTGTTACATGTTTTGCTAGTACATGGTCTTTTTTGTACAATTTGATTTGGAATTTAAGTAATCAGATTTTTTTTTGAAAGGATTAATGAAACTTTTTAAAAGTTACATTTCTTTATTCTTTGCTTGCTCCCTCTCAAATGGTATAGAAGTGATTCAGCTTTCTGATTTGGGAATGTGGATAGGAGTCTACTTTTAGTGCTCAGTAGTTTAGTAAGAAAACTGTGAACTTGAAAATTTAGAAGTTTTGGTTTTAAGTTCCAGCCTAGTCCCTATTTAGTTATTTCTAAACTCTCAGCCTCATTTTCTAGGGGTAATAATAATAACCTTCCTTTCCTACCCAAGAAGTAATTTCAAGAAGCAAAGAAATAAATACATATGAACATGCTTGCAACACTAAACACACTGTAGAAATTGCTTCATTTAGCAAATATTTATAGAGCATTATCTTGGTGCTAGATGCTACTTCTAGGTGATGGATCAAATTTTTAATTGCCTTTAACTTTTTTCTTAAGTTGCATATACCCAGTGCAGAAAAGCATAAAGGAACAGAACAAAAATTGCTTGTAATTTCATCACCCAAGGGTAATTAGTTAACATTTTGGTGTATGCAATCCTTTCTTTTTCCTCTGTGGAGGGACTTTAGACATTGTCCCTCCTCTTGTGGGAGAAGGCTCCATATCCCCCTTCAGTCTGCAAGGGATAATTATGACCCTCCTCAGCTCTGCTACTGTTCATTGAATGTTTACTAGCCTCAAGGTGGGTAGTACTCAATGCACTCACAGTAGCACTTGGAGCTAGACTCATGGATTATCCCAGGTTTATTAATGAAAAAAATGGAGCCCTAGAGGAGGTAACCAACTTGCCTGAAGCCATACAGCTACTAGGCAGAAGATTGGGTGTTTGACCTACATCTGTCTTATGCCAGAGCTTCTCTTGTTAGCTACTACTCAGTACTGCCTCCTGTAATTAACATGTTATAATAAGCATTAAAACGGCAAATGGAAAGTGCTGCAGGAACGCAGAGGAAGGAGTGAATAATTCTATTTTGGGATTTGGGTGTTTCATGCCTAGGAGGTAATTTGTGATAGGTCTTAAAAGGTAAGTGAGAGAAAAGCATTCTAGATGTAGGGAAAAGCATATGCGAAAGTTCGATGTTTGGTAAATGGTAAACATTTAATGTGATTGTCACTTAGGAGCAAATCAGCCATTTTAGGAAGTGTATACTTTATCCTGTAAGTTATTGGGTAAACAATGGAGGTTTTTAAGTAGGGTAACAACATGGTCAGTTTTGCTTTTGTACAGCATTGTGTGAAGAATGATTTGGTGGAAGGGGGCTGGAAGGTGGTGGTGGCTGAGTGGGGAAATAGATGGATGAGTCCATTTCAGAGACTTATTAGTTCATTGATGTTAGGACATAGGGGAATGGCCAGATTAGAAAGAATTCTAGGATAGCTGGGCTATTTATGGAATATAATACCATGGAGGGAATGAGAGAGTGGAGTGCAGATTTTGAATTTTCACTCACCTCTGCCTTTACTTCTCTTTCTCTTAAAAGCTGTTTGGTGATTGGACCAATAATAACCTATTAACATTTATCAGTTTTGAGAATTCAGTACAGGGAAAAGATAGGGATGAACATTTTTATTTAAAATGAAATGTTGGTCTTATCTATCGATTTAATTTGTGTAGGTGATTTCTGATTTAGAGTAGAGTTGATTATCTCAATCTCTTGTTAAGTGGATTTTTTTTGAGTTTTTTTTTTTTTTAACAAAAAACTGGCTAGGATCAGCTCTGTTCAAAGGAGTATGTTTTATGAATGTGCATATTCAAGTTAGGGCATATAGTCTTCTTAAGACTTTAGATCTTGAAGGAGTGTTAGAAATCTGAGAAGTTTGAGTCATTTTAAAATAAAGTCATTCTTTCTGTGATATTCTCTGACAGAAAGGGGTATCAGACATGTAGCATAGACACACTTAGGTCATACACTTCACAGTAGAGGAAACTAGCTGGGAACTTGGCAGTTTGAGTTATAGTACAACATTTAGACTTTATAGATGTGACAAACATTGGATTAGTAAGTGTGTTATGTAAAATTCTTTTTATTGAAAGATCATATTGCATACTTGTTTGTTCTTGGAGAACCGGAAAAACAAAGATAGACTTTTTTTTTTTCATTTTCTCAGGTGTTTGTTCCCTTAATCATACTTTATATTCATACATAAAGAAGGTCCAAGTACTTTTCTTTAAAAAATGTTTCCTATTGCCAGACTTTATTGATAAGAAATGTTCTTGAGCCTCCATAAAAACCCAAGAGGATGGGTTCAGAGAGCTTCGGAGGTGGAACACATTTATGTGCCCGAGGAGTAGTGTACCCCAGTTTCACAGGGACAGAGCTCCTATACTTGGGACCCTTCTGGACCATGCTCTGTGTACTTCCAAATATGGCTGTTTATCTGTATCCTTCATAATATCTTTTATAATAAACTGGTACATGTAAATAAATTTTAAAAAGTTTCTTACCATTTCACTATCACATTGTTTCTTTGAAAAGTGGTGGTGTTCCTTCTCTTAAAAAGATATTCTTTACTTTTTGGAATTACATTTGTGTCAGCATGGATGGAGGAATTTTTCTCATAGATTCCAGATATTTTTGGCTTTAGATTTTTGCCTGTTTAGTTAAATCTAGTAGTTACTGATTAAGCATTTTATTGTTTGCCTGGACTAGGAGCAGGAAAGGTTACAAAGATGAATACAGTATATATAGTCCTGTTTCGATAGAGTTTGTAACCTGGGTGGAGTGGAAGGATTATGATTAGACAAATACATGAATTATTATATTCAGAGCACAACAGAATAGATCTTTTTTTTTTTTTTTTTTGTTTAAGAAATGAGCTATGAAAATGTTAAAAATTTTAAACCTAGCAATTCCACTTCGGGACTCTTCTAAGGGTACAATCCTTTTATAATAAATTGGATGTTTGCTTTTCATTTGGACCTTGATACTTCTATAGCAAATTTAGCTAAAACAAACAAAAAAAACCTGGTTTCCCATTTTTTCCCCCTGAAAGGTATGTGCTGTATTGCCCTGTCCCACACTCTTCAGTACTGAAGTCCTTGCAGCAGTTTTATTTGTAGCACTTTTTTTTTTGGTAAACTTCTCTTTCACCATACTTTTTATTAGAGGTATCATCTACTCAGTTGTTTGTAGCTACCCCTTGTTCTTAAATTTTTTGACTTGGATTTTTTACATATTACATTTTCTGCTTTGGAGATATAGTTAGGATAGGTATGATTAAGTTAATGAGAACAGGGAAACTGTATTTTAGGCAATCTAGTTATTTTATTAGGGGAAGGCAATTAAAATAAAGATGAATCACACAGGCCTATGATTTTAAACCTGGGCATAAGTCCCATCTCTTTTAGTGGTTATTTGATATTCCTTTGATACCATCTGTAACTTTGGGAAAGTTACTTAACCTCTCTGACCCTTGGTTTTTTAAATATAATCATACATACATACATACATACATACATACCCCCACGGTGGTGGTAAGGATGTCTAAATGAGATAATTCATACATTCAACAAATTTATTAAGTATATACTACTTTCCAGGCATTGTGTTAGGCAGTGGAAGATGGGGGTGAATAATATAGGCAAGATCCCTGTTCTCATCCTAGTGTGAGGGAGATGATTGATGTACTACTACATATGAACAAATATCAGACAGTGATAACACTATACAGAGAAGTAGAGTATTCAGAGAAATCTTCCTGAGAACATTTCTTCAAGGAACAAAAGAGTCAGCCATACAAAGATCTGAATTGAGTGGGAAAAGCCTGTCTCAGGCAGGAGGAATAGTTGTGTACAAAAGCTTTTAAAGCAAGAAGGAGTTGGGCATATTCCAGGAAAAGAGAAGACCAAAGTGGCAGGAGTATGGCAGGTGAGAATAATCTCATAAAGTCAGAGAGCTGGGATGCAGATCATGTCTGTAAGCCAGGGTAAGAGTAAGAAGCTTGGATTTTATTTTAGGTGCAGTAGGAAACTATTGAAGGTTTTTAAGCAGAGAAGTGACAAGATCTGACTTACTGTTCTATTTCTTAATGAGATGAAAAAGTTTTTTGGCCAGCTTGACTATATATCCTTTTAAGAATGAAGTCATACTACTTAAAATGTTTAATTTATAAATTTTAGTTACATATTTAAAATCACATACTGTAAAATACAGTACTTTAAAATATAGTTTTATCCTCTTACATGTCAGGAAACAGTTATTTTCAAATTCTTCATGTATTCAGCCTCAGTGTTTTTGTGATTACCAGAGCTATTTTTCACTCATCTAACAGTTCGTCAAAATATATACATTAAGTTTGCATTTGTTTGGGATGTAGCACTTTTGGGTTATGAATATGATACCACCACTGGAAATTTTATTCTAAGCCATAGTGTGGCATTATATAACATTAGGTATTTTGATCATGCTGTAGGTATATATTTTTAATCTCCATGATGTAGCCACTTGCTGTATTTTTAAAATGGTCTTTACAGAGGTTGCTTACAGTGACAGCTAACACTTGTAATTGTGAGATATATCTCCTGGGATAATTATGAAATATCATATTTTTTTAATTTTTGCCTTCAGATGACCTCTAAGTATGCTAAACTACTATTAATTGAGATTGTTTTGGGTTGTCTTTCCCAAGCTTTTGTTGTTGTTGCTTGGTTTTCTTTTCGTCTTTTAAAATAATCAAGCTCCCCACTCCCTCCCCTTCCAGGTGTTCATGAGTGCCCAAATATAGGGATTCTTTTTCTTGAAGGATACTTTTCGGGAAAAAGGTAACTGTTGCCATATCACCTCTGTTTATTCTTTTAACCTTTCCTTTCTTCTCCCTGTGTCCCTGATCTGCAGGCCATATCATTGAACTTGCTTTCAGTGACCCCTGTATATAGTGGGGTGTGTTTGTGTGTGAGTTTAATATTGTCTTCAGTGGGGAGGTGCTTCTGGCATCTAGTAGATTGGGACTGTAGTGCTGCCAAACATCCTCTAATGCACAGGGCAGCTGCCCTCCACAGCAAAGAATTATCTACTTTATAATGTCAGTAATGCTGAGGCTGCAAAACTCCGTTCTATAGTACGTGTTTCAGTACTACAAGGGAAAAGAAAATTGAGGTAGTTGATGAGCATATGATATAGTTACCAGTTTAGGAAGACTGAATAGTTCTTAATCTATTTGAACCACTTGATTTGTATTAGTTTGCAATTATATAATCTTCAGGCAGTCCTGAAGATTATGAACTTTGGTGGTTCTGCTCTTTTCCTAAAGTTTTCCGTTGCCTTCTGGGTTCCCTTCTCCATTGCCAGAGTAGGCATAGGGGTAGGTGGTAAATGAACCCAAGTTTCTGAAATCCTCCAATTTAGTTAATTTGTGATTGTGATAATTGGGCAGTGGCGATGGTGAATGGTGTTTAGTCAAGCCTCTGTCCCAAATTCATATGGTTTTGAGCTGGCCTTGACAATGATACATCATGGCTAACTATTCAGAATGAAGTTAAGAGCAAAACAGAAGCTTTATTTTCCCTTAGTCTGTTTCGAAATTAAGATGACTTAGGTGAGCTATAGTTTTGGTGGTCTAGAGCAGTGAGTCCTAATTTTTCATTTCCAAGTCATTCTCATGCCTTTCCTATTTTGAAGCATTCAGGGAACCAGACTGTGCTATTATAGTAAAATGTGTTTTCTTATCTTTTTAAATTAATAAAAGAACAAAATTGTCCCAACAATGAGTGAGCCAGTATCATCATGACGAGCTGCAGAGAGACTTTGGGTAGCTAGAAAACTGATGCATTATGTCTTTTAGACTTTCTGGAATATTGAATATAACCTTTTGATTCTTGGTGCTATTTTCTTGGACTCTTTAGGAATTTAGGGATAGTTTTAGGAGTTTGAATTTTATAAAGAGAAGTGTGGTACATCTTTTTCTTTTAAATGTTATCTGTGTATCATTTAGCTTTATTAATTTTAATAATCTATATTAAAAGGTATGTCCTAAAATTTATTTCTCAATGATTTTTATAATTTTCAAAATATCAAAATGTATAGATATATTTATTTGAACTGAAAAAACGAAGTCAGACTTTTTTGACCAAATTTGATTAGCCTAATTGATTTAACAACAAGGACTACCTTTGCCAATTAGGTTACACAGCATATATTTTCTATAAACTGAATGACTCAAGGTAATCTGCAACTTTAAGTTTTGGCAAGATACACTTAAAGTAGAAGATAAAGCTATTTTATCTAACACTGCCGTATTGGCAAAGTGTGCTTTTTTTTTTTTTTTTAAGAAATTTTAGTATTTAGAGTTTTAACTCTTTTGAACACATGGGATATTTACAAGTTGCTTATAAGTTGCACAACAGATAGATATCTTACTCTTATTTTAGTAATTTATCAATTTGTAATATTTATGTTGCCTTGATAACACTAAAAAATGTATCATCAGAAATTTTAAACTACATTATGATAAACTTAGTGATGTTCTTTGGTGATACATGCCAAAGCATTTAAGGTGAAATATCTTACTGTAAAATAATTCGGATAAAAAGGAGGGAGAGAAAAAGGAGCTAGAGATAAAGCCAGGAGTTGTAAAATGTTAACACTTGGTGAATATCATTTTTTGCTGCAGGCTTGAAGAGTTTCAAAATAAAAAGCTGGGAAAAACTTAAGTCGCAGGGATTAAACAGTTGATTTTAAGAAGTATGTGTTAGTATTATAAGAAATTACCAGGATAAAAATACATAAAACTATGTGGGAGAAGTAGAAGGGTTTTTCATGAATTTTTGTAAATGGATGATGCTGGGTATGAAATAACCATGGTTTTTAGATTTCGTTGGTGCATTTAAAAGCAGTGGAACTATTTTATTATAAAATGTCAACTTTGTTAGAAATAGCATTTTTTTCCAACTCTTCAAACTTATGATGAAAAATTTTAGATGCCAAATTAGAAATCCACAAGAAGGTACCTGATTTTTAAAAATTCTTTTTGTAGTAAGCAGGTACACAGGTTTGAAAGTCGCAGTTCTAGCTTACATTCTTTCAGCTCTTTGGGTCCCAGGAATACTACAAGTTCACTCAGTTATATTACAAACTGGCAGTTCATCCTGTCATGGACAGATGGATGTGACTGTTTTAGCAGAGGCACTGTATAGCTTATGAAGCAAAACCATGATAACCTCTCTCCAAATCTGGACTACTCCCACAGACATATAAACTTTATGTTCAGCTGCTAAGAGTAATCATAATATGTTGGTTTTTAAAACCACAGACTTCTTTTATGACCTTGTAATTTCCCTTTTTTTATAATTTAATTTCTTTAAAAACTATATAAGTTAATGATATTACTAACATAATTTTTACTGGCTATGAAACTAGTAATTCTATAAACTAGAAGTTTATAAATGAACTTTTTATTATTCTAAGTATCTTGTAAAAAATTGTCTGGAAAGATGTATATACTTTGACTTGAGGTCATTCATATAGAGATTTGGAATGTGTACTGTGACTATTTAGTTGTACTGGAAAACTAAATGCCCCTGTGTTATAGCGTAAACTGTACCCTGTAGTACTAATTGACTGACTTAACTATTCTTCTAAAAGGTTAAGATTTGATTTTTGGATTGGAAGAGTGAGGCGTACAAGGTGCACGTAGGCACTGTGCAAGAATGTTGAGGCTGAAAACCATGTGTACTTTCTTTTGGCCAAGGACATTGAGATAATTTCATTCCTTTGAATAGATCAAGCTGTCTGGCTAGTAAAGAGACTTCAGTGTTATAACCTCATCAAATGTTTCCCTCTTTTTGTAGCTGAAAGTGGAAGACTGCAGAGGCTTAATTTATTGAAATACAGATTTAGAAGTCGCCAGTGGTATTTTCAAAAGTGTCCATAATATAACCATAAAAATCAGAAAATTAACATTACTACTGTTCTCATTTTCATCCCCCATTCAAGTTTTGTCACTTGTCTCAGTCATGTCCTTTACAGTAAAAGATCTCATTTAGAATCACATCACATTTGGTTGACATGTTTCTTTAGTTAATTAAGTTTGGAACAGTTCTTCAATTTTTTTCTTGATTTCAAAGATTACATGCCAATTATTTTGTAGAATGACCTGGATTGTTTGGTGTTTTCTCATGATTACATTCAGGTTATGTATCTTAGGCAGGAATTTCACAAAACTAATTCTATGTTCTTCTCACTATATTCTGTTATTGGGTAATTGCATTTTGTCCCATTGCTGGTGATGTTCACTGATAACCTAATGTGGTAAATGCATAAGTTTTCTGTATTAGTTTCCTATTGCCGTTGTAACAGATTACCACAACTTTAGTGGCTTATTACAACACAAACTTTTTATTTTATAGTTTTGGGTGCCAGAAGTCCAAAATTTGTTTCACTGGGCTAGTCATGCTGTTGGCAGGGTTGGTTCTTTCTGGAGGGTCTAAAGTCGAATCTATTTCCTTGCTTTATCCAGATTCTAGAGATAGCTTGTATTCCTTGGCTTGTGGCCCCCCTCCATCTTCGGAGGATATCTCTCCAGCCTCTACTTCCATTGTCACATCACCTTCTCTGTCTTTGACTCTCCCCATCTCCTTCTTATAAGGACCCTTGTGATTATATTGGGCCTACCAGATAATCTAGGATAACCTCCTTATCTCAAGACCTTTAATTTAGTCACATTGGTAAAGTCTGTTTTTCCATGTAAGTTAATATATTCACTGGTTCTGGGTATTCAGATATGGACATCTTGGTGTGTGTGTGGGGGTGGGGAGGGGGCAGTTAACTTATCCTTCCATTCTTCTCCACTATAAAATCATTCTTTTTCCTGTTGTAATATTTTTGTGGGAAGATGACTTGGATCCCTGGTTCTTGTTAGTGGAGAATGGTATTTAGAAGCCAAGATCTAGGTGCTAGGTGTGTTCAATCCTCTTAATATCCCTGTTTCTAGAGCTAGGAAGTATGTATGTATGTGTATAGATCTATATCTGTATTTCTATATTAGTTCATACTGATGTCTTAAATTCCAGTCCAACACCACAGGGTTCACTTTTGTTTTCTACTTTTCAGAGAAGGGTTATAAAGTTGTGGTAACAGATTACAGATTACCACATGTGTGTGTATATATATATATATATATATATATATATACACACACACACACACATACATATACGTATATATATATATACGTATGCATATATATATACGTATATGTGTGTGTGTGTATATATATATATACATACATATAAATACATATATATATAAAACCCTTCTCTGATAGTGAAAAACTGATTCTAGTTATTTTTAATATATTAACTTATTTGATCAGTCCCACTATATATTAACCTCTTCTGGCACCACCCCCTTTCCTGCTTGGATTCTTTATCACACCTGGTTCTTGTACCTCCTGTCACATAGCTTTCCCATATGGATGCTTTCCTCAAAGCATGGTGGTGACAGGGTAGTTGGACTTCTTACATGATGGCTTTGGATCATTCTGTTATATGCAAAGTTCTTTTACTTGCCTGACTTCTCATTTCAGGACTGTTGTTTTGTAGTTTTTTAATATCATGAAAAAAATTATATTTAGTATTAGCCAGCTGGACTCAGTTTAGATGATCTCAGTTTTGTTGTCAACATCCAAAGCATTTATACCTACTTTGTCAGGAACCATTTAAACATATATCTTTTTCTCTCTATCAAGCCTCGGCAGGAGTTGTCGTTGGCCATGTCATTGCCATCGAGCTTCTCCACAGTCTATTTGATATGGTGCTTGTTGGCCTTGACATTTACAGTGAACACAAGCATGCTTTTGTCTTATATTTTCTTCATGGCTGATTTCAGTGCCAACAGGGAAACTGATGTTTAGTATAATGGTCAAGCTTGTGGCACTTTTGAGGATATTTGAGCTGCCTTTGGAGTGTCTTGGGCCACCAGAAGGTGGACAACATACAGATCTTTTTGTGTGTGTGCATGTGGATGCCTTTTAGCACTGCCTTCTTGACCTTTCAAGTCTTTGTTTTGGCTTTGGGAGGGCCAGGGGCTTTCTTTGCTTTCTGTGCGCCATCTTTGTGAAAAGATTTTATTTTAAAACAATTTTTTTTTTAAGTTGGGAGTTATTCAAACCAAGTGATTGTAGTTTTATTGTAGTTAAACAATATATGATATTGTGGTTTTGGTTTAATTACTTTTTAATTGAATTGCAAATTTTCCCTGGGAACTAAAATGATACTTTTTGTCATAACTTTTATATGAACCTATTTTAACTTCTTATGGGTTTGAGTAACATTTCTAATTTAACATAATTTTCATGTTTGAAGAATATAATTTCTGCTTAGCTTCCTTAATAAACCAAATGTTTCAACTATTTTATATTTTTTTGTCCTTTCTATAGCAGAAGGGAAAGGAAGAGAGAATTTCTCAGAAATTACTGAATATGTGACTAAATATTTTGGATTCAAGTCGGTTTTTACATTTTTCAATTAGAAGTTATTTAAGTTTCACATGAAAAATAGTTCCTTGGTAGTTGAATAAAATTTTCCAGATCGTTTGTTCTAAGTGGCAGTAAATTTGACCTATCTTGTGAATTTTTCTTAAAGGTTATTTAAGTAGGCAGTACTTTCCTGTTCCATTAAAATATTAGCATGCTAATGAAGGTTAGTATGATATTAACTCTAGTTTTGCCTTCTCTGTGGTAAATGATTTAACTTATCACCTTATTTTTTTTTAACAGAGCAAATTCGATTAAAGAACATCAGAAAAGTATATGGAAGATGTATGTGGTATCGTTTACGGTTATTAAAACCCCAGCCAAATATTATTCCTACAATAAAGTAAGTAATTGGTTTTAATTAAAAAAAAAATACTTAGTGCTTACTTTTTGCTAGGTGTTGTCTAAAGTAGGGGTATAGTAATGGATAAAAGTCTGTGAAGAAATTGTGGCCTTAGTAGGAGTAAGATGCGAATAGTAAATTTGAGAGCTGTCTGAACAAAATGGTTTACAAGTTCAGAGGAGAGCGCCCTTCTGACTCAGAGGAGGAGGGGAGAAAGAAGTCAAATCTTAAAGACCTGTGCATCTTATATCAGGATATGAATTTTATCTTTAAGACTATGAGGGAATCTTTAAAAGATCATCAAAAGCAAGGAGGTAACATGATCAAGTGTGCACTTCATGGTGATAATTAAAGTTTATTGAGCTCATACTGTATGCCGGGTGCTGTGCTAGGGCTTTATATGTGATCTCACATATAAGTTAGTTTCATAACTTCAAGGTAGATGTTTTTCCTTTTTCTCAGATGAGGAAACTGAGTCTGTCGATGTAAGAAACGTCCAGACCTGCAGAAAATTTTTTAAAGAGTTTATTGAGCCAAACTGATGACATATGCCAAGGGAGCAAGATCTCAAATTCTCTGGAGAGTAGCAGTTTTGCAGTTTCTTTTGTGCATTTGAAATTAAGGAGGGTATGCAAAAAAGATTATATGGAGTTGGGAAAAAGCAAGGCAAGGATTGCAGTACAGGGTGGTTAACAAGATTATGTGCTCTCTTGAGGGCGGTTATGGTTTATTTCAAGTGTATTAACCTATATGCTTAATCTAGTGGCTTGTTTAAGGAAAAGATAACCTTTTAACTTAAAAGTTACAGGCCTGGGGAGTGACTCCCCACCATGACCTGTCCAGTTAGGAATTTATGATAAGATCACCTTGTAAGGCAACTTTCCACAGAACCCCTTTTTTCACCCACAAAGCTAAAAAATGAGTCAACTTGACCAAGCTTGTGCTGCTAGAAGTGATGGAGTGGGGACCTAGTCACCCTTTATTTTGGCAGGTGCATCTGCTTAAACAGGCCCTTGTAGCATGTTTGATTACCGCAGGGCTATCTGATTTTGTGAGGCTGTGGGATATGCTGGTTTAGACTCTAGGCTTTTAGACCTTATTCCAAGTCAGTTTAGAGGTAATAGACGAAACAGGAAGTTAGAGTGCCATAGTTGGAGGACTGTATCTTTAAATTACCTGCATTTATTTATTATCCAGTAGATAGGAGGGAAAGACTTAACAGAGGAAATTAGTGAAAGTAGAACCAGTTATGTTTTAATCTTGGTTTTAATGATGATGATAGTTTTCAACATACCTGTGTGTGTAACTTCATTAGCTTTAAATAGTTTTTAAGCCTTGACTTTGCCTGGTTTAGTTCCTTTGTAGAGGGAAGGACATCTTGGCTTTGGAGTTCTTCAATGATAGGAAACTAAAAGGCAAAATTAACATTTACAAGAGGTTTATTTGCTATTGCTTCTCATTTTAAATTAAACCTTTATGAGACAGCAAGGCAAATATATTTGGCCTCCCAATCACTCTTTTGGGCTTTGGTCAACACTTTGTGGGTATTTGAACCTGTTTTCAAGGAAAAAATCCCCAACTCTGTGAAGGTCTCAGTGATTTATAAACTGATTTACTTAAAATATAAGTACAGATTAAAGTATATTTAAATAAGGAAGAGTTACTTAGATACTGGTAACAATTTGGATAAGGTCAGAAACCATAAAAGCCTTTTTGCTACTTAACGCTGAAGCATTCTTTCAAAATTAAGCAGTCATTGTATAATACTCTGATTTCTGAACATTACTTCCAAAACGACTTTTAATGTATGCTTTAAAAGAAAAAAAAAGGCTTCATAAGTTAATTAATTACTGAAACTATAGTGAAAATGCTTATCTTTTTAGAAGAACCAAATATGCTTTAAAAAAAAATTTGTTACAGAGCATGATAGAATTCATTATGTTTCCACCTTTGCTTTGGTTCTCTGGGAAGTTAGAGCAGTATTATTGGTTGTAGTTTTTATCAGCCTGGGGATTCTGTCATGAGCTTCTCCTCTCCATGGCTACACGTAAAGCATCTAATGAGGGGTGTAGCATATCCTAGGTGTTTTGTTTCCTTTCCTTCTACACATGTTTGCTTTTAAATCTTGTTTTAGTGGTTTTCAATTTTACCTCTTTGTTTTCTGACCTTTGTTAGCCTGTTGTAGAGTTTGCAAAAGAAAATGGAGAGTTATTAATTTGTGTAGGAATAAAATGTATTTTCATATGTTCTTTAGCATATATTAGCAAACTTTGGGTTTGAGTTAAAAATTACTATTTTGAATTATATTCGTTCATTCAGTAAGTAGTTACTGTGCACCTATATTGTATGTGTCAGGCATTATATTAAGTGCTAATATATAAGTAGACATGGTTCAACCAACAGTCTTGGGGGATTCTGGCAAGTAATGATAATAGAGTTTTAGATAGGGCTGCGAGAGGGATGCCGTGAAAGGGCAGAGGAAGGACTCTTAAGTCTGGCTCTAGGCTTCTCAGAGAAGGCTTCCCTGAGTAAGGGAGGGAGGTACAAGCTGAAATTTGGGTAAACAGTTACTATAATAGCCAATAGCTAACATGAATTGTTTACGATCTGTGAGGCACTTTCTAGGTGTTTTACATACCTAATTTCATTTATTCTCAAACTTACCTTAAACGTTGGAAATTGAGTTGTAAAAGACTAAGCAACCTGGCAAGATCTCTCAGTTAATAAGTGGTGAAGCTGAGATTTGACCTCACAAAGTTTTTGTTCTAGAGCCTATATTCCTAACTACCTCTCCTTAGATAGACAGGTAAAACTGGTAGTATTCCAGGTAGGGCTTCCCTCCTTTTTCAGCATGTAGGTACTGTGGAAAGCAGCTTACAGTGTTAGGCCCTTAGTAAGGTTTAGAACATTATTTTGGCCAGATGGAAAGAAATTTGTGTGTGAGTGCTGTTTAAGCTACTCTGGAGTTAGTCAAAACTGAATTAAGACCCACGTGCTCAAGGAGCTTGCAGCAAGTCAGGAAGAAAGTCATGGTTTGTGCTTGTTACTGTGACCACAGTCTCCCCATTGATCATCTTGATGAGGATTAAAGATTACTTCCTGGAGGGTGAATAATTTGAGTTGAGTCTTGAAGGATGAATAGTTTGCAGAGGCAGAGATGGGAAGTGGGAAATCTAGGTAGAAAGATCCTAGAGAGCAAAAGCGTAATGGTGGGAAAAGCTTAGGGAACTTAGGAAGATGGGGATATATTTTGTTTGAAAAATCAGGGTGATAAAGGTAAGCAAGTAGGTTGGAACTGGACCCTAGAGTCTTCATTCCAAATAAACATGTTTAAGCTAGATTCCTACCAGGAGAGCTTAAACACATGGAACATTTTCTTTCTGTCTTTGGAAATAGGTCACTTCAATTTGTTTGATTAGGCCTTCTCTGATTCATTTATGTCTTTGTTTAATAGTTCCTATTCAGTGTAACAAATTGTGATACAAAGGATATAAAAAACAAAAATCGTTCAATTTCGTAACTTGAAAAATAGCCACTATTAAGATGATTTACCATCTATATTTTTATTTATAATAAACGTATTTACAAAAAATAAGGTTACGTTATATACACTATAGCTTAAAAGTTGTTTTTCTTTTTTTAATTTAACAATACAAGGTATGTAATCTTCATAGCCAGAATTATTTTTAGTGGCTAGATAATATTTCACTGTACGGACACCAATTTATGTGTCTAGTACTCTTGTGGATGTGTGTGTGTGTATGTGTGTGGGCTTTGCTATTACTTATATCTTACCACTCTTTTACACTATATATTTCTAGTTTATTTTACACTATAAAATTCTAGTTTATTTCCTTCTAAGTTTCTTGAAGTGGAGTGGATGGCAGTTAAAAGGGTATGCACTTTTTTAGGGCTTTTGATACCTTATTGCCAAATATTCTTTCGGCACGTAGAACGTATAAGAGTTCCTTTTTTTTAGCCTCTCCAACACTGGTGATGTCACTCTTTTAAATATTTTTACCAAACAGAACATATTGGAGAGAAGAAATTAGTTTTTTCCCCAGATTATGTATTCTTTTACATCTTTTTTTAACCCATTATGCACATCTTTCTATACTTCCATTGGCTAAAAATGTTACATTTTGTGGCTCTCTCTTGGTTTATTTAATTAGTTTCCTGTAAATTGTTTATTTAATTTGTTCCCTATAAATGGACATTTAGGTTGTTTCCAGAGTTTTACTATTGTAAATAAGGCTATTTATTCATCTTTGTTCAACTGACCCATTTTTAAAAAATATTTTATCTTACTAAAATTGTTATTGCAAGGTTAAGAGCAACTCTTTCTTACCTTATATGGTTTACTGAATACTTAGTATTAATATATTTTGATCAAATGTGATAGTCCAATAAGTTAATAAGTTGAATTAACTTCTGTACTTAAAATTCTGCAAATAGTAACAGAAAATATTATATGCGGGTATACTGTACAAGATTTTAGAGAATTCGAAGGTGAAAAAGACACTGTCCTTGCTGTAACAGGAGTTTAAAACCCAGTGATTGTAGAATTTGAGTCAATAGCATAGTAGTATGAGACTACTTTAGATTGTTTTATGCCTTGATCTTGCCATAATGACTCTTAAAGGAAAAACCATAGAGATATATTTATTTATACTTCACTTATTTTTTTCCTAAACAGGAAAATAGTTCTGCTTGCAGGATGGGCATTGTTCTTATTCCTTGCATACAAAGTTTCCAAAACAGACCGAGAATATCAAGAATACAATCCTTATGAAGTATTAAATTTGGATCCCGTAAGTAGTATTTTTATATAATGCACATTAGTTTAATGATCTCATGAAAATGCTATAGGTCCATATCCTTAAAGAAATTAGGCTGTACCTAAAAAAATCAGACTTTGTCCATTAAATTTTTTATTGAAGTAAGACATCTAATCCATTATTATTCTAATGTACATATATTTTTTAAGCTACAGATGTTTGCCATCCTATTAAGGATTGATTTGTAATTGCTAAAATATAAGAATATTTGAAGATGAGATGAGAAGTTAGTGAGTGAATATATTTTTAAAAAACATGTAAGATTGGTTTAATGCAAAGTTAAAACTGAGAGGTTCATGTATGTTAGTTGGATGATAAAAATCTTATTACTCTGTGTTAGTTGACACTACGGCAGTGTATTAAGTCTTTATGTCTTATGAAGAACTGGTGACATTGTCTTAGAAATTCAGGTTAATCTTAGGTATACCTGTTAGATGATCTCTTGATTGAACCTAATTGATGGGTCCCAACAGAAAATTAGTCTTCTAATTTTATCAGTGGAAGTTAGAACTGAAATGAATGGAGAAAATAAGGCACGCAAAGTTCGTATCTTTGCAGGGTCCCATAACTTCTTAATAGTCAAGCTGAATCTAGTGTTCTTTCCATCTTCCCCCCAAGCCACTTTCTTTTACTTCTAGTCTCTGCTTAGTAGGTGGCTTGTTCCAGAGATTCATATAATACAAAGTAAGGAGTGTGTTTATCGTCCAGTTTTCTGCTTTGTAGAAGAAAAGTGTAATTACATATCATTCGATTTTTCTTGTTGTGATGATCATGGTCATCAAGAGAGATATTAAAGATTAAAAGGTTTGAGGGCAATTTAATGCTATAAAAAGTCAGTATGAAAAATTTATTAATAGAAATTAAGTCTAATTAGGGAATAAATAAGGTAAACTTATGTAGTTACTTAATATGAAAATATTGACAAGCAAATGAAACCATATTCTTCATATTATTTCTTAGAAAGGAAGTTAACCTTTGACTTGAGGGTTTTTTTTAGCCAGACTTAATTTACTGTGATCATTTTTTGATATTTAAATGTCACTATCCTTTTATTTATTTAAATACAGCATTATAGTTGACCCTTGAACACTGTGGGATTGGAGCATCTATCCTGCTCAGTCTAAAATTCAAGTATGACTTTTGACTCTATAGTCAGCCCTTGGCATCTGCAGATCAAATGGAAAACAGTATTTTCGATCTGTGGTTGGGAAACTGCAGGTGGGAATGTAAAAATACTGTTTTCAATCCGCAGTTTGTTGAATCTGTGGATGTGAAACCAGGGGTTACAAAAAAAAATCCATGTATAAATGGACCTGTGCAGTTTAAACCTATGTTGTTCAAGTGTCAACAGTATATGGTTTCATTCTCATATTGGTGCCTAGTGTACTGCATGGCTCATAGTAGGTGCTCAATAAAATAAATATATTGGACAAAATATATTTTATTTAAAAAGTACGTGGGGTGTAATTTATGGGACAAAATAAGATAAAAATTTCCTCTTTCTGAAAATACAGAGTAGTTCATATTTTAAGTTCAAAATGGGATAGATTTTGTTTTTACAGCATCGTGCTTATTTTTATTAAAACAAAACTTTTCCTTTTAGGGGGCAACAGTAGCAGAAATTAAGAAACAGTATCGTTTGCTGTCACTTAAATATCATCCAGATAAAGGAGGTGATGAAGTTATGTTCATGAGGATAGCAAAAGCTTATGCAGCGTAAGTATAGAATCCATTACACATTTTTAAGAAGTAGTAAAGATAGTTTTCTATTCAAATAAAATACTGAGTAAAATAGTTGTCATACACTTTTATTAAATACTGACCTCATATCTTGAGTCTGTCATTTATAGAATTACCTGGCAACCCTAAAGCGGTAATCTAACTAAACCTTAATTTTAAGTAACTTAGAGTAGTGCTTTTGCCATATGAAGTTGGTTAAATTAAGCAGTAAGTGATATGTTGAGCTATTTCCTAAACACCCTGATTAGAAGAGTTATACTTATATCTGTTTTCATTCCTAGGCTTTTTATTAGGCTAGATCTATTTTTCCTGTTTTGGCAATATAACTTATCTCATTTAAACTCTTTAAAGACCAGTTTAATTTTTGGGAAACAGGGTAGAGTATATAAAATTAAAAGCAGGTTATTCCTTGAGTGTTAACTATTACAAGAGATAAAAGTTAGCTGGTACCTTTAGGACCCATGATAGATATATCTCCACACAGCTCTTTTGTTGAATTAAAGAGTAAAGTACAGACAAGATGTCTGTTTTTCAAGGACTCAGTGATATATAATTTTGTGGGTCAATTTTAAGAATATAAGTAAATAGGATACTCAGGTATAACAGTGAATGGGAAGTGGCATGTAAATGACAGAAGTTTGAGAAATATTGTCATACTCATTTTTGCACTTAATAAAAGCATATTGACTATCTCCTCTCTCCACTTTTCTTGTGGACTACTTGTTATCCATGTGAGTATTATTCTGTAATAAAGCAGTCCCTTCAGGAGCTTCTGCAGTGCGTACTTCATTTTCTTTTCTGCATAGCAGATGTCCTCCAAATTGCTGTCTTTCAGGTGATGTCACTTTTTCCCTTTTTTAAAATTGTGTCTCCTTCAAGCATTTACTTTTCTTGCATAGCATTGCAGTGCCTTAGTTGCTGTCTTCAGGTAATTTAAGAAAAACTGAAGATTTCCAGAGGATATCAGATAGCCAAGATTATTTAATTAGTAGTTTTAATTTTAGGGCTTTTGGTACAGTTATTTTTTTCCCTTCATTCTTTAGATATTGTAACATTTTCAAGTTCTCAGGTTACTGGAAATCTGACTCTTTATGACATATAGTCACTATTTGAAAAAGTACAGAAGAATAATACATAGCCTTTGGTTTTGATTGAGGTATAGAATGTTTTGTATGTAAAATGTTGATGGTCTCTTAGACAAATGAAGAAGTAAATGATTATGGGACCCAGACTTTGATTTCTTGCAACTTGTGCAAGTACAGCTAAATTAAAGGTGTGCATTTTACTAAATATAAGTTCTAACTGATCGCATTGAAGCTCCCATCTTCTGTATATGTCTGGCAGTCTGAGTATAACTGAAGCAACTTTTGGAATGCCGTTATAGGCTTTGATATACAAATTTTTTTAGAATTTGTATTGGTTATTTAGGATATTTTCTCTTCCCTTATTTGCCCATTCTGATAAACTAGCTGGGTCATTCCTATCTCTTCACACCAGATTTTAACTTAAAGGAAAGGAGGTCTGAGGAGCTAGATTAACTATTGAATTCTCTGGTTTAGTCATCTGGATATAGTTGGGATTTGGCTTTCAGGTGTAAAACCTATCTTTAAGATACTTAATAACAAGTGAGCAGCAGAGCTGTTACCTTAAAGCTATTTTAATTTTTAAAAACTTGTTTTTATGTGTTTGTGCACCTGAACATGGAATTTAGCTCTACAAAGCTCACTCATATAATTAAGTGAGAGCATTCTCAAGATCAGACTTTATAATCTGAGGTCCCTGAAATTGTGTACAGAATTTATGTGTGTCTATGAATGTGTGTTTTTTCCAGAGCAAAAGAGACATAGATTTTATTAGATTCATGGTTGGATTTATGATACAACCTCCTGTTCCCAAAGTTAAGGGATAAAATCATGTTTAGGAAACTTGATACTCATTGAGTTTTTAATAATTAGCATCATTGGTCTTGTTTAAGTTGTTTTATGTGAATTAACAAATCACATAGCTTTTAAGTACTTTAAGTCTTAGGAATGGTATTATACTAAAACACTAATAAAAAAAAATCAGTTGTGTTTTTACTCTGACTTCTAAAAGTTGATTCCTTTAATTTGATTGAGTATCCAGCATTATGCCTGTCACACAGCAATTGTACAAGCTGGTTTAATGAATGAGTTAATGGATTGTAATCAAGTGTGTCAAGTGTTTCTATAATGTGAGCTGTGCTTTATTTTGCAAAATTTGAAGGTATTGTAGAGAGAGCAGAGCAGTTTATTGTGCTGCCATCAACAGAAAGGCAAAAGGGGACGGAGGTATTCATTTGGGGGAGAAGAATCTTATTAGAAGACAAAATATTGAGGGAAACCATAGCTTAAGCTCTGGGAGGGGTGGACAATTGTATAGGTAAACCAGGGCAGAATTTTTTGAGAAACATCCTTATTTGGATGTTTTCCTTAGCAGAAAAGGATCTTAGCTCCACTTCTTATTAACTTGCAATTTCTCTAATAATGCTTTACATTGACTCTTGTATTTTACTGTGGCCTTAGTTCAAATTGTATAAGTAGAGATAAAATTAAATAAGGATTAAGATATCAAGGTACTTATTTTCGAAAATGACCAAACTGATAAGTTTAAAAATATTTTCAAATTGTTGAAAAGTTTTGCTATTTTATAAATATAAAGGTACTTCTGCATTCTGTCAACCTGGAACTTGGTTGAATAGAACCTTTATTGTATCTTAAATGCATGTGTTTGGGGAAATAGAAATGTCTAAAATTAGATTTGGACATAAACAATCTTTTGCCAACTGCTGTACAAGAATGCCTTCCTTATTAAATTATTGGTTATTTTTTTGTGTGTGTGTCTGCCTTGTCTCCTTAACAACATTGTAAAGTTTTTGCAGGAATTAAAATTTTCTTTTAATGTTTTCTTAACATTTATTCTGAGACCTGGAATAAAACCACTCTTTCTTCGTTCCTTGAGCCATTGCCCAAGTCAGGGGTTATGTTTATATTTAGGTTTTTGGTTTTTGTTTTTTTGTTTTCTTTTGTTTTTGTTTTTAAATCACTCTCTCACTTTCATATTGGCCTGGGTTAGAAAGCTGTTGCTTTAACAGGTCTTTTCCTAGTCCTGTTGGCAGTTGGTTTAGGAGAAAACTGATCTCAGCACAATGCAAATGACCTTTTCCACAGCAATGGAGTTTTATAGGTGTTTTTCTTTTTTTTCTTTGAGAATGTGGTGCCAATTTTGGAGGGATTATTATCACTAATTTCGTATTAGGTTTATGTTTAGGAAGTAGATATATATCATTCTCAAGTATGAACATGCTCATTGAAGAACTTTTGGAAAATGTATGAGCGTATAAGAAAGAAAAGATTACCTGTAATCTTCTCTGCTTTCTCAGGAAATGTGTTAGTCTTTAAAGTTTCATCTCAGTTTCTACTGGCTAAACTTGAGGACCCAAAGGCCAACCAGGAATTTGTATCAAGGCTAATTAATTAATAGTTGGCATTTTCTGTTAACGCGGAATTCCTTTCTCCCCTCTCCCGGCTTTTTTTCTAATTTCAGAGAGGCTTTTCTTGATTCTCTGAAATTAACATCTTTAAGAAATGAGTTTGTTGGTTAATGGAGATTGTATATATGAGTATGTATTTTTAAAATGGGGCTTTATAATTGTTAAACTTTGTTCTTTTGGTGCTAGTTTAACTGATGAAGAGTCTCGAAAAAATTGGGAAGAGTTTGGAAATCCAGATGGACCTCAAGGTGTGGTAAATTATTAAAAAGTACTGGGGATATGATGTATATTATGAAAATGTTAACTAAATTGAAAAGAATATTTAGATTTTCTTAGTTTATGAATAGGAAAATTACAACCACATGGAGTTAAAGCAGTTTTGTAAATTGAGTTCCCTTTAATTTTTACATATTTTTTTTTCTAGAGACTAGCTTGGAAAATAGAACTTCGATTGATTTGATGAGAAGAATAGTCACTGTCATTCATCATTTCCAGTTAGAAGTTGATAAAAATTGGATAGAAAAAAATCTGTTTTTCTTTGCTGACTTTAAACATTTTTTCATATATTTATAGTGTTTACATAAACTCAGTAAATATAAAAGAATTTAGGTTTTCTAGGAAGAAGGAATTCATTTACTTAGTTTGAGGTTTTTTCTTTTTTCCTCCTGGAAAAATTTAGTTTCAGATATAAATGATATCCATTAACTTTTGTGTAATGGGAACACACATAATAAGATGATTTTTCTCAAAAAACTTTTCCAGGGGGTGGGGGACAGAATTTTGAGATATAAAGAAATAAAACAAAGTGGAGACTTTTCAGAAATATTCTTCCTATTTTAGCCACAAGCTTTGGAATTGCCCTGCCAGCTTGGATAGTTGACCAGAAAAACTCAATTTTGGTGAGTGCATTTAATAAGACACGTTATAATGTGTTTGATATATCTTGTTAATATGAAGAGAGCTATTCAATAGAATAGTGGTATGCTGTTTTTAATTTAACTATGTATTGTGAAACAACATAAGGGAGAAAAGAATTGGTTCCTATTAACTAGGCTGCTGATTTGGGGTAGTGTGTTCTAAACGTAGTTTTAAAATCTTAGAATTGTGACAGTTTTCTTTTGAAGACAGTTTCAAATTGGATTCTACCCTTGGTTTGGGAAATTACTGTTTTTTTATGGTACCTACATTTATCCTCCTAAGTAGTGTTCAAAATTTAAATTATCCTTCATTTCACATTTACCCAGACTAAATTAATTTTTATGTATGCTAATTAATGGTATATGTTCCATACAGTACTTCCAGAGGCAGTAGGATATTAGACTTTAATAAATTATAGAATTTGAAACATTAGAAATTATTTTAACCTATTGTTAAGAAATATGTGATTTTCTACTGTTTTGAAAATAATTAGGAGCTATCTTTGAATCAATAAAAAATAAAATCTATGTAGTTTATAAGTTGTTTTGAAATGGCTATTTAATGTTATAGCAGATTAATGTTATCTTCAAAGGTATATGGTTGCTGTATATAAATGTGTTGATCATGCTTAGGGGCACTCTGGGAGTACTAGAGAAGAGAAAGATAGTTAGCTACCAGAATTGAGATCAAGCAGTAGGAGAAAAATCTAAGACCAGCCGACTTCAAACAGAAAATTATGAAGTTGGCTCCCTCATATTTAGGCAAAGGAACCAGGCAGGGTTCTATCATTTATTTCCAAGGCACCAGCCACTAGCCAGGATGGTTTTTTGTTTTGTTTGTTTGTTTGTTTTTTATTTTGGAACTATTTTATTTAAATAACTAAAAACAATTAGATGTTCAGAAGCAGCATACAATGAAAAAACATCAAATCAGTTACTTTATCATGTATTCCCCCTTCACAACAAAAGCAAAAAAAAAAAAAAGGCTTTCTGCTTTAAGGGAAAAGTCAGAAAAATAGGCCAATATATTTTTCATCTCCATAATAACATGAACAGCTACAAGAAATCTAATTGTAATAAGAGAAATTGGATGTTGGCTTGCACATATCAAATGTGGATATACAAGTATTTGTTTGGCTGGTGTTATCTATAGAGCAAATTAAAAGGTAATTTATTATGGTATAAAAAGAGCATAGGTTCTAGAGCTGGAATGTCAATTCTGGCTCCATTATGTGACCTGGACAAGCCATGTAACCTAGATATGCTGTGGTTTCTCTATCTGCAAAAGAAAAATAATAATGGTACCTTCCTTGTAGAGTTTGAAAATAGGATTAAATAAAATAATACATGAGGAGTGCTTTTTATAGTGCCTCCTCCATGTAAGCCTCAAGATAATGTTCGTGGCTGTTATAATTTGCCTTATGAGGCTATGTTCTTTTTCTCTTTGCAATTCTAGGTTTTACTTGTATATGGATTGGCATTCATGGTTATCCTTCCTGTTGTTGTGGTAAGTTCTAGCTCTTTTTAATAACAATTTTTTTTTTTTTGAAAGGGAATTGATGGCATACTTTAGAGTTTCCCTATGAGATTATAATTTGTATTAGAATATAATCCATTGATCCTTGAATTTTTAAGAATCTTTTTTTATATAAATTTATTTAAATTAGTTTCAAGTATACAGTAAATGGTTAGACATCTATATTGTTCATAAAATGATTCCCTCAATTGCTTAAGTATCTTATATTCAGCTATACGTCAGAGATCTTCTAAAGGTGGCATCACTTGAGAGTATTAAGTCTCTCTTCTCCCAATCCAAAAGTTACCCACAGCTGAGATAATACAGATGTATTTAAATGAGTTTAAAATGAAAGTCTTCCTACACCACCCCTCTCAACTCTTTCTCTCTGTCAGAGATAACCAATCACTGCTAAGTTTGTTTTCCTTTTCAAATATTTTTCTATGCATAATATATATATAAACATTTTTTAAAAAAATATGATCTAACTATATTGTTCTGTGAGTTTTTTTGCTTCATATATTAGGGGCACAATGTATAGAGTAACCTTATTTTTAAAAACATATGTGTAGTACCTCAGTATAGAGATACCAGAAAGTTTATGATTTACCATTTGTTGCTTTTATGACTTGGTGGTATTCTTTCTGGTCTTATAGTACCTGAGCCTATTTGTGAAGTTAATAATTAACCTGTCTTGCCTTCTTCATAGGATTATTGTATAAGGATCTAGTTGTATGGAATGTTAATGAAAGTTGTATATCAAATGTAAAATTGCTCCTACACTTATTTATCAAATGTTTATTGTAGAAATACTATGTGTTAAGAACCAGCTTGTTGCTTATAGTAATGGGTGGTTTTATTCCTGTTTGTCTTCAAATAATTTCTAGCTGTAACTTAATCATATATATGTAGTGAGTAGGCTGGTGCTTAGGCATCAGGCAATGTAAATATTGGCTAAATAAATCATTAGAAATATGTAACAAAGGCATTTGATCTAAAGCTCAGGTATTATTGGTTTATGAACATTTCGAAAATTTGACTGTAAACATTTTGCATCAAACAACATTTTTATTACAGTTTTCGTACTTTTTTCTTGTTTAATTTTGTTTGTGTTTTAGGGCTCTTGGTGGTATCGCTCAATACGCTACAGTGGAGATCAAATTCTAATACGTACAACACAGATTTATACATATTTTGTTTATAAAACGCGAAATATGGATATGAAACGTAAGTAAATTTAAGTACCTGTGACATTAAATTCTTTTCTGTGTCATTTATGTGGGGTTGATATACATTCAGCTGGAGAAATTCCATTTTACAGTTTTATAGATAATCAGTTTATATAACTAAATCTAGGGGAAACACCCTTTATCACATTTTCCGATATGTATTTCTGTTGTTCTCATTTACTCAGCTATGTGTGTATGTATTTTTTCAGAAATTATATGGTAAAGCTTCATGTGGACTAATTTTTCTTGAGTATTTGTGTGCCAGGCATTGCTAGGGACTATACATGTTTTAACTCATTTAATCTTTGCCAGGCTCCCATAAGTGCTGTTTTTAAGCACATTTTATAGATGAGGAAACTGAATCCAAGGATATACAGTAAGTGATAGAGCCAGGATCACATTGAACCCAGGCAATCTGGTTTCTGAGCCATAACCAGGACATTATACTGTATTTATTATAGTAAAATAAGTGGAGTTCCTAGGTGTGTGTTGAAAGAAAACTGCTGGAATATTTCATTGCCAGAATTTTATTTCAAAATTTCTTAAGGAAAAAAAAAAAGAAGTATCATCTTAAATACTTTCTTTGCTCTCATAAAACTAACTGTAAATTTTATCCCTGGAATATATAGTATTGCCATTCAGAATTATGGCTCTGTAGAAATCATAGACATCCCTCTTTCTCTCCTTAAATTAAAAAAAAAAAAAAGATATGTGTTAAATTGTGATTCACTGGAGAATGCATCTTTTTTCTAAACTTAAATGGACTTTTCTGTATTTTGGATTTGCCAATTTTACTAACTTTCTTGGTGACCAGAAAGAGACTCCTCAGGATCATGGCTGTGTTAATAGATCTTATATTTCTGAGGCATGAGCACATCTTTATTTCTGAGGAACAAGTGAATGTTACTTTCCCTTATGCACATGTCACTTTTTTTTATGCTGGATTGAAATATTAATATAGAACTTATTCCCTTATGAAAATGTTTCATGTTTATAATCTGCTTTAATGTGTTTTTTGCATCAGCAATCTTGATTACTGTTTTATTTCTGAAGGTGGTACTTAGCCTTATACAATTCTATTAAAAAAAATATCATTTAGCTGCTAAGCTTGGTTATATATCGTTGGTTACTTTAGCACTGGCACCATCTAAATAGCTGTCTTAGGAACAGTTTTTTTTTTTTTTAAAACATTTGAAGGTAATAATAGTAATAGCTCACACATATTACTGTGTGTCAGGCACATATGAAGAAACAGGCCCATGGAGAGTTGAAGACTATTGTCTAGGTCATTTAGCCAGTAAGCGAAAATTCCGGGGTCTACACACTTAATTGCTATAACTATCCTGCTTTTTGTGAATACATTGCATGTATTTTTCTGCTGTAAGGTGAGATTAAATACTATAGTGCCAGTCATTAAAGAGCTTGTATAGGCTAACAAGAGTAATGCTAATACATATGGCTGCAAATTATGTGTATTTCAAGAACAGTAGTCCCACAAAAACCTCCAGGGTTCCATAATAAAAATTTCTATAAATGACAGTGTGTTTTAGTTTACTCAGGGCTCCAAGCAGTCATGAAGAAACCTAAAACTGTTTTTAACTATTTCTCAGCCATATTTAAGCATAGAGCCCCCTTTTTTCACGTAGCATTTATTAATATCACATGGAATATTTAATGCTCTATAGAAAGTTTCTGTAGACCACATGCTTAGGTCTAGAAACAGATGCTATTTGAAGTGATTTTAATGTATTCAGTTGCTTTGGGGCCCTTAATTTGATATTTATTTCTATTCACTTGTGATAATGTTGCCCATGTTCTAAAAAGTGAGACTTTTTTTTAATGAGATAAATTAATACTTGTTAGTAGTAGAGTTCAGATGATTTTTAAGCATTGTGTGTGATTGGAAAACTGGCTCGCTATAAGATTAATGAAGTTATCATAGGAAGAGAAATTAATAGGTGAGCAAATATATTTATTTATCCTCATATTTCTTTTGTTTTCTTAGGTCTTATTATGGTGTTGGCTGGAGCCTCTGAATTTGACCCTCAGTATAATAAAGATGCCACAAGCAGACCAACAGATAATATTCTAATACCTCAGGTTAGGCCTACCTCTGAAATTCCTTGATAAGCACTTAATTATTAAAATTAATGCTTTTTTAAGTGTGTATTTTTGAATAATTATTTTATTTATTCTAGCTAATCAGAGAAATTGGCAGCATTAATTTAAAGAAGAATGAGCCTCCACTTACCTGCCCATATAGCCTGAAGGCCAGAGTTCTTTTACTGTCTCATCTTGCTAGAATGAAAATTCCTGAGACCCTTGAAGAAGGTATCTGTGACTCTACTATCTGCAGAGTTTTAGTGGTACAAAAGCAGTGGATTTAATTATACCTTATGGTGCAGTGTTTTTGTCACTGTTCTTTTTTGTTCAGATAATTGCTCAAGGACCTTTTAAAAAGAAATCTATACGCTACTTAATTATTTCACAAATACTTTGAAGGTATGAGGAAGTCAGATGTTTTGGTAAATGTTAAAATTTAGTATTTCAAAGTGAATACTCTATGAGAAATATTTACTCATTTTCAGATTATATAGTAATTCTTAATTACTTTAAAAAGGATTTTGTAAGCTTTTTGGGAGGGGAGAAAAAATGAATTTCACAACAGATATCTCCATCAATTCTTTTACTCCACCACAATTACCCTTCAGCAACGGTTACCAAGGAGTCCATGAAACCATCTATTCTAGTTAAATGAAAAGCAGTAGATTGGGACAACAGTGTTTCCAGGGATGTCATGAATTTGAGTGTCATCTCTTCTTCATTTGCATTGTTTCAATTAAAGTTTTAAAAGAAAGTTATTTTAGGGACTAAATATTCTTTCTGAATGAAATTTCTCTTATCTCTTTTAAGCCAGTAATGTAGTCAAGGCAAATTGATGCTCAATGATTGTTGATAGGACAGGGTACATATTATGATGGAATGAAGGAGCACTGTTTAGGCATTGTTAATTAGAGTTGCAAATTAACGAGTAATTCTGTTCCTAATGTTCTGTACAGATGCGAACCATCTTTATTTTTATCAGTTATCTAAGAAATAGGAAATAAGTTTTTTTTTAGGTTGAGTATTAACCCAATGGATGATCTTAATGGTTAAGTATTAAATGCAGTATAAATGAAAGAGTTGCTCTCTGTCCCTCATCCCCCACCCCTCTTCTCTAAATTTATTTAACAGTCTCAGTTATAGTCTTTGGATTTATCTGTAATTATACTCATAGAAATTTAGGTACACACAAAAATTTTAAAAGTTTTTGAATATAATATTAAGTTTAAGATTAGACTTTCTTAAAAAAAGGGGGGAGGTAATAAAGCCCAACACCATAATACTAAAAATTTGCCTGTGATACATCTAATCTGAGCTAGAGTTTGCTGACTGATTTTTGACACAGTGCTGCTGAGGAGACACTATTGGGTTCAACCTGTAAAATTCTGAGGTCATGTGAGATATTTGTAAGACAAATTTAGTACTTGTCTTAGACTACAGTTGATAAAGATATTTTATCTATAAAAGTGGAATTTGTTTCAGGTTTTTTTTTATTGTTTCACAGATCAGCAATTTATGCTGAAAAAATGCCCTGCCCTACTTCAAGAAATGGTTAATGTAATCTGCCAGTTAATAATAATGGCTCGGAGCCGTGAAGGTGAGGAAGAAACATGATTAATTATGTTGTACTTTTTCTTGCAAGCATATGCAGATTACACTTCATAGTTTTAAGATTTATGGTACTTAATATATTTCTATCTATAAGTTGAATCAGCTTTCCCAGTTTTGTCCATGTTTTTTCTTATTTCTTTCCTTATATTTTCCATTATGTAAAGTGTTTATCACAACTTATTATGTTTTGAATTTAATTTTTTCGTGTTTTATTGTTCGCAAAGATTTAAAATATCCTTTTCCTTCCTCTGAATATTTTTAGATTTGGGTTATTCCTGCATTTTAACAATGAGTTTGAAATAATTCTTTAAGTGATGTAATGAAGATTCATTCATTCATTTGACATGTAGTGTTTTTTTTGCCTAAAGGGAAAAAGAATGAGAGAGTTTATGGTCAGTAAGGGAAAGGGAGACCCTTAAAAAAGGAGATGGTGGTTGTGGTTTGTTCTCAGGGATGATTTCAGTTCTTGGCGTGGTGTCATTATGTTCTTGATACTGATATGTCCAACAATTCACTGTTTTTGGAGGTGATGCAAAGAATTTTCCTATTAAATCAGGTGATTGTTGCTGGATAATGAGCACTTTTTTTGTGTATATTTTGTATTTTATCCAATAACTTTTAAAGGAAAATCAACACTGAGATTTTGGAATTTGAGGGGTTCAGGATATTCACGTGAATCTTATTTTTGTGATGAATTGTATACTCCTGAGCATATAAAAAGTCCAGCTCTGTTTTTTCTTTTTCTCCTATTCTTTCTAAGAAAGGGAGTTCCGTGCTCCAACTTTGGCATCCCTAGAAAACTGCATGAAGCTTTCCCAGATGGCTGTGCAAGGCCTTCAGCAGTTTAAGTCTCCCCTTCTACAGCTCCCACACATTGAAGAGGACAATCTTAGAAGGGTTTCTAATCATAAAAAGGTAATTGTTCGCTACTTTAATATCAGTTTTAAGCAATTTGTCATATCACTTGAAGAAAACATGAATGAAAGTTTTCTAGAAAGGGTTACTGTGAATTTTTTTTTTTTGATTTAGAATGTCTTAAACATTTCTAAAACTATCCCTCAAGTGTTTCCATTAATGTTTTCTTGATTAGGTAGCTGTTTTACAATATCTTACTACTGTAAGTGATTTTACTACTTCAGAGGTCAATGCACTTTAACAGCTAACACTTTTTTCCTTATGTTACTAAAAATAAATGTACTCAGTAAAAATGCGCTGTATACTTTCTAGTTGTTTTATTTGTAAGTTAAATGGTGGGCAGTGGTTTATTAGTTTAGTATGAACAGAATAAGTATTCAAAAATAAGTAGATCAAATAAAGAAAATTCTACTTTAGAAACAGTTATAGTAAAGGCATGACAGTGAATCTTAAGACAGCAAAAATATGTATAAATGAAAACTTTGAGGAAATATGAGAAAAAATGAAGGAAATTATTGGTAGATTTTAAACATTATTTTTTATATATTAGGCAAAGCAGGCAGAAGATAGACATTAGATTTGATAGTATACTAAAGTAGGACTAATAAGTGTATACTAGAAATTTGTGTCAGAGTTCTCTTTTCAGGTAATTGTATTACTCTTATAAATTTGATCATATTTTAAGTCATAGTTAAAATTTTCAGCATCCAAAAGTGAGCATTTCACATGCCTCATGATCTAATCTCTGTCTGATATAAAAATTAATAACTATCACCAAATACCTGGAAATTAAAGAACACTCTCCTCCTAAGTATCCATTTAGCTGAGATGGATAGTATTGCAATAATGGACAGTTATATTTAGAAAATAACAAAATTGAGAATATTCCATATTAAAACCGTTAGGGTGCACATGTACTTGGACATAAATTCATACTCTTAAAGGTTTTTATCATTAAAATAGAAAATAGAGGTCAGCAAACTGAGCACATCAAACGACATTAGTTTTTGCTTGGGTCAGGATTCTATATGAATACTGTTTTTTCCCTATAACTACTTCTAAGTTTAAAAAACAACCATGTATTAACTGTGTAAATAAAAAATCCTAAATTTAAAGTTTCTTGGAGAAAAAGGCCATGAAATGCTATAAAGTTGTATTTTCTGCTTTGAAATTTATTATCATCTTAACATTTTTCCAAAAATGTTTTGGGATTTGTTTTAGTAAACATGCTAGTAATTTTCCTTTTATGAATAAAAAGTTTTATTACTTTAGGATTTATTTTCCTTTCTCTCTTTTTAAATTCAGTACAAAATTAAGACGATACAGGATTTGGTGAGTTTAAAAGAATCAGATCGTCACAATCTGCTGCATTTCCTTGAAGATGAAAAATATGAAGAGGTTATGGCAGTCCTTGGGAGTTTCCCATATGTGACTATGGACATAAAATCACAGGGTAAGTGGGAGGTTTTCCTATTGAGCATTGCTTCCCTTTTGACAGATTGCCTCTTGTATGTTTAGCGCAAGGTTCTCAAAACACTTCATTTAATAACATACCTTGTAATTAGATTTTTCAGAACTATAGTTTATCAGATATACTGTGATGGGAAATGATGTATATTTAATAGTTGTGAGGACACTGATAGAGCCCTGCTTTTATTATCCTTATAAGAGAATTAAGTTTGAGGACTCTTCTGTTTTGTAGTTCAGCTTTCAGGAATATCTAACTTTTCAAAGCATGAAAGAATTCCAGATGTAATAAAAGACATTTAAGATATAGCTGTTGTTAGTGTGGAAGACAAAGCTGTTTAGTTCTAAAATTAATTTAAAAAACCCAACCTATTTACGTTAATTAAGCCTTAAAAATTACTATATTCTCTATCACATTTCATTTGTTTTTCTTGACTTACCTTTATCTAGTGAAAAAAGAGATTATTTTTCTGCCTAATTGTTTTTTGAGTTTCCATTTTAATAGCTGAATAATATTATCATAGAATGGTTACAGAATTGGAGATTAACTGCTCCATTCCTTCATTGTGGCATTGCTCTGAGCTCTAACATTTACTAAGTTACTTTGTGGTAAGATTCTTGTGGGACCAAGATACAAAGATGCATTAGGAATGTTTTCTGTCTTTAAAGGGTTTATAGTCTAGTTGAACATAAACCTAGGATTAAAAACACAGAAGCATAGGCGAGTGTTAAGTGAATGACAGAGTTGTACATTTTCTTCATTCAACAAATATTGCATGCCATTTATTCTCCTGGGTTCTGAGGAAGCAGTGGTGAGTAGGACAAAGCCTCTGCCTTATTGAATATGCATTCTAATTGGAATCATAATTGGAATTAGAAAGACTGGGGTGTTTGAGAAAGGAAGGTAAAGTGCAATTTGGTCGGAGTGTAAGAAATGTGTAGTGAAAGCTGTGGCTGCTTTGGTGGGGAACTGGGATTTCTTAGTGAGTCCACAGGTTTAAATATTAAAACTATTAATCTCAAAGCTTCACTTAAGAACATAACTAATTTAATCAGAAACTATTTAAATATCCAGTTAGGGACTGAAGATATACCATTTGATATAATCAAGGGTATTAAAATGTACATGCTGCTTAGAAAAATGAATGTTGGAGTGATTTTGATGTAAGAATATTCAGTCTCACTTCAGAACATTATGTGTTTCAATCCATAGCATTTTTTATTGACAGTTTATTATTTTACATTTTTACAGTGCTATCCAAATGTGTAATATGAGTAATATAGTTTATGGAGGAAGAGTAGAAGAATTATAGAAGCAGGAAAGGATCATCTGCATGATCCAGTGCTGGAAATGGTGGATCTCTTTTCCCACATCAGTAGAGACTATATAGAATCCCCTATAGGCTTTTCTTTACTTTAAAGCATCAAATGACAGACATTGTTATAGCTGTTAGTTCACATGCAGTGCTCACGCACATACAGCTTTGCAGTGTTGATGAATATATAGTCCAGATTTGATGATTTATGATAATGGAGACTTCTAGGGTGAAGAAAGGATGTTGTACCTTTTTTTGATGCCCAGCTGTTGTGCCTTGCAACCAGTAATAGAGGATATTATCAGTTATAAATTGTTGGAGGCCATTCTCTTCCAACTGATAGTATATTAGTGCAGACCAGAACAATGTGCTAATCTAAATCTGTGTAAACTAAACATGACAAATTTAGAAAAACCTGTAAGCAGAAATACATAGTGAAGAAAATGCTTATAGATAAAATCGGTAGAAAAAATGTATTATATCTACATTTGAATGGAAGATATGTTTGACACGTTATATTAATTTTACTCATTAAACTTAATGTTAATTTATTTTAGTGTTATTAGTTTTAATGTTTATTTTATTATTAGATTTTTGGGAGTTTGGCAGACATGGTTTTAAAATAAACAATTGCAAAAATATATTTTAAATATAAAAATATTTTTAAGTACGTGCCTTAAAAAAATCTCTTTAGTGTGGCTTAGAAGACTAGTTTTAATTATTTTATTCTGACAGGCAGGCATTAATCATACAGATAAAATCTTGTGAATATAAAGGTTTGTACAGCTTAATAGAGTGACAGAAGCCTATTTTTATATCGCTAGGAGAGAAAACTATGACATGGTAATCCTCACATTATACTGCGTTTTAAAAAAACCTGGGTTTGAAACTTGGCAGTGCCATTATAGCCATTATGTGACCTCGTGAATCTCAGTTTCTCCTTTAAGTAGAAATAATAATTCTTCATAGAGCGAGTTTAAAGATTAAATGAATGTATAGTTGAAGGCATTTCCTGGAGAGCCTTATACAGAATAGACAGTCAGTAAATTATTCTTTACTGAATAAGTTTAAAAGATAATATGTCTGAAATGCTAAAGTACCAAATTGATTTGGATAAGTCATTTTGCTGTTTATGTTGACAAAGAACTTGATTTGTATTTTCTACTCAATTTTTTTTTTTATTTTTTACAGTATTGGATGATGAAGACAGCAACAACATAACAGTCGGATCCCTAGTTACAGTGTTGGTTAAATTGACACGGCAAACAATGGCAGTAAGAAATCTATTTGTATTTTTATGCTTTAAGTTATATGTTAAGGTTTTTGTATTTATTTTCTTATTTTAAGTTATACATTCTTAAGTCGAAACTATTGAGTAACAAAATCTAATTTTGCAAGTTCTGTTAGCTGTCTCGAAATTTTAAATTAATATTCATAGTTTTTCACACTAGTTTTCACACACCAAAAAACCTTGGAAAATAGATTAATTCTTCATGTGGTGATTTGTTAATTCCCTATAAAACATTTTAATAATAGGGTAATGTGGATATAGTTCTTAAACTTTAAAGTGCTATACAGAGATTATTATCAATTATTGTTGATAATTTTATCACCTGCTCCTTTTCAGTCAATTCTTTAGAGAATTTACTCTCTATTTTAAATTATTTTTATTTTTTATTTAAAAATTTAAAATTATAATGAAAATAACTTTTTTTAATAATTATGTGAAAAATTTGTGCCACCTGAGAAAAAATTGAGGCAATGCAAGAAAGTATAGGAAGAAATGGACATCATTAATCCTACCATTCTGATGCTTACCCCTTTAGATAGCCTCATGCATGAATATCCATAGCGTTAAATGGTATTTTTATCATATCCTCTTTCTCTCACTGACCTCCCCCAGGAAACCATTTGTCAGCCCCTGATGACCAGAATTCAGTCTTGTGTATATCCTTTCATATCTTTCTCCAAGCTCGTATTTACTGTCTGGACCTTTATAGTGCATATATGTATATGCGCGCACAAACGCGCGCACGCACATGTGTACTTTTCTCATTCTTTTTTATTAAATCTGATCATATTATATATGTTTCCTGCATCTAGTTTGTCTCAGTTGATATTACACATTTATAATACTTCCCAAATTACAACTCTAGTTGTAACTCGAGTTTAATAGACTGGTATTTCAACTCAGTTTTTTCAACTAGTGGTAGATTTTAGCCTGTTCTGCTCTGAGGTCTGTGAGCATCTGCAGAAGATATATGCTGCATTAAACTCCATGTCTAAAACCTCTAGTAGGAAAACCATATTTTATAGTAGGATATATCAAATCAAAGATACTGATTTTATGGTAGCAAGTGGTAAGGAAGCATTTGTGTCACAGACTGGATGAGAGATGCTTCCTAGGAGAAGAGGAAACGCTAAGCCAGTGGCCATGATTGGGTTTAGAATCCAAATTTATACTACTCACATGTTTTTGGGTTCCCAGCTTGAGAAATGAGCAAAAAATTGGCCTTGGGTTGTTGACAGACGACAGTCTGGGGGAATTGGTAGGAGAATAAACAAAACTGCCCTGGAGGAAGGGAAATGATCGAGTATTTATCATCTGGTTCTTGTATAAGTTTTTATCATCCAGCTCTTGTATGAACTGTATCTTAGAGTAATTACGTATTAAGAACTCAATAATAAATGAAGAAACGAAGCACGGATGATAGAATTAGACTAGGGGTTGGCAAAGTTTTTCTGTAAAGGTCTAGTTAGTAAATATTTTAGGTGTTGCAGGCTGTATATTCTCTGTAGCAACTACTGAACTCACAAACAGGCGTGGTCGTGTTCCAATAAAACTTTAAAAGTAGGCAGTGGACCATAGTTTGTTGATCCCTGAATTAGGCTACTAGTATAGATTCTTCCTGGAATTTAAGTCCCAAATAATAGCCTCTGTACTGAATAGAAACATTATATGGTGGTGGATATGTCTTAAGGATATGTGGATTTTCTTGGTGTTCCACTTAGTTACAGATCCGATGAACAGTATCACTGACAATAATGAATAAACTAATATTGGTCTTTTGAAGTTTTAATATTAGAAAATAATGTAAAATTTCAACCTCTCATAACATTATGTCATGTCTGATTACTATTAGAAGTGAAAATTTAAACTGAAATATTTTTGACTTTATAATGCGTTTACATATGTTAAGTCATTGCATTTATAAATTTAAGTACTCTGTACTCTGTATTCAAGACAGATGTGAGATATTTCAGAAGGTAACTTCTGAAGTATTTAGTAATTGCTAAATTGGCACACATTCATCATTTACTGATTACTTAGCTTCTTGTCCCCTCTCATTGCCCCTCCTCCATTGTCACCAGTTTTAAAACTTACTGGTAATACATTTTCAAAGATTACTTTGCTTATCTGAAAGATAAATACAGGTTGACAGACCTAATGTTTTTCTTCTCACTACCTCTAGGAAGTATTTGAAAAGGAGCAGTCCATTTGTGTTGCAGAAGAACAGCTGGCAGAAGATGGGGTAAAACTCAAGTTTTATTACCTCTCTTTCTTGATGATAGAAATGTTCTGTTTAGTTCTCTGACTGATTTATTTATGTTGTTACGGGAGAATAATTCAGTTTATGAAAACATTTAGTTTAGCCATTTCCATCTAAAAATTACTGTGACTCCTGAATGAAACTATTGCTGTAACTTCTGAGTGTGTATATGTGTTGTGATTTACAGCTGGGTGATATTAACAAGAACAGGACAAAAGGAGGATGGCAACAGAAGAGTAAAGGACCCAAGAAAACTGCTAAATCAAAAAAAAAGAAACCTGTAAAAAAAAAACCTACCCCAGTGCCCTTACCACAATCAAAGCAACAGAAACAAAAGCAGGCAAATGGAGTCATTGGGAGTGTAAGTTTACTGTTCTTATTATATAGTTATCTTTATCGAGATGTAGCGTGCACTAAAATGTTCAAATCTTATGTACACAGCTTCTGAGGTTGTACATATGTAATGTACCTGTGGTGCCGAGATCAAGATAAAAAGCCCTACCAGCAGCCTAGAGGCTGCTTTGTGTCCCTTTTCAGTCAGTGACTCCTCTCTCCACCTCCACTCCTTTTTTTTAATTAATTTGTTTTGCCTATCCTTAAATTTCATATAAATGAAATTATGTTTCATTCAACATCATGTCTGTGACATTCATCTTTATTGTACATAGCAATCCATTTGTGTGTGTGTGTGTGTGTGTGATCCCACTGTATGACCACAGTTTACCTGTTTTGTGGTTGGTGAACATTTGGGTTGTTTCTAGTTTTTTGCCTATTTTGAATAAAGATGCTGTGCTTATTCTCATGTGTGTCATTCTGTGGACATTCATTTTTCTTAGGTATGAACCTAGCAGTGAATTGCTGGGTAATAAAATAGGTGTATTTTTAACTCGTTGAAAGAGCCCGTTTTCCATAGTTGTACCATTTTATGTTCCTACTGGCAAAATATGAGTCCAGTTGATCCATATCCTCACCAATACTTGGTTTTACCAGTCTTTTTATTTTAGTCACTGTGATGGATCTGTTGTATCTCTGTGTGGTTTTTATTTATATTTACCTGATAACTAATACTGGACACCTTTTTATATGCTTACTGGTCATTTGGGTATCCTCTTTTTTTTACTGGGGATGTTTGTTTTCTTATGGATTTGTAGGATTCCTTTATGTATTCTGGATATGAGTCATTTTTACTCTTAATGGTAGCTTTAGATGGTTCTTAATTTTAATGAAGTCTGTTTTATCAATTTTTATATGGTTTGTGTCCTGTTTAAGACATCCCTGCCTATTCCAAGAACATAAAGACAAGATAGTTTTCTGTTTTCTTATAGCAGTATTATCGTTTTACTTGTTATATTTACCACCACGATACATCTTGAATTAATTTTTGTGAGTAGTGTGAGATAGGAATTATGGGCCACTTATTCTGGCATCATTTATTGAAAAGATCTTCCTTTCCTCTGAAGTGCAGTGGTGATTTGTTATAAAACAAGTGACTATAACTGTATATCGCAGATCTGTTTATGGACTCTACTCCATTTCATTGGTTATTTTATTCTTTTGCCAATACCACACTGTCTTAATTATGGTGACTTTATGTTATGTATTGAAATATGGTAGTATAGTTCTCAAACTCTTATTTCACGTCTTCAAAGTTGTCTTGACTATGTTAGATCCGTTGCATTTCTAGCTAATTTTTGGAATAAGCTTGACAATTTCCACCAAAAAAAGCTGCTGGAATTTAGACTGGTATTGCATTGAATCTATGGTTCAATATGGGGGGAATTCATATGTTACCAATGCTGAGTCTTTTTATTCATAATCATGGTTTATCTTTATTAATTGTATCTTCCTTAATTTTTCTAAGCAGTTTTTTGTAATTTCCAGTGGCAGAGGCATGGCACATCTTTCATTAGATTTACTCCTGTGTATTTGATGCTTTCTAGTGCTATTGCAAATAACATTAAAATAATTTATTCTGCAATGTTTATTGCTGGTGTATAGAAATACGGTTACTTTCTAAATATTGATCTTGTATCAAGGAGTCTTAATGAATTGACAGTAACTAACCATTTGTGCAAATGTTAAATAGACTTTCTACATACACGATTATGCCATCTGGGAATAAAGACAGTTTTATTATTATTTTTTAATCTTTCTGCTCTTTCTTCTTCTGCCTTACTATACTGGCTAGAACTTTCTGTGTAATGTTGATTAGGAGTGAAGATGGTGGTCACCCTTGTCTTGTTGATCTCAGGGAGAAAGCAAACATTATTTCACTATTCAGTATGATGTTAGTTAGCTATAGGGTTTTTGTGGATAGTCTTTATCAGGTTAAGGAAGTGTTTCCTTCTAATGTTGAGAATTTTTATCATGAACAGGTACTGAATTTTATTAAATACTTTTCCTCTATCTGTTAAGATGATTGTATGATTTTTATTCTTTCTGTTAATGTGAATTATATTGATAAATTAAAAATTTTTAAACAATCATTGCATTCCTGGAATAAATCTCATTTGGTCGTAATGTAGTATTCTTTTTTATATTTATTTGGATTTGATAATATTTTGTTTAGGATTCCTGCGTTTGTGTTTATGAGAGATTATTGGTTTGTCATTCTCTCTTCTGTAATGTCCTTGCCATGTTTTATATTGAGTTCATGCTGGCCTCATTAAACAAGTTAGGAAATAGTCTCTCTTTCTCCTGGAAGAATGTATATAAGATTGAGTTTGTTTCTTATTTGGAAAAACTATCTAGAGAAGCCATCTGGGCTTAGAGTTTTAAAAAGGAGTTTAGTTATAGAGTTCTTTTTAACATATTTTTTTCTTATACCAGTTTTCATAATTGTGTTTTTCAAAGAATTTGCCCATTTCCTCTTGAGTTACCAAATTTATTGACATAAAGCTATTCGTAATATCCTTTATTTTAATGTCTTTTAGATTTGTAGTTATGTCTCTTTTATTTCTAGTATTGCTAATTTGTATTCTGTCTCTTTTTTTCCTTGGGTCTGTCAGTCTTGCCTAATAACATTTATCAATTTTATTAATCTTTTCAAAGAACCAGTTTTTGTTTGGATTTCCCTTTGGTATATCTGCTTTTTCTTTCATTGATTTCTGGTCTTTGCATTTAATTTGCTGTTCTTTTTCTTGCATCTTGAAATGAACTAGTAAGTATACTGTCTGAGATATTGGCTTTCCTTACTGCATTGTACTCTGTCAGTTATGGAAGATAAACTATGAAGAATGACTAAAATAACTAACATTAGACAAATAAGCCAAATGTTAAAGTCTTTAGTCTGACTTCCACATATTTATAAATAAGAATGTTTATAATTCTTTAAAATTCTATATGAAAAGTGAAATTATAATCTTGAGCCAGATTAAATATGGCAATAAGTTACCTTCAGGAACTCAATAATATATTCACTGAGATACTTAGAACTTTTTTGTTTACTTTTTCCTTTTAGGAAACTGCAGTAAAGGAAGATGAAGAAGAAGTTTCTGACAAAGGCAGTGATTCAGAAGAAGAAGAAACCAATAGAGACTCCCAAAGTGAAAAAGAAGATGGTAGTGACAGAGACTCTGATAGAGAGCAAGATGAAAAGCAAAACAAAGATGATGAAGCAGTAAGACTTATAGGTTCAAATAATTGGAATTATACTTCTGATGATAGTTTTGGGTTTTATTATTGTTTATTTGTTTGCTTGTCAGTTTACTACCAGTATATTTTATAATCTTGTATTGCTTTTTAAGAATATTTTCAAGGGATGGTGGTCAGAATTATAAAGAAAAATAGTTCCTAACAAGGATTGGAAATCCTAATTTTCTTAAATCTTAAATTGCTAGATGAATGAAGGCCTAGGTCTGAGGTGAAGTCAGTTTGGTGTCTTAAGGCAATTTTCAGTGTTGGAGATGACCCTGGAAATATGAGTAAGGAAAGGTGGGTTATGCAATAGGTAGCAGTTACTTGGAAGAGTCTCAGAAATTCCATGTAATGTTTAGGGGTAAGGAAACATTACTGTGAATAAGAATGTCAAAAGGTTGGTTAAGGGAAGAGCTGACATTTACAAAATGCCACCTTGTTTCAAGAGGTATATAATACATTAAGTAAAGGGGATCTCTAAGTAATTAAGACTGTGAGGTTATAAAGAATAGGGAAAAAAAAATCTCATGGCAGGGAATTAAGTTGCAGATGATTTATGGGAGGGTTGCAGAAAAGACTCTTTGGTGGCCAATAATGGTTGGTAGAAAGAAGTTCCCAGCCAGATGAACTATAAACTGATCAGCAGTTTATGTTTGTGTTGTTCTTTTTGACTGGGCCATTGATCTAAAATAATCCTTGTGGTTTAAGAGAGAAAAAGAGATTTCCTAAATAACAACCTCTGAGGCAAAAGTAGAGGCCAAAAAGAGGAAAAGGTAAAGGACAAAGGATTAAAGTAAAGGAAATAATGTACCTGTCCTTGGTAGTGGTGGGGAAAAAATAACAATGGCTGTTTTTAGCAGTTACTGGCCTTTGCCTATTTTTGTATTTTGAGAATTAAGTGGATAGCTAGAAAACTAAAACCTATCGAAGAAATTATCCCCCAGCCTTGCTTTGAGAAAGAGCTGACATATTCCTTTCTGAGTCTGTTAGGATTAGTAGAGATGACTCTTAGAGTTTTGACAGACTAGTTTTTTTCACATGACGAAAAATACATTCATCTAGTTGACAAATAATTATACAAGTAACAAATAATTACTCACTATCTGTCACATTGCAGGTACTGTGTTAGATGACAGAAATGCAAAGCCCAATGTGAAACAGGGTCTGCCCTTGAATGATAGTAGGCTGGTGGGGAAGGCAGATAAATAAACACTTTAGTACAAAAGAGATGATGTACATTTTGTACAAGGTGCAGTGATAGCACAGAGGAGGGAGTGATCAACTCAGTCCTGAGGCAGAGGGAAATTTGTGGTACTCAGGAGCTCACACTTTAGGCTTTAGCTGCTCCTGAAAGAAGAATGAGAAGGAATTTGCCGGAAAGAGAAAAAGGAAAATCCAAACAGGGTTTAGGAAGAGTGAAATAGCTCAGTGAGTTCAGAGAAGTCCAGGTAGTTTGAAATGACTAGAATAAAAAGTGCAAGGAGGAAGGCAGTGACAGGAGACTGGAGAGATAGGCCCAGGTAGATCACGAATGGCCATGTAGTCATGCTGAAGAGATTAGATTTGATTTAGGAAAAGAAGCATTGTAAATTTTGAGCAGGGAAATGATCAGATTTGTGGGACTGAGCTCAGTAGTAGTTAGCATTGTCAGGATTAATAGCTAGAAGAAGATGGAAACTCCTCAAAATGATTGAAAACATACTTGATTTCAAATGTTTAATATTTATTTTACTAGGAGTGGCAAGAATTACAACAAAGTATACAGCGAAAGGAGAGAGCTCTACTGGAAACCAAATCAAAGATAACACATCCTGTTTATAGTCTTTACTTTCCTGAGGTGAGTTACACGCAGCCTAGTGTTTTCCTTACTCCATTCACTTTCTCTTCAGATATTTCTCAGTTGCCATTTATCACTTTGTGGTGTGTACTGGCTCAGATGTGCTAAACGTGATCTATTCTTGATAGGCCACATTTTTGAAGGATATATTTCAACATGAATTATGTTTAGAGAATGTGTTATTTAAAAATGGGATTGTTAAATCTTTAAGAATTTCTGTGGTTTCCTGTGCTTCTATCTTTTCTGTGCCTAGATTTCTAAGGGTTGTGCTTTGTGATGATTTTTCATTAGCAGTTCAGGCAGTCTTAATCATTCAAATGCATGTTTTGGCTATTGCTATGTGAATCTCTCACTTCTGTCAAGTATTAAATAGGATGAAAAGTTCTTAGTTTTCTCTGAGGGTCCTGTACTGGCCACCCGGAGCCACTAGACTTGCTTTGGTCCCAGTAATTTCTCTAGTCCATGGGAGTCGTGGGACCAGTTAAGTTTACTAAGAGCTGAGCCACGGCTGAACCCCTAGCTCAGGATAGATCATTGCAATGCTGTTTGTTCCCTTATCCTGTTTACTTTGTGATTGTGACCTGCTCAGCTTTTGATCTCTTTAATAGGCTCTGTTGTTTGTCTTTCAAATGAATTTGGGATTTGCTTGACATTTCACTTTTGTAGATGGTTCCCTCTGTGGCTAGAGGTCAGGAGCTGGTTGCCTCTTAGTTCAGGGAAGCTGTTCCACAGACTGCCTCACAGCTTTGCTACAGAACCTTCTGCTCACCACTCATGTTTGGCAGGTGATTTCATGTATAAATCTGCTCTCTGCTCTAGAATGTCAATCTAGAGTTGCTGGGGGGTGTTGAAGGCAAATTTCTAAGTAATTTGGCTTTCTTAATAAATGAGTGGCTATGCACAGACTGTTGTTTTGACTTGGAGAGAAGTCATTCCAGGATTCCATCTTAATGCACATGCTGATCTTCTGGCATGTCCTGAGCATTAGCCCATCTGTTAGGGGCATTTTGCCCACTGCGCTGGTAGTCTGCCAATGCCGATGCTCCTGAAATCAAGTGAATAAATCTTACTCATTGATTGTTTTTTAAAAGTGTCATGGGATTCTATAAGCTGCATAATTTTTATCCTTATAACAGTTTCATTTTAGATTATGCTTAGTTAATAGGCAAAATAGTCATTTATTTTCTTAGAACATTTTAGCAGTAAAAATACCTCTTTCTAATTTAGTCTGCATCTGTATAGTAAACATCTCAAAGTACCATTTATCAGATAAAATTTATTTAGGATTTTCTTAATATCTACCTGTCTACCTTCCCATGTACCTCCCATGTACCTATCACACTACCCACTTAAATTTCTTAAACATTTATGTTAATAATTGGCTTAAATGTTATCGAAACTCAGATATTATATGTAATATGTTAAGAATGGTTGGGAAAATCACACATAACAGAAAAACAGTTTTGTTCAAAATGAAAATAACTCAGGGTAGAACATCTTTTCCACTTTTACCATGTGCATCAAAGAGTCTAGGTACAGGTGCCATGCCATGGATTGATACTCACTAGCTTCTTCATAAATATTCTTGGGAGAGGGGTGGGAAAGGCATTCTCCAAGTGGAGAGGGAAAGGAGAAATGTATATTTCTTGAACATAACCCTGAGCTTATATTACATGCATGTTCTGGTAATGATATTTATGACAATGAAATGTCAGCATCACTTAAATAATAGGGTGTTTACCTCATTTCATTAATAATCATAATTTATTTATTGTACTTTATATGCTAGACATTCTAACACATTTTACTTGCATTATCTCAGTTCATCTTTACTACACGCCCGAGGTAGGCACTTATCATTTAACAGAGAAGAAAAGTGAGGGTTAGAGAAGTAAAATAATCCAGATCTGTGTGGCTTTAAACCAGCATCGGCAAACTGCAGCCTGCAGACAGATCTGCCTCTCTGCCCGTTCTTGTGAATAAAGTTTTATTATAAATCAAGTTTTTGTGGAACACAGCCATGACAGTGGCAGAGTTGAGTAGCTGCAGTAGACCCTGAGGCCCACAAAGCCCAGGTATTAATACTCCGCTTTGAGTTCATTATGTGTTTACCTATTTCGTGTGTGCAAAACACATGTAGACACACACACACACACAGACACACACACACAAAACCTATTGTGGTGTTCCTAATCCTTGGGTTAAGCAGAAGTTGGGTTAATCATGCACTTATGATTTATTTATTCTTACTAATGTTACAGTGCTTTCATTTTTAGCTCCAAAACATTTTTCTTTAAGCCATTTGAGAAAGATATCTTTCCTACTCAATTCTTAAACAGTGAATACTAAGCAGATGACTAAATAATTACTGACGTGCGCTATATAATATAGTGATGGTTGCTGAGCAGACTGAATTTTGGTGCTTCTAGACCACTTAGTCTTCTATAATTTTTTTTTTTTGTTATAGTTTTCTGTCTCTTGTTTGCTCTCCGTGCTGTCATTGTGTACTCTAGTGGCAGTTTGTTTTACCCATCTCTTTTCCTGTTTCTGATCTTTTATGAAGTACAACTAAAAATGCTGAGCTAATTCATATTAAAATCATGTGCAGTGAAAGTTATAAATAGGCTCTTAGAATCCAGGATGCTCTCTCAGGAGTAATGTGTTGATGTTTCTAATGTATTGATTCCTCATTTGGTTGTCCAAGTCTCTTCCACTCTTACTTTTTGGCTTTTGTTTATTACTACGTAAGATTACTAAGATTATTTGCTAGATGATATTGTAATAGTTTATATCGCTTTCTTTTTTAGGATATCTTTTGTCATTTAAGGTTAATTAGGGGTTTTTAATACAGAGACCCATCAATAAGGTTTAAGGGGCCATTTGAAACTCCAAAGTTACACACAAAATTCTTTTGAAGAGGTGATCTACAAATAGTTAAGAACAATTTATTCTTTCAGTGTATATTATTTGAACTTCTGTTTTGTTCTAGGCAGTATATCAGTGCTGAGCCTATAGCAATGAATAAAACAAGGATAATACCTCTAAAATGAAACAAAGTGCAAAACTTTATTTCTAGTTCTTTCTGATTATTTATACCCTTCTTTTCTTTGCAGGAAAAACAAGAATGGTGGTGGCTTTACATCGCAGATAGGAAGGAACAGACATTAATATCTATGCCATATCATGTGTGTACACTAAAAGATACAGAAGAGGTAATTAGCCAACAACAGTATTTCAGTTTTATAAATGTACAGCATTTCACCATCATGCTACTTCATAAAATCTTTTTTAAAAAATAGTTTATTATATTTGGATTATTAAATTTTATTTATGAAGACATTTCATAACTTCTCTCTGATGTCTCTTAGGAGAAGCTCGTTTAAAATTTATAAAGTTTGAATTGCTAAGGGTAGGCAACTTTGTCGGTCTTTTAAAAACTTGTTCTCAACTTATTTGGGGGAGTTTTCACTATTAGTGTCTAAGAATATATGCCTTTCCTTCTCTCCAGAATAAATTATATTGTACTGTAATAAATTAAATTATATTGTAATAAATTATATTAAATGTATGATTTTTATCCTCATTAGATCAGTGCTACCTTTTTTCTTAAAAATAAGTGTAAGATTGGGTGATTAGATTTTTAGCGTGGAATATTTGATTACGTGGCATTGTCCACTGGTGACGACATCACTACTATAGTATTTGATGAACATATTTTACCCTTGGAAACTCCTTTCTCTTCTTATTTTTCCTCTTGATTTTTTATGTTAGTTTTTTAGGAAGAAGGTTCTGCCTGCCCAGCCTTGTTGGACAAGAGCAAGGCTTTTAAATTTTGAGATAGTTCTATGATACCAATTTTTAATCCATAAAAACCCCTGCCCCCCTTATAGCCAAGAATACATGTATGAAACAATTTGTTATTTGACACAGAGCTAACTTAAGGGTATTTCTTTGACAGAGCAATTTAATTTTTTAAATTTAGATTTTACCTATTTTCGAAAATACATTATTAATATAGTTAATATTTCAGATGATATACAGAAGTGTATGTATTAAAATATCTTGCATACCTGTCTCTCACTCACCCATGCTCCTTCCTGGAGACCATCAATGTTATTAAATTTTTATTCTTCCTGTGATATTGTGTGTATATTTTTACATCATATTCTGTACCTTACCTTTTTCTCTCAGTGATGTACTTTGAAATTTGTTCCAAGTTAGTACAGAAAAAGCTTCCTCATTCATTTTTACAACTGCAATATTCTTTTGTGTGAGTGTTTACTTATTTGGCATTCTGCTATGTAATAGACTTACCATTGTTTCTTGTCTTTTGCTGCAGTGATTAACCTCATGTCATTTTGTATATGTGTAAACATATCTGTTGGATAAGTTCATAGAGGTAGAGTTAATAAATCAGAGGCTCTGTACATTTGTAATTTTGATAAGATATTACTAGATATTTATTTTTCCTTAGGGAGAATGAATTTTTAAGTATGCCCATTGCTTCTCAGTGTGTCAGACATTTTGAATGGCCTTGCTAATCAGAAAGGTGAAAAATGGCATCCAATGTTACTTTTTCTCTCTGATTATTTATTTTAAAAACTTTAAAACTTATAAAAATGTTGTAAGCACAGTACCGTGAACTCCCAAAGCCCCTTCATCTACATTGACCAGTTGTTAACATTTTGCCATGTATGTCTTACATCTTTCTCTGTATGTATACATGCAAAGAACATACACGCATATGTGTATTTCACCCCTCTGACTCACTTTAGATACTTGGCGGACATTATGACATTATACCCCTCAATACGTGTATCTCCTAAGAATAAGAGCCTTCTACATAAGTACAATACAATTATTATATTCAGGAAGTTTAACACTGATATGGTATTATTTTCTAATATGCAGTCCGTATTCAATATTCCACTAATATCTGTTATAGTCATTGTTTTGTTTTGTTTTTAAATTTGAGATCCAGTCAAGGATCACACATTGCTTTTACTTGCCATTCCTCTTTAGAACATTTCTTTGGCCTTTTTCTTTTTAAATTTTTCATGCCATTGACAATTTTGAAGAGTCCAGGCAAGGTATTTTGTAGAATCTCTCTTAGTTTGAGTTTGTCTCATTGGTGAGTCATGATTATAGTTATCTTAAATATTTTTGGCAAAAATACAACAGAGATGATATAACTTTGTTAAGGATGAAACCGAATATTGAAATTCAGTGCATTTGAGTTGTATTTCCTTTTGTGTCTGTGACCATTGTTCATTTTTGTTGAGTTATTGGTCTTTTAGGTTGGTTTTGTTAATTTTTAATATTATGAAATCAGCCCTTCATGATATGTATTGCAAATACGTATCTCAGTTTGTTTTACTATGAAGGTTGTTTTTATCAAGGAAGATAAATATTTATTTATTTGTTTATCCATTTATTTATATTCAGAGCTTTTTAATAGTGTTACAAATTTTTTTCTTTTATGACATTTAGATTTCGTGTTATAGCTAGAAAAGCCAAAATTGGAGATTAATTTTTTAAAAAAAGATTCTCCTATGATTTTTATTTTTTAAGTTTGTTTCAATGGCATACTTTGATAAATAATCTTGCCTACAAAATCTGGATTTTAGAGCTTGGAGGCAGGTCACCAGAATATCCTAATGTCATCTTAAAAATTCATTCTTCCTTTGTCCTAGTACAATGGAAACTTCTAAGAGTTTATAACCCTTTGTGTCTGAAGTTTATGATTTGATAGGACATAACATATATTCTTGACATTTTAAGGTATTTTGCATTTGTAAAGGAAAAAGTCACTTCTCTTGCGTGTTTCTCCTTACTCTCACACTACTACCACCCTCACAACACTTCTGACACCAGATAGCGTGGGTTTTTCCCCACACCAAACAATTCTCTGTGACACCAGCTGAGTGTCCTACAGTTTAATTCAGTGCTGCCACTGTCTACTTGGAGATAGTGTCAGATCCCACAGGTTAAGGGCTCAGTTCCACAGGATGGCTGCCCCCTACTCTTCCACTTTAGATGCCATTCACAAGTCCAGGTTGTCACCTGAACTTCTGACCAAATGGCTATAAATTGGGGTTCTATGACCCCCTTCTTGGTTCACTAATTTTCCAGAATGGTTCACAGAACTCAGAACATTTACCAATTTATTAAAAAAAATATGATAAAGGATATATATGAACATCCATATGGAAGATACATAGGGCAAGGTATGTGGGAAGGGGTGCAAAGCTTTCATACTCTCTCTGAGTATACCACTCTTCCAGCACCTCCGCGTGTCCCCAACTCAGTAGCCCCCTGGAACTCCTTACTTTGGGAATTTTTATGGAGGCTTCATCACTTAGACATGTAGATCATTAACTCAAATTGTAGCCTCTCTCCAGAGAATAGGGGGTGGGACTGAAAGTTTCAAGTTTCTAATCATGACTTGGTCTTTTGGTGATCAGCCCTCGTCTAGGAGCCCACCAAGAGTCATCTCAGAACAAAACACATTCCTATCACCCAGGAAGTTCCAAGAGATTTACAAACCGGAGTCAAAGACCAAATATTAGAACAAAAGATGCACCTGGTGCTCTTATCTCTTAGGAAGTTACAGGGGTTTGAGGAGCTCTGTGCCAGAAACCAGGAGCAGAGACCTGTATATGTGTATATATTTTTTCTATTATCTCACATCATTTATCTTAGAAATAAGAACATTTGGCAAGAATTATCGCCTTTCTGATAAGTCTGTTTTATTCTAACATTTCATTTCTTTTTCTTTTATACTCTCCTTCATTTCTGCAAGTTGTCAAGGTGTGATGGTCAGCATAGAACTTGACTGCTTTAAATATGCTTTCTTAAGTGAACCCTGTCAGTTCTGCCTAATTTGGTTTCCTTTTGTATAGTATATATAATATGTGACATAAATGTTGTATGTATATTTATTGTCAGAACTTTTGTAACCTTTGTTAGGGTTTCATGTGTCATCTGAGTAAACAAACACCTAGCTCTTACATATTCTGGTCTAGGAATTTTAGGAGTGAGCTGTTATTTCTTCACTCCTCAAGATTTAGATTTTAAGTGCTGATTTTATCTTCTAGGTAGAACTGAAGTTTCCTGCACCAGGCAAGCCTGGGAATTACCAGTATACAGTGTTTCTTAGATCAGACTCCTATATGGGTTTGGATCAGATTAAACCTTTGAAGGTAAGCATAGTGACTCTTCAATAAATGTGATTGTATAGTTGAATAAGTGCTTACTATGCTAGAGACTCATATCATACTTGATATATGATATACTTGATGGACTACTCTTTTAATAAAAACTGAAGTTGTTGAGTTAAAGGAGTATAATGATTTAGAACCTTGAACATAAATTACTTAATTGATAACCTTTTAATGTACTATAATATGCTTTAACTTTACATGGCCTCACCAGAGGGGTTCTGTTTAAAGATGTGCCTCTTTTTTTCCCGCAAGGGTACCATATTTCTTACCATTGGCTATAGAATTTTACATCATGAGTCTGGAAGCTGCAAAATACCTCTTTGAAGGTCACATTTGAGTTTTTCTTCCCTTATCAGATTTCTAAGACATTACTCAGTGTTCTTGCTCAAGAACCACAGTTATTAATTGTTCATGCCATGGAATAAATACTATAGCTTCTATAAAATCTAAATATCAAACTGTATTAGAAGTTTAATGACATTTATATATTAGTAGATTTACCTTTTTATTTCTGGAATAAATGTCTATTCTAAATGAATGTCTTAAATTTGGAGTTATAACCATAAAATTTATTTATTTATAATTGCTTTGGTCAGAGAAAACCTTTTCTTTACCATGTATTTGTTTTTTCATCCCCAAATTTCTGATTTCTGCATTTAATTCTTCTTTATAGTTGGAAGTTCATGAGGCTAAGCCTGTGCCAGAAAATCATCCACAGTGGGACACAGCAATAGAGGGGGATGAAGACCAGGAGGACAGCGAAGGCTTTGAAGATAGCTTTGAGGAAGAGGAAGAAGAAGAGGAAGATGATGACTAAGCAGTACTACAAATGGACCACAATATTTGCACACATTTGCAAATTTTTGCTGTTTTGGAAGTGTATAATAAACCAGAAACAGTGTAGAACTGATGTTGAGGGAGGTGTTAGTTCTTTATTAGAATTGGGTGCACAATATAACTAGGCAATGCTGGTGCCTTGGTACCATCTGAAAAATGCTTAAGGCTTGTTAAAGCCTTTTAAATATGGGTTGGTGCATTTATTTCATTTGCAAATGATAATAAACCCTTTGTTATAACTGTCCAGAAGTGTGGGCTTGTATTATCTGATCAACTTATGGTCCCCGTAAAAGTAAAGGTACCTGAAAATCAATCTATAAATGAGCAACTTTTATTTGTTCATCTTTAGTTTTAGCAAACATTAAAGTATGATAAACACCACAAATACGTTTTAAGTAACATCTGCTGAAGTTTTAATCTTGATAAGCTCTATCATTCATTTATTTACGTTTTGCAGTGATACAAGACTATAACAGCTACATTCATAGCTTTAAACCTTTTATTTTTACCTATCTTGGTCATAAGTTGGCATTCTCTCACATTCCACACAATATAGAGGGCTGCATTTTTGGATTTTCTTTTCTTGATTGTCCAGAGTTAACCAGACAGATAATAAAAATGTCTTTAATGGCTTAGAACATTTTTAAGCCTCTATTTTAAGCAGATCAATGCAGGATCTAATTCTTTTTATAAGCTATAGATCTAAAAATGATTGTGGGACCATATGTTCTTTGACGTTGGTGACTTATGTTATTAAACCTTTTTTAAAAGGTTCACTATAAAAGCTGAAACACATTCTTAGCTTTTAATCTACCTGACTCAATCAGAAGCCTTTTAAGGAAAAAAATATATAACATACAAAGGAGGCATTCTTTTGTATTCATTTTGGACTCCTGTCAATAAAATAGAAGTTTGACTCATTTTCCGTTTGTAATGGTGTGTGTCTTTTTACTCCAGAGAAAGGATATAATAGGAAATTCTTTTGTTTTTCAACTAAAAATTTAATAATATTGTATGTTACTGCTGAAGTGACTGCTATTTCTGTATACTGTAGAAAAACCCACGAGTGGTAGAATCTCCCGCTCATACAGTGCAACCCTGAAGGATAGTGCTCATAAAGAGTAGAAATGTGCCAAAAAAAAAAGTAGAAATGTGTACATGATAAATCATTGAGGTGTAAGATGAATATTTTTATTACTAGATATGGAGGAAGCATAAGTCTATATTATTATAGGACTGATTGTAATTATTCTTTCCTATCAAAATTTCCATAGGCCAAAGTACTGTTGGAATACTAACTTGTGACCTTGTTTACTTAAAAGGTTGCCACTTTCCATGCAGAATTACCACTAGTATTTTGTTACTGCAGTAGTTGGAAATAAAGTTTGAAAATTACCAGAAATATGAATGGTCTTTTCAGTTCTAAATTGAGGATATAGTATTTCCCACAATATGGTCAACATAGTTTTTTCATTGGAATCTCCATCACTTGTTTTTCTTTTTTAAAGGCGTTAGTGAGACCCTTCCTTGGCAGGCAGGAGTGCCACTGAGGATTTGTTTCAGTTTACAGGTAGAGGGGGTGTTTAATTTTCAAGTCATGTTTTACTGGGAAGCTCCAGTGTTGGGAGGCAGCTGCTGGTCACATAGTGCGGTGGAAGGGAGTGAGCCAGCCTGTAGCATTAAGTGAAAGTCTGGGGGTTTAGAGAAAACACGTGTGGTGTGAAGGCAAGGCAAGTGAACAAAACATGAATGGTATGTCTGTGTCCTGGTTTTCTTGAACAGTACTTTTTGGGAAAAGTATATTCTAGTGGCTATTTTGTGTTAAAGAAGCTTTATAAGTTTATTCAAACAACTGGCTTCTTACCTGTTTGACCACAGTGCTTAAAAGCAGCATCGCCTCAACCCGCTGGACTGTTTTCCTTTGCCCTTTGAATGATAGATATGTACTTCCCAACCAAATAAATACATTTTCCTCTAATGAGTACTTTAGGTAAACTCCATATTGCAGTAATGAAAGAACTGAGCCTTCAGTTTATGATTCTCATCTCTCCAGCAAGTCTGTAAACTCCACAACCCTTTTTCTCTTGAATGAGATTTAAAAACCCTGGTTTGCATTTAATCTAATAGAAACCCTTCTTGAGTGTAGTTTCAGTTTTGTTCCCATCAAGATACAGTGACATTCTTCACAGAATAGATGAACATAGATGAAAATATTCAGTGGGTGTCTACAAACTGAAATAAATGGGTTATTTATGAAATTAAGTCACTTAAATTCCATGATATTTTTATCTCTTTAAATTGGTGAAATACCTCTTAAAAAATAACTCTCCCATGAGGAGACCATAAGAAAGTCTAGCAGTTGTAAATTTTAGTGTTTTAAAACTTGATTCAAGCCCCGTGTTGTTTTCTGTGTGTGTGTACCTATCTCAAGATCAGGTGTTCATATCCTTAAAATTTTTAATTGTGACTTTTTTAAAAATTAAGGACCACATTGAATAAGGTTGTATAGAACAATACTCAGATTTCTCCCAGATTGCACTGAGGGGTGGGAAAGGGTGAGCCTGTCCCACTGCTTAACTGCGCTGTGGGAAGCTCAGACGGGCGGAAGAGGAGGAAGTGGAGGCTGCAGGACTGATGCAGACAAAGCAGGGAGGGCATTGAAGGTGATGCGGCTCTCTGAGTAGATTATTCTGGACTCCAGTGTTTACCCAGTTATTTGTTTCAGCCAATCAAAACTAGACACTGGAATGTTCTTTAGCAATAATTCTTACTTCAAATATAATTATATTTTTGGAGGGACTGTTCATCATCCATTACATATTTACTGAGTTTCTGTGTTCCTGGATCTGGGGCTAGAAACCGGGGCTATAAAAAGCAAAGAAAGCGTGTTCATAAGAACTCACTGATATTAAGGCAGGCAGATGTGTGGCAATCCATTTTAATCCTTTTGCATTTTCTAATCATTATTTGGAATGCCTTTTTTTTTTTTTTAAGTCTTTTCCACTGTAGGCAGAGGGATTATTTTTTTTTAGGTGCTAGCTATTTGTTTGCTTTTAAGAAAAAAGGCAAATCCTCATCCTTTATTTTTGTGTTTCTTTAAAGCATTTTTCTCCCCAAATATTTTTACTCAACTCCATGAAATCCCCTATTATAGTCTGCCTTAAAGTGAAACAGCTTGTCAGTGAATCATAATGTGACATTTTGCCAGCTGTGTAGTGATTAGTCTAGATATGTCAAGAAGTTAGCATCAAGCATCTTCACATATTTAAGCTTGATGCTAGGGCTATTTTGCAAAACTTAAAAAGAGCTGTGATCTTGTACATTTTCTTGTAACCTGAGCTAAAAATCCAAATACAGCAATCACTGGCATGCTTTAGGGCTGTGGTTTCAGGTGGGGATGCATGCATCCCAGGCATATGCAGATGATCAGTCCATTGGGAAAATGTTAAAATGGTTATTTGTATTTAATCTCATCCTTTTAAATTTCTATTTTTGTGTGTTTTATAATGTACATAATATATTGTACAATTGTACACTTCTATAATTTATAAATAAATACTACATTTATTGGTGCATTATATATTCTTTCTGATTTCAGTGCATGATCAAAACATTTGGAAATTCTGCTTTGAGGAACTAATAGGGTGACATTTAAGCTAAAGCGAAGATATGGGCCTTTGGCTCTCACTGTTTGAGTTCATAAGTTGACGTTACTCTGCTGGAGTTGAAGGGTTGGCATTCGCTGTGCCCAACCCTACTGTCGCCCCCAGGAGCAAAGTGATGCCTTTCGACATGGAACCAAGTAGGCTTGGTGATGGGGTTAATTGACAAGGGGCGGGTTCTAAACAGCTGTTGTTCGTGGAATGGAGGTGGCGCGAATGAGGGCAGAAGGGCAAGGCGTGGCTTGCTGGGACTTCCAGCAAATGCTACAGCTCTGTTAGTGGTCCCTGCAATCAGCAGCTGCTACAAATTAAAGGTGAGTGTGAGAAGGACTGTCCGCTCTCTTTTCAGCACTAGGTGGTTCAGCATGAACCTGTCAGACAGGTATGCAAAGTGAGCTGTTTCCTCTTACCTTTCTGAATATCTGAGGTTCAGAAATCTGGATAAATGAGGTTAAAATCTGGAAAATGGCAGCAATGGATGGATACCATATAAGTACGAGCAGATTCCACAAAGAGCCATTTCCAACTATTGCCCTGTAGTTTCCAGCCTGATTCCAGTAGAGGGCGACAGGGCATAGCTTTATTCAGCAGAATGGTTTAGTTTGTGACTAAACCCAAATTAGAGACGTGCTTTGGAATTCATTTCAATTAACGTCTAAGATTACTTCCTTTCCCTTTGATCTTTGTTTTTCCTGTATAAAGTTTTTCTTTCCTACATGTATCCTTTAATACATTAAGTTTACTTTTGGTTTTCTGGCTGGAAACATGAAGACTCTGCAATTTCAGAAGACGATCCATATTTATTTATTTGTGCTAGAATTGTGTTAGATTGTTTGCTTGAGAGAGGTGGGATGTCAGGTAAGACAAAGAAGTTCATTATACAAGATTAAAATTCTCTGGATGTTTGTTAAGAACTGTGAAGGTTGATGAGATTTTTACTCTATTTGCAAGCTAACGAGTTAACCTGCCACAGTGTCATGGATGCTGGCAGGAGACTCCCAGGTCAGAGGCAACTCAGGCCACGTGAGCTTTATGTTCCCCCATCTGCTTCTCTCGTCCCCCAAGTTCCATGTGGGTGATGCCGAGTAGCCCAGGGGAATGCTGCACTTGCGGTGTGTTTGTGTCACAGCTGAGGAATTTTGAGCTCAGGAAACCTTTTAAAGGATCTGCAAGCAAAGCTATCCAAGAGGGAGATACTCTCTCTCACACGGTTGTTCCTTATACAACCATAAAAGATGGTCTGGGGCAAAGCCGTGTACCTCTGCTCACATGGTGGGCAGAAACATGCGATACTCATAGAAAACTATCAAAGTTGGAGTTCAAAATATATAGTATCCCTATTTACCAAGAAGTATAGAGTACTTATTTTCAAAGAGAATGTGTTTTATTTAGTGAAAATTAGGATTGGTGAGGTCATCTTCCTTGAGAATAACGTGCATTTAAACCTCTTGCGAGTGTTTTATTGTCAGACAGTTTTATGTTAAAACTGGAGATAATTAATTCATCGACTAAAAAATACCCAGAATTTTCAAAGTTGAATCAGTCCAGTGTGACAATGGAAAGGGATGTCCAAAAAAGGAACACTATATCTATTTTATATTGAAACCATAAAAGATTTCGATTATTGCTCTCTGTACCTCTCCCCAAAACCTCAATTTAAAACCTGTTTCCCTCCCACTCCCCGTCCCCCACCCAGGGCTACATCAACAACAACAAAAACCTCCACAGTCTTCCCAACAAACTGACTGTTGACCTCCAAGTAAGTCAGAGTCCTTGTAGAAGAGCCGCCATTCCTTCAGTGGTGTCCTTTTTCCTAAGATGCTGCCCAGGCCCAAGGAGCGTTTGGATCTTTTGTTGGTTGAAATAATTGAAGAACCTCTGAAATATTCTTCTGAACTGTCGTTCTGGCACCTAATCATATTTTGAGGGAAAATGTATTTTTGTTTTTGACTGTGAAAAGTCATTTAGAGATGGTGTAAATGGATAAGGAAGGTAATCAAATTTGGTGATATTTTGATAAAAAAATTAGGCATGTGACTAAAATTTAATGAGGCTTTAAAAAAATTATGATCTTTGAACCACATCTGCAGATTCCCAAGAAGATACCCAATAATAGCCCTGTAATAATTATAGCCTCCCTCATTTATACACATTAGTCAACATCGATATCTTTGGAAAATCAGTCTACTTACTTCATAGTCACATGCCAAGTTTCTCCAGCTTTTTTTTTCTTGATTTTCTTTTTATTTTTTAAATTATATATATATATATTTTTTTTTCTTGATTTTTCTTCTGCCAATTCTTGGGACTCCAGTCACTGACTATGCTATACATCACTTTTCAAATTTCCCCAGAAGCCTGAAATTCCTTTTTTTGACATGACAACACATATGAGAGAGAAGGAGGAGCACCAGAAGAGAAGCCCTAAGCTGAAGGCAAGCGAATCAATCCTCCCAAGTGCCTTGGAGTGGCAGCTCTTTTTCTCATGATCTCAAGATCTTACCCCATCAACCCCAGCCCTACTCACAAAACACTGATCTGGGCTTATTATCATGGAAATGATAAGGTTTAATGTGATTTTCAGCAAAGTGCTTATGAGGATTGGAGGTGAAACTGTAGTGTTATGATTCATAGCATTATTTCTTTATACACTGAAACCCCCACATCTTTCAAGTCTGCTGACTTAATGACACGGTATTTCACGAAATGTCAGCAGTGACACTTCAGGAGCATCTCATTTCAGATAGGAGTATAGGTTTAGTAATACTAAACCTGAATTTTGAGTAGAATTGTGAATGTTTCAGTGTGTGAGAAAGAATAATTTTTAGAGTAAGAAAAAATCTTAAAAAAAAAAAAGAAAGCATTCTTCTATCTCAGTATGATTTGTAAAGTTTTCTTTGCATTGAGTAGTGGGGTATAATCTAATTGAACTAAGTGCCTGACCCCCAACCCCTCCACAGCCTAATATAAACACAGCTGGAACTTAGGGATAGAAACAAAATTTCGGATTTGATCTTAGAGCTATCTCCACGGGGTGGAATTATTGTGGGAAGTCAATAACAGCGTGTGTAAGAGAACTTGTGAGTTGCCCTCTCTGCAAGCTCTGATTTGAAGTAAATTGCACTCCCAGTTGCACTCAGGCATTGACATAAAGGAGAGACATAGAAACAAAGACTCAGAGAAGAGAAGTGACTTGTTATAGCTGGTGACAAAACTGGAGCCGGGACCCAATCGCCTTCCTTCACAGGGTGCTGCATAGCATTCCACGTCCACATGTCTTTACTTTCGTCAAACTGCTTCCCACAGGAGAGCTACAACAGGATGCTCCATACCTGAGGTTCCTCACGGCTCCCAGTCTGGGGGTCTGAGGCTGTAGAAAAGGGCAGAGGACAAAGCTAACAGTAGGCTTTGTCTACTTTTCTAGGTGCTTGGGATACAAAGAGAACAAAACAGAAAAAGAAGCAGATAAAGATCCCTGCCATACATTCTAGGAAGGGGGAAAGAGGATGAACAATAAACACAATAGATAAGTTACTTAAATAGTATGTTTGAAGGTGATTCGTGTGATGGAAAAAGAGTAGAGGACGGCCAAGAAGGCAGGGGAGGGCAGGATTCACTTTTCATGGTCAAGACGGGTATCAGCTCAAAGCTGACATTTGATCGAAGGCTTGAAAGAATGAAAAAGTTAGCCTTGCACTTATTTGGGAAAGAGTGTTCCAGACGGAGGGCAAAGCTGACACACAGGCTCTAAGACAGGAGGAGCCTGGTACGTGAAGAACATCAGAGAGGCCCGTGGCTGCAGCGGGGCGAATGAGGGGAGAGCCGCAGGAGATGAGCTCTTGAGAGATAATGGAAGTGGCAGGCTGCAGCAGGTCCTTGTGGGTCCTTGGAAGGACTTCGCTTCTACTCTGAGTGAAGTTGGGGGCCACTGCAGGGTTTTGAGCAGAAGAGTGATGGGATCTGGCTTATGTTTTAAAAGCATCCCTCTGACTATTGTGCTAAAAAAAAAAAAAAAAATTAAGGAGGGTTTGGAGCAGAAAGACCAATTAGAAGGTTATTGCAGAAATCTCTGTGGAATTTTTACGTATGTTGTAAGGCAATGGATGCTATATAGCAGTCCCCCCGATCTGCTATTTTACTTTCTGCAGTTTCAGTTAACTGCAGTCAATGGAAGACCAAAAATATTAAATGGAAAATTCTGGAAATAAACAATTCATAATTTTTAAATTGCATGTCATTCTGAGTAGCATGAGGAGCTCTCTCGATGTCCTGCCCAAGATGTGAATCATCCCTTTGTCCTCTGTTTCTGCTCTGTGTACAACCCTCACCTGTTAGCCACGGCCGGCCGTCTGGACTCCCTTGGTATCAGAGTGCTTGTGTTCGAGTATCCCTTATTTTACCAAATAATGTCTCATTCACCTCACTTATCTCCTCACATAGGCATTTTATCATCTCACATCACCACAAGAACGGTGGATACAGTACAATAAGATATATTGAGAGAGGGATCATATTCACATTACTTTTACTACACTATATTGCAATAATTGTTCTATTTTATTATTAGTTATTGTTGTTAATTTCTTGCTGTACCTAATTTATAAATTAGACTTTATAGGTTTGTATGCATAGGAAAAAACATAGTTTGTACTACCTGCAGTTTCAGGCATCCACTGGGGTCTTGGAACGTATCCCCTAAGGATAAGGAGGGACTACTGGATAGCTATCCATTTGTCCTTGTGGAGGCTCTGCTAGGGTGGCAGTCATGGAGGAGGGGTGCAGCGTTTGGATTTGGGATGTGTATATTTTGAAGGTAAACCCAGCAGGATATTTTAGTGAATAAGATGTGCTGTTTTGAGAGAAAGAGGGGAGTAAGGATGCTTCTAAGGTTTTGTGCCTGAGCAACTGGAAGAATGGAGTTGCTATCAGCTGAGAAAGTAAAGGCAAGGCATAGGACAAATTTGGGGAAAAAGATTAGAAGTTTTGTCTTAAATATGTTAGTTTGAGATTCTTCAACTGAAAAAGTTAGGTAGGCAGCTGAATGTATGAATCTGGAGTTTGAGAACAAGGTCAAGTTAGAAATATAAACTTGGGATTAAATGGCATTTGCGTGCTGATGAGATCACCAAAGAGATGAGTGCAAAGAGGTCTGAGCTCTGAGGATTAACATTGTCAGGTTGGGGCGAGGAGGAGGAAATGGTGGAGGTGATGGAGAAGGAGCACACGCTTCGGGTACAACATGAGAAAGCAGGGGGCTCTGGAGAAGACAATAATGCTGGGAAAAATTGAAGGCAGCAGGAAAAGAGGAAGACCAAATATGAGATGGGCTGACTCCATAAAAGAAGCCATAGTCTTGAGTCTACAGGCGCTGAGCAGGGCTGTCGAGGACAGGACATTGTGGATATCACTCATTCACAGGGTCGCCCGGAGTCCGAGCTGACTGAGGTTTGTAACACACGCAATATGGTAGGAAAACCAGGTGTGGTGTCCCGGAGGACGCTGTGTCAACAAGAAGCGGGTATCCCTGGTGTTAATTGCCACTGAGAAGGCAAGTGAGCTGAGGACTGAGAATTAACGACTCGATTTAACCAGGAGGGGATGTTGCTGATCTTCATGAGAACAATTTCAGTGGAAAAACTGGAGACAAAAACCCTACTCCAAGTGGGCTTGAAAGAGGATGGGAATCTGACATCGTGGTATTGATACAAGAACAGATGAAGAGGCCGATGGGACAGAATGGGAATCGAGAAACAGACCCACACATGTGGACAGACTCACGCGCTTGATGTACGTGACAAATTGGAGCTGAAGAACAGCGTGGGGAAGGAAGGCATCTTCAAAATATGGTGCTGGGACAACAGGATATCCATCTGGGAAAATAAAATGATACATGGCCCCTGTCTCATACAACAATTAATTCCAGGTGTCTTGTAACTAAATTTGAAAGGCAAAACAATAAAAGCTTTTAGAATATAACGTAGGAGAATCTATTCATGACCTTAGGGTAGGATACAAAGAGCATGTCTAAAAGGAAAAAAAATGATAAATTGAATTACATCCAAGTGAAGGATTTCTGTTCTTCAAAGACACAATAAATAAATGAAAAAGGCAAGCCCCAGAGTGGGAGAAGATATTTGCCACACACATAATTGACAAAAGACTTGAATACGTACTAAAATAAAAAAAATTCCTACAAATTGTTAAGAAAAAGGAAAAAGACAGACAACTCAATAGGAAAATGGGCAAAAGCCTTAAAAAGACATTGTGTCGCAGATTGGGTTCTTCAGAAACAGACCCTGAGAAGGAGTTTGTGGTGCAAGATGTTTATTGTGAACAAAATGGGAGGAAGTGGGATTGGGCAGAGGAAGGAGCTGAACTTCGATGTAGGCCTAGCAAAGTCTGGACCAACCTGGTGGGAGTTCAGGAGTGAATATTGTTCATTAATGTGTCCCGCGTCAGGATGAAATGGCCCTGCTCAGAGCAGGAAGAGCTTGACCTTGGACAAAGTGGTTCTCTGAAGTCAAGGCCAACTCAAAAGGAGCTGCTGGCTAGAGGCTGTCTGCTGACCACACTCCCTGTTACTGGGCAGCAAGTCCTTCCTTGAAGGAGGATCTGGCTGCTATGTCTCCATGTCAACTACTTCACAAAACACTGTGTCTTAAGCCTCCTCTCCCCGTACCCACCCCCTCAAAAAAAACCATGAAATCTCTTCAAGCTCTTTATCCATCAAGGAAATGCAAATTAAAACCACAATGAGATATCAATCACTACATGCTCTCCAGAATGGCAGAAGTTGAGATTGACAATACCAAGTGGTACTGAGGACATGAAGTAATGGGAAACCTCATCTGCTCCTGGCGGGGGTGTAAATTTGTAGGTCACTGTGTAAAACAGTTTGCCATCAGTCTAAAGTTGAAGTTAGGCATGACAGTGACCTAGCAGTTACACTTACAGGTATCATCTGACAGGAATGTATGCAAACACGCACCAACAGACATGTACAAGAATGTTCATAGAAGCTCCATTCATAACAGCCCCAAACTGGAAACAACCCAAATGGATAAATACAATTTTTTCTGTTTCTATACAAAGATTGTGGTAGGCAGCCTCCAAGTGATTCCCAATGATCCCTGCCTCCTGGTGCTCACATCCTTGGGTGGTCCCCTCCCACAGTGGACCAAGATGGTCTGTGTGATCAACAGCATACAGCAACAGTGATGATGTCGCTTCTGAGATTAGGTGACAGTATAAAATATAAAAGTCTTTTCAGCTTCCATCTTGGCAGTTCTCTAACTCATATTTTTTTCTCTTGGACTACTCGCTCTGGAGAATCTGTATCATGAGCAGCCCTACGGAGAGGCCCACGTGGCAAGGAGCTAGTCTCTTGTCAACAGCCACGTGAGTGAATCTGGAAGTGAATCCTCCAGCCTTTGTTAAGTCTTACAAGATTATAGCCTCAGGTGACAGCTTGACTGCAACTGCAGGAGAGACCCTAAACCAGAACATCTAGCTAAGCCACAATCGATTTCCGACTCTCAGAATATAGATGATATAATAAAGGTAAGTTTTAAGCTGCTAAGTTTTGGGGGTAGTTTATTACACAGCAATAGATAACTACTGCAATGGGGTTCTATAAAGTAATAAAAATAAATTAAATGCAGTTACATATGTCAACATGAGTGAATTTTGCCTACATAATATCGAGTGAAAGAAGCCAGCCACAGAAGAGACTTTTATTATTCCATTATTTAAAGTTCAGGAACAGGTAAAAAAGTACAGTGTTTAGAGATGCATGCCCAGATGGTAAAACAATAAAATAAATCAAGGAAAGTGATTTCCATAAAGTCAGGACGCTGGTTATCTTCGGGGGCAGACGGGGGCGAGAGATGGGAGGGGCCGTGGGCCAGGCTTCTGTGCTTTTGCTAGTGTGCTATTACTTGACCCAGATGATGGTAGCAACGGTGCTTGTTTTGGATAAATCGTTAAGCTGTGTGCTTCTGTTTTCACCCTCCACTCCTCTTTTTTGGTATATGTGTTATATTTCACAATAAAAAGACAAGCAAAGAGAATGAGAGGAGAGAACTTGGGGTCAGAGAACATAGACAAGCCTATAGAAGAATGTTGTTGCAAAGAGGACCAAAGAAACAGAGCAGTAGCTGGAAGTGAACTGAAATCAATACATAAACTTATTTTTTAAGATGAGAGGAAACAACAGAAAGCTTTATGCAAAAGGATATCATCTACTGAAGAGGAAAAACTGACAAGACAGAAGAAGTTGTATTGTTGGAACCAAGTTCTGGAGTAGGTGAGAGGGATGCGTCTAGGCTGAGCTGGGTACCAGGCCCTGGGGATACTAAATTAGTCAGGGTTCTCCAGAGAAACAGAACCAATAGGCTGTATCCATAGCCATATATCCTATTAATAAACCTACATCTATCTACTATCTATTATCTATCTGTCTATCTATTATCTGTCATCTATATATATGCTATATACATAGATATATGCTATATATATGATATATATATATATGCGCTATATATAGGCAGTGACCTGTGTTTGACCAAATCTGTAGTCTAAACCTGTTTTTGACTAAATATCAATGTATCTTGGCCTAGCCAAGTTGACACATAAAATTAACCATCATGAATTGAAGACTTTGACAGTCTCTGTCAGTTAACTTGCTTGGGGTAGAGAAGGAGGGTGAGAGACGAGTTGGGCTTGTGGACATAAAAAAAAGGGGGGTTCTATAGAAAGTAATGGTGTGGTCTGATCATAAATTCCTAACTGGGCAGGTCATGGTGGGTAGTCACACCCCAGGCCTGTAATTTCTTTAGTAAAAGATTTCAAGCCAGCCCTTCCCATTGTTCTTTTGCATCTAAGTTAACACACCTTTGAAATCCAGAAGTGATACCCCTCCAAGGGGGCATTAACTCTCAAGAGAGCACATAATCTTCTTAACTATCCTGTAGTCTGATCTCCACCTTGCTTTCTCCCACCTCCATGAATTCTTCCTTACGTCTCCTCCTTAATTTCAAATGCGCAAAAGAAGCTGCAAACTGTTATTCTCCAAAGCATTTGAGATCTTGTTTCCCAGAATATGCCATCAGTTTGGCTCAAATAAACTCTTATAAGGGTTTGGACGTTTCTTCCCTCCACCAGCATTTGGACATCTTGTGCCCTTGGTTCTCACTTAGAACATCTGCCTCCTGATTCTCCCATCTGCCTAGAGAATAATCCCACAGCACTGTGGGAAGGGAAGAGAGGATGGACTCATTGGGTGAATAATGCATAAAATAAGACCCGAGACCTTGATCTTTTTATTTTGAGTTAGCAGCAAAAGCCTAAGAATAGTATTAATTCTGAGTGAGGAAGATGTCCACTTGTATTTTTCTTACAGTTTGGAAAGTCGTATTTGAAAAGATGGGATTCCCTCATCACACATACTCAAAGTGGACTAACTGGTGGGACCAGCAAAGCATTGGCTACATAATACCTGCAGAAGAGGTGTGCAAAGATGCTCTCAGCGGCAGCGAGGGTCTTCTCAGGGGGACATTCTGGTACCAGATGGGGTGACCAGGTAGATGCTTTTGGGGACTCACCGCTGTGATTCTGTTGTCCATGAAAGCACTGAAAGAGGTGTCTTCAGTGGAAACGGTCACTGTCTTCCTCCCTGCTCCAAGAAGCACTAGATTCCCCAGGAGTCTCGCACCCCAGTCCTGGCGCTCAGTCCCAGGTGTCGCGATTCAAGCTGGAGTGGAGTGAGCGAGCAGCGTCTCCAACTGTGGCCGCCAGGGGGCGAGCGGTGGCCTTAGGAGGACCGGGCCCAAGCAGGCAGGGAACCCGGCCCCTTCCTGGAGCCGGTGGCCTGGGCGGGTGTGGCTGGAGTGTGGCTGCAGTCCCCCAGCTCTGCCGGCGTCCTCGGGCCAGGGCCCAACCACTCCGGAGTCAGGACGGCCAGGGCATCCGCTATTTCACTGACGCCGAGTCCTGACCAGATCCCTTTTACCCACTCCCAGGACGGAGCTGCTCCTCTCCGGATCCCTAGACGCAAAAGGGAGGCACTGCTGCTTCAATTTTTAGTTTCTTGGATGGCTAGAGCTGGAGCCCTGCCTCCTAACGGGGCTCCCTCACTGTTGCCAGGCCCTAGGCCCCTGATCCCCTACCCTGGGGGAAGAAGGCAGTCTATTGCCTCAGAGGGGTGACTGCGTGAACTTTCAGGGCCTCTTCCTGGAGCAGAGGGGAAATACAGCTCCCCCGCCCCGTGCAATAAATTTAATCCGCGTTAGGACGCGCCACCACACATCCCACCATCTGAGCTGTCTGGGGACTTGCTTTGGGGCCAGGAACAGGGATACCAGATTTAGCACACACAAAAAAGGATGCCTAGGTAAATTTGAATTTCAGATAAACAACAAATTATCTTTTAGTATAAGTGTATCCCGTGCAATATTTAGTATATACTTAAATATGTATTTTTAAAATTATATATTTGAGACAATACTTATATTAAATATATATGTATACGATATTCTTTGTTTATCTGAAATTCAGATTTTACTGACCTGTATTTTTTCTAGCATCTCTAACCTGAATTATATTTATGTGGAGGGAGGAGGGGAAAGGTTGTGGGGGAATATAAGAATGTGTGAAGCTCTCACTATGAGAGATACTCATTTCTGTCTGGTCTTTTGAACATTTTCCTATCTACATATTTTTCATCTCATTTATAAAAACCCAGCTAGTTAACAAAAAAATCCAGCTTCTTTCTGTTTTGTTTCAGTTAAATTCAAGTACAACCTTGTCCGTGACTTTTTTCCCAAGCCATCAGTTTTCTTAACAGATTTTAAAGAGAAGCTATGGATAATTTTAATCATGGCATTCAGCTAAAGCTGCTGCCCTTTATATCTATGGAACCTTTCCTTTCTCAGAACTTAATGTGTATATATATATATATTTTTTTTTTTTTTGAATTTTTGTAAGAGTTTATTTCAGCCAAACTGGCGACATATGTCGGGGAGCAAGATCTCAACTGCTCCTGAGAATAACAGTTTTGCAGCTTCTTTTATGCATTTGAAATTAAGGAGGGGGAATATTTTTATATTAAGTTATTTTTACGGGAAAATCTGTATTTTGCTATTTTGGCAGAGAGGCTAACTTTCTGACTGGAGTTCAAGCTGAACAGGAACTCTTCTGTGGGGCAGAAATACGGAAGTCAGGCTACCACCTGTACATCACCCTGAATAGGCCTCATAGGCACCTCCTGGGGACCTTACTTCTGGGGAACCATTTCACACCCACCATCCTATGGGACACACACACATCTATGAGTCTATTCCACTTAGGTTTGGGGTCAAGGGACTCAATCCCCTATAAGAGAACAAAGCCTTTATAATGTTTCTAATAATACTGCTTGCTCTTCGTCGAGCTTGTGTCCCTCATTCCACTTTGGAATCCATCCGACATCAGACTGGCTCAAATGTAGATATACTTCCCCTTGGTTCTGACCTGCTTCATTTTGAAGGACAGGAAGCCAAGTGTGTTGGTTTTCTAGAGCTGCTGTAACAAAGTACCACAGACTGGGTGACTCCCAGTTCTAAAGGCTAGATGTCTGAAATCAAGGTGTCAGAGGGTTGGTTCCTTCTGAGGGCTGTGAAGAAAGGGTCTGAGGATCTCTCCTCAGCTTGTAGATGGTGTCTTTTCCCTGGGTCTCTCTACCTTGTTTTCTCTCTGTGCATGTCTATCTCTGTGTTCAAATTTCTCCTTTTTATAAGGACATTGTTCACATTGGATCAGACCAATCCTAATGACTTCATTTACCCTGAGTACCTCTGTGAAGATTCTATCTTAAATAAGGCCATGTTGTGAAGTACTGGGGTTAGGATTTCAACATAACTTTTGGTGGAGGGGACACAATTCAGCCCATAACACCAAGGAAACCCTGATGACTGAAGGTGCAATTCATTGGTGCCAGAGAGATGACTCTTTGAGGGGTCCCATCAGCACCTCAAAAGACAGGGCTTCAACTGTCAGGCTTTGGTCAGGAAGCTCCTAGAACCTGGAGGTGCTGGCTTCGTGCTGGAGCTGTTGGACACCTAAGCTTCATCTGAGAGGCTAGCTGAACTCTGGACAGAAGAGCCACTTTCCTCTCCACAGTGAGCCTGTCATCTCCCTTCAGGGAGGGTTCTTCTCCTCCCCAAGGTAAAGAAAGATGCACATGTCTCCTCTCCCTGTAGGTGGGAACAGGACCTCGAGCAGAGAATTCTCCACAGATTTGACCAACATGTGTGACACCCCAAGTTCAGTGGGGAGCTGGGAATTGGTCCAGGAAAGAAAACCAAGGGCAGGTATTCAGAAGATTTCAGGAAAAAATTTAATAGCATGTGTAGTAAATGTTCATAGTAATTTGGGTCCCATAAAACCCTGCCTCCCCACATAGGATCCCCCCACTCGGACAATAAAACACTAATGAAACGGTGTTCTGTCACACACAATTGAAATCTGAGATTTCAAAATAATATCTTGCCTTTTTCTTTTTTTCCTAAGAGAGCACAGTCACTGAAGAGTTTCGAACTCAGACTTTGGTCATCTTAACATCCTCATAAGATTTTTATATTCTAATTAGTAACAGGAAATCATGCAAGTGAGCGAAAAAAAAATCCCAGTTCCTCCATTGGTTCTTGGAGAAAAAAGAATCCAGTTAATCATTCTGTAATTTCCAGAGAACTATCACCTTTCCCTTGGCTGCCAAGTCCAGTGTAAAAACAAGTAAATAGCACGCATTCTACCCCACTGTTGTCGGTCCCTCTGGGAGAGTCCCCATGCTCCAGCATTGCTAGCTTGGTGGTCAGGCCATTGTGTTCTGCTGTGTTAGGACAGATTTTTTTTGACCCCAAAGACTAATTTCAGATGGTTCTTCTTGGCAATGTCAGCTCCTTGGGTCACCACATTGGGGACATCATTTTTTAGTCTCCCCAAAATATGTAGTGTGTTGGAGATTCAAAATTTGACACATGAACAAATGGGATGGGGAACTGACTGCAGTACCCCTGCTGTGACTGCCTGTGCGATCTGGGGCTTTGGAGGTAGTTGTTTGGAAAAATGAATTGGATTCTGTCCTTAAAAATAAAGTTATTTGGTAAAGTGAGGAAACCTTGATGCAGCCGAGAGCTACAGGAGCAGCTGGCGGTGGAACACCCTCTGCACAACTATAAGGACATTTGAGGATCATGGCTGCTAACCAGCACCTGCACATTGTTTTAATCATCCGCTTCTTCATACATTGTGAGCACACTAATAATTTTTTTTCAATACATTTAAAGTAGAAGATTTTAGTAGGAGACTAATTTAATCACTTGCATACATAGGCACCAACACCCTTTTTCTGCCTTACCTCTTTGGTGCCTTCCTTCTGGACACAAGTCCTAACATGCTTTTGTGAGTCAACCCTGCTCCAGGAGACCCACTCACCCTCTCAACACATGCTTTCTTTCTGTCAGTCTCTTCATTTCCTTTTCTCCTCCTTACACACATTCACATCTGTTTCCCATCATTCAATTGTTCTGTGCCATGGTTTACATTTTATTTTTCAATTTCCTCTGTCTACCATCTTACATCTAGTTTAGCAAACACATACTCATTTCATTCTGCTACTGAGTCCTCGATGGTTTTCCCTACTTGGTTTGCTATTATTATTATTATTATTTGCTTTGGTTTTTGTCTCTCAGGGGTAAGGAAACCAGAGTGCAGGTACCAAAGTTGGTCAATAGGACATCACCAGCACCCCTGGTGCCATCAGACCTAGGGTTGTACATGCCAATCTCTTCACTAGTGGTCTCTCTAATTCTTGTAAGGGCAGGGTGTAATAAAGTCCCCTTCCCATTGCCTTCAACTGGGAAGTTTGGGTGGATCATTCTCACTGGCTAACATGTTCAGTCTCCTTCCTGAAAGCTGAATGTGCCTACGGGTGTACTGCTCTGCCACAACCCCCTGTGTAAGGGCCTGTGGGGATAACAGTACAGAAGTCACTGGCAGGGTCTGTGAGCAGAGCAGGCAAGTTAATGAATAAGTTGGTGAGTGACAGAAGTGTACTTTGTGTGGGGTGAGTGTTTTCCTGGGCTTCTTTGAATAAGGCATTTCTCTGTGCTTTGGAATACCTGCTGGTCAAAAGACATTCTAGTGAAAGTTTTAAGATTGCTGCGGAATAGATTGATGTAAGCTTGGTAAAGTCAATCCTAGATTTTTTTTTTTTTAATTTTGGATTGATGACCTTCTAAAGGGGCACTGGAATGATGTTTCTGACTACTCTTTTCTGAGTCTCTTACCTTCCTCAGGAAATGTAATATGCCTTTTTACTCTGGCTGCCTTCAAGATTTCCTTTTCGTTTTTCATTTTCAGCAGTTTGAAAACAATATACCTAGATATAATGTTTTTGTTTGTTTTATGCTTGATGTTTCTGAGCTCCTTGGATTTGTGGTTTGGTGTCTGTCAGTCATAAATTTTGGAAGATTTTTAGCCATTACTTTATCCAATATTTCTTCTGACTCATTCTCTCTCTCTTCTCCTTCTGGTATTTCAATTGCATATATATTATACTATTTCATATTGTCTCACTTTAAATATAAAAATATAGATATATTATAAGTAAAAGATGAAAAATAAATATTATGCAAACACTGAAGAAAGCTGAAGTAGCTATATTATATTAATATCTGAGAAAGTAGACTTCAAAATAAGGAATATTATCAGGGATAAATAATGACATTACATAATGGTAAAGGGATCAATCCTCTAAGAAGACATAACAATTTTAAATGTGTGAGTACCTAACAACAGTGTTTAAAAAGACACAAAACTAAAACTACTAGAACCAAAAGATGAAAAAAACAAATTTACAATTATAAATGGACACTTCAATGATTGATAGAAAAAAGAGATAGAAATCAGTAGACGTAGATTTGAATAATATAATCAACTTAGGCTAATTGATGTTTATAGAATACTCTATTCAACAATAGCAGAATACACATTATTTTTCAGTCATACACAGACTATTTACCAAGGTAGACCATATATTGACCTATAAAAAAAAAAACCTAACACCTTTTTAAAAATGGAAATCTCTTCTCGTCTCCCAGAGTTGTGGCCATTGGGCAAGAGTGGTAATGTCACCTGGAGAGTGTGCCGGGCACCCCTGCTGAATTAGGAAGCAGAGGGCAGGACAAAAGTTAAAATTAAAAAAAGGGAAGAAAGAAAATCTCACAAAACATGTTCTTGAAGCATAATGGAATTAAACTAGAAATCAATAACAATAAGATATCTGGAAAACACCAAATATTTAGAAACTAAACAACACTTTTCTTTATAGCCTATGAACCAAAAAAGAAGTCTCAAAGCCAATTTAAAAATACTTTGAACAAAATATGAAAATACATTATATTTAACTTAGGGGGTTACAGCTAAAGCAGTGCTTAGAGGAGAATTTATAGCATTAAAAACTTACATCAGAAAAGAAGCAATGTCTCCAATAATCTAAGCCTTTTTTCTAAGAAACTAGGAAAAAAGTGCAATTAAACCAAAGCAAACAGAAAGAAGGAAATAATAAAGAGCCTAAATCAATAAAATTGAAAAAAACACCCCACTTTCCTACCCACCCCCCACCTCCCCAGCAGAGTCCTAAGTCCCTATGTATATCAGTAGATGCAAGTAGAGATGTGTGGTGGATGAGGAATTCACCCAATTACACAGGTCAGACTTGTCAGCATTAGCTCTCTCCTACTCAGGACGTCTGTGAAAACTAGATGTTATAAATGTTTTAAAAAATATTATAAACTATTTATGTTATTTTTAAAGCTAACATCTTTTGAGAGCTTATGATATTCCAGGTATTGTTGTAAACACTTTAAATGTATTAGTTCATGTAATCCTTACAAGTAACCTATTTTTCCTCCATTTTATAGATGTGGAAACTGAAGCACATAGAAGTTAAGTAATCTGCCAAAGGTCACTTTGTGACAGAGTGACAGAGGCAAGATTTGAATCCAGGCAATTTGGTCTCTGAGTTCAGATGTAAAAGAGTGTTTTTGCTGGTATCTGTGACTGTGAGGTCCATGATGGAAGGGCTGTATTTGCTTCCTCTGTGCCTAGCACTGTGTCTGGCACATGATAGCTCTGTATAAGTGTTAGTTGGCTCATTAACAATTTGAGACCATTTTAGAATAAAAATGGAAAGAATCTTGGCCTATTAGAAAGGTGACTTCAAAATTGCTAAGAGGCTAGATCTTAAATGTTCTCACCACAAAAACGAAATGGTAGTTATGTGATGTGATAGAGCTAAGGCTATGGCGGTAATCATTTTGCAATATAGAAATGTATCAAATCACTATGTTGTATACCTTAAACTTATACAATGTTATAAGTCAATTATATATCAAAAAAAAAAGAGGTGAGACTACAACTCTACATTTTAAACTATAAGTTACTAATGTTGGTCAATATTAGATGACCCTTCATTTTATATTGCATGATGTGATATAATGAGTGAGGGAAGGGAGATGATGTGATTGGGGGTTGAAGAGATAAGATGAGGAGTGAGGTTTCTATGGTAACATCATAAAAATCATAGATGAGAGCAAAAAATTCAGTCTCTGGACTTTTCATACCCATTCTGTGAATTAACTGTCATTACGCTCACTCTGAGGGGCTCAGAGAGAGGTTAGATAACTTGCCCAAGGCTGCTCTGCCAACATGCAGTGGGTGGGGGGTCCACCAGAGCAGGCTGATTCTCCTCACCCCCCATCGCCTCATCACGCTTTTTCCACTACGCGTTCCGGTGGAGGAGCTGAGGCTCAGATGGCTCCCCCACTCAATATTTTCAGGTCTTAACACACCTTCACCTCCAGGACACTTTTCCAGCTACTTCAGAACTTCATGGCCTTAGATCTTTTCTCGGCTAAAAGAGAGGAGGAGTATGTAATATTGTTGGGGAAGAGTGTGGAATTTATATCCCAGACAACTTTCCAAATATATAGGATTTAGCAAGATGCACATATAAGGAAATAGCTAAATTTAGGCAGATTCTAAGTGATCTTTAGGATATGTAGTCTTGGTTCTTATTTTTTTGAGAAAGTGAGAGCTTATGTACTACAATGTGAATTATGCTTTGTTTTGTGTGAACTGGTTATTTTAAAATATTGATTAACAGATATTATCACCTGTTTGAAGATTCACCACACTTATCTGAGCAGTCAAAAGTTATTGGTGGGAGATCTACTCCAACTCCTGACCAAAGAGACGAACAATGACATGCGCTGTGGCCAGGGCACTACTTGCGGGGTGGAGGTGGGGGGTGCATCTTAGAGACAGCGAGGGTGCCCCTTTTGGTAAGCCCTGGATTGGAAAGTCTCAGGTCTTGTGATAAGGTCAGAGGTTCAGTATCTGGAAATTGGACCTCACTTAAATGCTACCTAAAGTGTAGTTTTTTATCAGCTGAGATGCTGATGATGTGGCCTCTGGGTGAGTGAGGGATAAAGGTCTGAGAATAAGGAGACAGTGCCCTCTGACCTGCAGGTCTCATCCCCACGTCAGCGCCAGACCTATCTGTATGTCTTTAGAGTGTGTCTCCTACTAAAATTTTTTCAAATGAGGGAGCAATAATATTCTAATTAACCTACTTTCCAAAATAGCATGGTTTCTTAACAGAGTGTATAACTTTGCCTTAAAAAAAAAGTAACGGGAGACATAGAGAATAATGTTGTGTTAAGTTAGACTTAGTGTGGTTGGTGATCACATTGTAAGGTATGTAAATGTCGAATCACTATAAAGTACACCTCAAACTAATATAACTAATATGATATCATTTACCAACTATAGTGAAATTTTTTTAAAAAAGAAACTTATTCGATGCTTCCAAGATACATCTGCAAACACAGGAGCAAAAATTGTTTGCAATCAAAATTTACTTAAGGTTATGCATGTCAGGAAAATGGACTAGGAAGCTCCAAAACCCTGGTTTCCCCAAGCAGACGTGTGAATATAACCAAAAACTGGCTGAAATCAGCTAGTAGGAGGGTAAAGCCAGGAGGAACATGCATCTCACTTCCGTGAACCCCTAATGGGGTGTTGACCTGCAATGCATCTCCTAGACTGATCCTCTGATTTATTCTATTTTCCTTTTAGTTTTTTTTTCTCTATTATCTTGGAGGTTTCCTTGACAATATCCACTGATCATTCTATTAAATTTTCATTTCTACTCTTATATTTTAAATTTCAAGGACACTCATTTATCCTTTTAATGCTTTTTTTAAATAGCAACCCATTCTCATACAATATATTATATTATGTCTTCTAAGACATAAATCATAATTTTAAAAAAATTTTTTTCTCCCTGAGGATTGCCTGTTTTATCCAGATTTATCTTTTTCTTTGTTTGTTGGTTTTGAGCTCTGTCTTTCATGCCAAAGGCTCAAACTTAGTGATGCCCTTAAAATGTGACTGGAAACTCTTTGCACATGAGCAGGTTTGGCACTGGCGGGCTTCACTGAAGGGAGTTTTGCTGGGCTGTCCCTTGTGAACCCCACCTGTCATTGTGGGTAAATCTTTTCTCCAGGGCTGGTCAGTTTCCCCGGAGGAATGTCCTGCTGGGGGTGTAAGCCTTGCTGCAAATAAGTGGGGGTGGGTGCTGTGGGTCTCACTGTTAAGGATGCAAATTTTTTTGAATCCTGTTGACAGTGCAGCACCTCTGCCCTCAGCTGTGTCTGTGTCCTTGAGAACAGAGTAAACCTTCATTAAGCCAGGGATGAGAGGCCATCACCAACACTAGAGGGGTGGGGGAGGGGGCCAGCCTCCTTGTTCTTAGCTCCCCCTTGCTTCCCCTTTTGCAGATTCTGGAAGCCTCTAGTTTTAGTGCCTTTTACGCTGTGAACTGTGTGCTTCTTGAAATCCCCTACTTCAGATTAAATGGTCAGATTTCTTGGGTGCACCAGGTCAGTTCCCTCTTGTGCATCTGCTTTTCAGCTTCTACAATTTTATTGCTTTATCCTCCTTTCCTTCTGTTTCTCATAGTGTATTTATGCCACTTGGATTCCCTTTTCCTTATGATAGCACCTAATACTTATGTATGTATATACCAGGCACTATTCTAACAGCTTAACATTTTATTTATTCTAACTTATTTAATCCTCGTGATGGTACTACTATTCCCATTTACAGATGGGAGAAGCTAAAGCACAGAGAGGTTGAGATTCTTGACTATCATAGACATGGCCAAGCCAGAAGCTCTGCTCTGAGCCACCGTGCTTCATATAAAAGTCATGCGTTTCCTATTAAACTTTCTTTTCATTTTGGTTTTTGCTATTCCCATCTCCTTTAGTGTTCCTATAAATATAACTCTGGGCTGGACTCCTTCCCACAAACCAGAAGCCAGGCATTCCCCTCTGGAGAGTTCCCCCAACTCTCTGGGTTTTATACTTAGTCCAAAGAGGTTATTTCTGGTCTTGGTCAGTGAGAGGTCAATAAAGAGCCTATTCCCAGATGGTGCCAGCATGTCCTGTTGCAGCCAAAAGCAGGCAGTCCCTGAGTCCCTACCGTGTCCCCTGAGCCCCAAGCCATATGGCACCTGGTCATCAGCTCCTTCAGTTTCCACCTGGCCATTTTCCCAAGGCTTGTCTGCAGCTCCCACATGGTTCAAGAGGACAGAACGGATCCTCTTATCAATTCTTTTCAGGCAGGGCCTGGCTCTTAACTCCTACCACACAAAACACACACACGCAGCTGAGGGGCAAACAGCACTTCCAGATTAAGGTAATTGCAGTAGTCCACAATAACTTCTCTCAAAGTGTAAATTATTCAGTCTTAAATAACTCGTGGAGAGTACCAATTCCAGTCAGGTCGTCTTTCTCTCCAGAAGATCCCTCTCCTTTATTAAAGGATGCAATACAGCTAAATATACATCCAACTTACATGACTCTACTCCCTTTGTCAGCTAGCTGCCTGTCTGCCTCTTAAACTCCCAATTTTCAGATCCCAGGAAAGTCTAGAGTCCTCCCCATACCGGCTACCTACTTCCTCAGGCTTAGCAGTTTCCGAATCCCTTTGCTTTTGGCCCCTGCGCCATCTTGGTTTTACCTGCATCCACCCAGGATGCAAAATTCAACCTCTTCACCAATTTCTACAAGAACTTCAACTACATCAAGGACTTAACGATTTCTGTGGTCTTTCCTGAAGATTCAGATCTGAGAGCACCGCAGAGGTGAAGGTCACATGCTCAGCGCCCAGCATCTACCACCTCTCCCCGCCCCCAGCCCCGATGCTCTTCTTTCTTTCCCCAGACTCCCCGTCCCCACTGTCTACTAGTCATTCGTTTCTTGCCGATTTTGGTCCTTTAGCACCCATTCCTCCTCCTTTTCACTAAGAACACCGAAATTATTCGGGTATCCACCCCACCCCCGGCAGCTCCTGTACCTGAGAAAAAGCAGAGCCCCCTTCCCTCCCCACGCCCTCAAATGTGGACTCAAGCCAATCAGCATATCCTGGCAGCAGTAATTGGTTCAAGGATGGGGCGGGCCCAATCCAGCCAATGAGATGAGAGGCATGTTTGCAGGAAACTCTAGGAAAGAAGCTTATTAGCGTCTCTGTGGAAGGTACCTGGAGAGGTTCTCCTTTGCTTTGGATGTAAATGGGGGAGTATATGCCTTTGAAGCAACTGGTAGCCATATTGTGACCATGAGAGAAGCCAGGTAGGTACAGGATTATTCAGACCTGGTCTTTGGTGAAATCAATGAGTTGTCGAGTCAGCAGTATCTAAAGCTCACTGGACTCTGCCGATGAATGTTCCTTATTTTTAAGCCAGTTCGAGTCGTTTTTACTGTTACTTGGAACCTCACTTCCCTCTTCCTTCCTCTTAGCCCCAGGCCCAGTTTTCTGGGTTCAGCTTCCATCCCAAGGAGGTTTATCAAAAACATGGTCCATACTGATGTTGATTATCCATAAGGGGAATTCATCAACCAGTTACTTTTTCTTCATTAACCAGCTGCCTTTTTATTAAGAAGAGTGAAACTTTCCAGACTGCATTATTTGCATTCGGATTCAAGCTTTGTTTCAAGAACAATGGTTGTATCCTATGTATAAATTGTATGAACAATGGGGCCCATCTTGGAGATCTTCCCTCAAATAAAGAGAGATGGCGCCTAAGGTGATCAATGACTTTATTCTAGAAACTGAAACTGCAGGCAACCTCCAAAAGGCTATTTTCTAAATGAAATTTTTAAAAGTGCAGAATCTTTGTTAGCCAGTCCCCTGCTATATGCTTCCTAACACACACACACACACACACACACACACACCTGCCTTTGCAGCACGACACACACACATCTTGGCAAGCACATATGCAATACTGCTTTTTTTTTTTTTGCCATTTATTTATTTTATTTATTATTATTTTTTTTTATGGTGACATTGGTTAACGAAATCCAATAAGTTTTAGCCGTACACTTTAACAGTAAGGCATATATATATTTACACTATGTGTTCACCTCCCATAGTTAGATTTCCTTTTGTCACCACATATTTGACCCCCTTTATCCCATTTCCCTCCCCACTGCCCCCTCTCCCCTACCCTCTGGTAACCACTAATCTATAGTCCATGGCATACACACCTTTCTGTAGAAAAATTGGGCCCAGAAGCAGTAACTGTTATCAGCTGAAACTGCATATACTCTTTATTTGAAATCTCTTTTTCTATCTCTTTGGAGGACACATATAGATCTGGTTGAGGCTCACTTTCTCCAATTCTCAGTTTCTCAGCACTCCAAGATTGATTTCTCATATTTAACTCGGGGAAATGTTTTAAGAGGAAAAGGGAAACCTAGCAAACAGTCAAAAGTTCATGGAGAACACCTGTATGCATTTTGGATAAAAGTTAATTAGTTTTAAACAACGATTGCTCAAAGCAGGAGTGATCTCAAAGAGATGGGAGCATAATGATTTTAAGAGCATAAAGGAAGAGAGAGATAGGAAACAGAAGTCATCCTTTCAATTTTTACAAATTAGAATATTTTTTCCCTTTGATTCTAGACATCCAAAGTCAATCACTTTTTTTGGGAAAAAGGAATCAGGTTCTAAAAGCCTATATTTATATTACAATTAACCCCTAGTTTATTTTGTTCATTCAGCAATAATTGTTTGTTGATTTCTTACTCCAGAACAGACACTGAGTTATATGCTGGGAATACGGTGAAGAGCAAAACTCGTTCCCTGCCACCTGGGGGTTTACAGCCTAGTGACTGAGGAAAACGCCCCTGCTGTTGTCCCCTCAGCTCTCCCGGCTGTCAGCACATGCCCTCACCACACCAACCCTGTTACCAGACACGGCCCCTGGGATAAGGGTCTCCTGGCTCGCTACCACCGAAACTGCCAGATCTTGAGACAAATATTTCCACTAAGTCAATCCCTGAATATCAGCCAGGGCCACAGGCCCAGAGCCACAAAGAGAGAAGGCCCCATCTCAGAGGAACCATGTTTTAGGTCCAGGAGAACTTGAATGAGTCATCCTTTCCTTGGATGAGAGCGATTTTCACTTCATTTGATCACCTTCCCTCCTCCCCAACGACCTGTGTCTTTAACACATGGCTTTACTAAAACAAGACCAAATATTATTAGCTCTGAGAGGACCCCAAAGAATGTAGGAGCCCTGGAATGGGGAAGGACATGGGGTCTGTCCCTGACTTTGCATTGGCTCTGCTGAGTACCCTGTGCGGGGTCCAAGATGTAGTGACGGTGAAGCCCAGAATGGCGGACAGCAGGATGACCTGAGCGAGCTGGGGATAGTCTTCGAGCTTGAAGCATTGGCTGAATGTAACCTACAACCAGTGGGCAAAGGCTTTATTTTCATTTTTTTGATGAAAAAGAAATGAGACTTAAGGTTTATAAAAATTATAAGCAAATAGGTTTGCAGATGTTATATGGAAAAATTTTGTTACTAATCAATCCATTCATATAACTTTTTATTACAAAAGTAGGTCTTCTTATGTAGAAAATATACAAAAGAAAGATAAAAAAAATGACTCATAATCCTATCACCAAGGAATCATTACTATTAACATATCTCCAGTATTTTGCATACCTCGAAGATATCATGCAAAAAAACCACTGCAAAAAAACAAATATCACAGTAAAGTGAGTGACAATCTTTTTGCTGGGGGTGGTAGGGGGACTGTAGCACTGACTCTCCTGCTTTCAATTAGTAAAAAACGCAATATCTGCGAAGTGCAATAAAGCGAAGCAAAATAAAATGAGGTATGTCTGTTTTTTTTCTCAAAATAAGATTCTAATCTATTCTGAATATTATTTTGCAACCTGCAATATCTTAGCAACTATATATTAAGAACATTTTTTCCTGTCATCCTATGGTTTTCTAGGACATCCTTTTTGGTAGTTACAATGTATATTCTATGATATGGACACATGATACATTTACTTAAGTAATCTGTTTTTATTGGATATTGAGGTAATTTCCCATTTATCTTTACTACCAAAAAAAAAAAAAGTCCTGCTTTTAATTTAGAAAGATCCTTGCTTGCTTATTTGAAACTAAGCTCTGACCCCATGGAAGGCAAGGTTACGAGTTGAAAAAGTGACAGGTTAGGGGAGCCAAGAGGTCCGGCATCTACTCACTCTGTTCTGCCTCTCTTGTCTGACTAATGAGGTTCCCCTTTGGCAAAATGGTGATCGTAAACCTCATACCTTCCATAACCCTGAAACTCCTTAAACTTTCAGGACCACTTACGGAAAAGTCTGCGTCGAATGATGTGGAAGAAAAGTTGGGGGACCAATTGAATGTGGGAGACTGGTCCCCCGTCACTACTTCAGAAATGCAATCTTGGCTTTTAAAACTTCCCTGTTCTTTCTCCATGCTCTCTCTCCCCAACCTCCACCCCAAATTGACAGTCCAAAGCACCAATTTACCAGGTCTTACTCTATTGACAGAGAGGGTAATTTTTGCCCTTAGTAGTCATAGCCATAGCCATAACCATAGCTGAGTTCTCTTCCAACCCAAAGCATTGGTCTGCTCCAGTCCAGCAGGTAAAGCAATTCATGGAACTGTAGAATGTCAGACGTGGGGACCACAAAGATGACCTAGTCCCCTACACCCAACCCCCACGTTACAGAAGGACAGTGATTTGACCAATGCTATTCGGTTAATGGCAGAGCTGGAACAAGGGGCAGTGCCAGGAGGCCATGTGGTCATATGATTAATTACTGTGACTTTGGTGACAGTCTGCCTGGGTCAATCCTATGTCCAACACTTCTGAGTAGTGTGACCTGGGCAACTTATTTAACAACTTATTTAAGTCTCAGTTTACTTATCTGTAAAATGGGGGATAGTACTAAATAACACTTACTTCATAGGGTTGTAAATTGGATAACATATGAAAAGGGTTTGTATATAGTATTTCTCCAGTAAATGTTAGCTATGATTATGTAACAAGGGTTAATTTTGCTGTAGCACTGACTCTCCTGTTTAGGACACAGACCTCCCCACCTGATGCTTGGAGTGGAACCACAACTCGTTACCAGCAGCTGACAGAGGGATTACTCTTCAGATGGAGACTCCTGTAAGTAGGTTTGTGTTTGGGATGCCCACAAATTAACCTGCTCCTACTGGCCGCCTCTCGATAACCGCCAAACCAGTGGCATTTGTAGGAAAGAGAAGAGTGTGCTGCCTGTGGTCTGAGATAGAAATGTAACCACAGCACCAAAGAAAATTAACAACATACCACAACCGAAGCATCCTGATTGTAGCCCAGGGATATGCAAGACTTATAGATAGATACATTAGCTTAGAACGGCCCCTTTGCTTCTTAACGGACTCCTTAGCTTGTATACAGCCCTCCTGCCAAATTTCTTTTCTCTTACATGTCTAACTTAAAATTTTTCTTGAAATTAAAAACATTGAGGATTTTTAAGAACATGGATTTAATTTTTAAGGCCTTTAGTCCTGCTTATATAAAGAAATCTCAGTAAGATTATATCTACCTACCTATTTTTTTAAGCAGGCCAGTGTTAGTTAATTTCTATCGTAGCCTCATTTTGCGGTTTACTTGTGATGCGGATGCCTGCATCCCAGCCACACCTGATTTGAAGACAGGCCACAACAATAATGCCTCTGGGAGGAGGTCAGGAAGTGTGGACTCTGAGGATCGGAATCACAAATTCTCAAAAAGCTGGGTAGGAAAACTGAAAACTCCTTTCTTTCAGGCAGATTCTGCCAAACCTTCTTTCTCTCTCTCTCTCTCTTTTTTTTTTTTTTTTTTGGATTTGGGAAATATGTTTGATTATTTAAGAAAGACTTATTTTATTTGACTGAAGAAACATTTTAAAGTAAAGACTTGTCTAGCATCTCAGACCACTCAAGGTGCTTTGTGGAGGGGAGCGTGAGTCTGTGTTCGGGGCCACAGGCATATATACAACCACTGTGGTTGATACATAGATGATGGCCAAATTGAAATCATCCAGTGGGTCCTGTTTTCTTTTTTCTTTCATTCTCCTCTTCCTCTCTCTCCCCGTCCCTTAATGAAATCAACTTATATTCAATGACCAAAATGAAAAACTACCAGAGTTGCCTTTTTCCACACAAAACAAAACAATAAAATTAGATGATGAAATGAAGAAGTAAATTAACTTCTTGCTCAACAAAGACAATGCTTTGACTTCAAAAACAATTATTTTTTTCTATGTTCATAACTTAAGGAGAAAGATTTCTTATTTCTTTCTATTGTGACTCTGTCTCTATATTCAGAAAAACCTCAAGTTGTAATTTCATTTTTTTTTTTTTACTCTCAGAAACTGTCCAAGTTGTGGCCTAAGCCTTAATTAGCCTTAGTTGATGTTTAGTCCTGGCTAAATTTGCTTGCTGCTCACCCCCAGGAGTAAGTCTGTGGGTGGCCATGTATTTATTGAATGGATGTTTTATCTTGTAGGAAATACTTGGGAATAATACCCTAGAATGGGGTGAATAAAATGGACAATGGGGAGTCTTGCTTCACATTACAAAAAAAGAAGAAAAAGTTCTCTTTACCAGTATAGACTGATTTGCCACAAAAAGCACAAAGGGCATGGAGAGTGACTAGTAGCCGTTTTTTTTTAAGGATCATCCCACCCCACGCAGGCCCTGTCCATGTTCTCGGGTGTGGAAACGCGTCTGCAGTTACACATGCAGGTCTGGAGCCCAAGTCATGGTCCTGTTTTAATGAACTGACCATGTGTGTTGTATGCAGCTGTAGAGTTAATATGTATGACCATGGCGTGCTCACGTGTAGGGCACTACTCTGGCAAACACAGTCTCTCCTGAACAATGATGTCATTAGAATATTTCTTTTTTGTTTTATTTGTCCAAAGTCAAACATTTACTCCTTCAGCTCACTAGTATCTCGTAAGCCTGGTGCTGGCCCACACTGCTGCAGGACTTGGACAAAGAGATGATGTTACAGTCTGGTTTCTATGGCAACAGAGGAGGGGTAATGAAAACCGAAATGTTGGAAACACCCATTCTAACAATTGTGACATAATTCAGGTTATTACAAGGACGTAACTACCAAAGAAGCACAAGTATCATTACCTTGCAGCTCATGTCGGCAAAAAGCTACACTGCACATTTCTCTTAGTTGGGCTGCTCAGAGGAAGGAAACATGAAACACACACACTCACACACACACACGCCTCGTTTTCTGCATGTAAAATGTGTGTGTTCTTTAAAAGCCAGTGGTTGGCTGGTTTTCCGGACATGATGTGGTTGAAGCTGTCATCGTAATGGAAATTCATTGCTGTAGCTATGGTAAATCGAGTTTTCTGCCTGTGCTGAATGCATTAGTCTAATGAGATGTTTGCAGCCGGAGAGCAGGGCTGCTGGAGACTAACTGTGAGCTACTAACACACGGGTGGAAGATTAGTTTTTGCAATACTCGGTTTGCATGCACTGAAAGTCTTCTGTCTTCTGAGTCAACATTCCCGGCCTGGTAAAGAACCTGATCAGGGCTCTGGTGAACAAGCCGTAGGTAAGGGAGATACACAATCGGAGGGTGTGCTGTTGACATGGGATCCTTCTTTTTCTGTCAGCCTGACAGGTTACCTGTTTCAGTTTTTCTGGGTTGCATGCCTACCTCTGTGGTAATGCCTGAGTGTCCTGCACTAAAACCACTGAGGCCGGCAGGTAAACTTTCATTTCTTCTACTCAAAATACAATGGTTGATTTCTTAATCATAGCTCAGAGGAGAAGATGTAGTATAGAATTATATAGTCGATAAATTTTGGGTATGGACATATTCATTACTCTTTAAGTCTGTATTTAAATATGTAGAAAGTTGTTTTTCCCCAAACGTTAACTCAAATAACTAGTTAGCTTTTTTTTTTATGATGATGAGTTTGCTTCGTTTTGTTTTTGAATTTAAAAAATGTTAGCATGTCTTGGAATAAAAGTATTTACTTAAATTTAATTTTTAAAATTCATGTGCTGTGAACACGCAAGAGTGGTTTTTTAAATTGAATTTTATTTGTTTCGTATACCAGATGAAATATTTTATGTGTCTTTGTGCTGTTTTTTACTAATTTACCAGGATAGATGAGAATACCATTTATTGCTATTGCTGGTGCTAGTTAAGTTGGGGAAAAAAAAAACAGGTAACCATTACGTGTCAGGAGCAGTTTTCCCAAATTCAAATATACAGTCACCTCCTTTCCAGGGGGGGCATCGTGTGACTTGAACCCGCTTCTACATGTCCGTCCTGGTGACACAAGGCTTTCTCTTGAGGTTGACTGCTGTGCAGGACAGGACAGTAGATGTGGGTGAGGTGCCAGCTTCATTAAGTCATTTGACTGATAGTAGAGGTGCTTGGTCAAAGCTCTTTGCACAATCTGTAATAATAAACAAGAGGCAGCTCGTAGTGTTGTCTCCAGATTCTATGACAGTACTCAAGAGGGTTAGACAATCAGTAGCTCTCTGAGAAAGTGGTTTTTTGGTTGGTCTCAGATGTTGTGGTATTGGGGAAAGAAATCCAGATGCTTCCGAATCTAGATATTTGTTGTATACTCTTTTTTTCTCCTTTTCAAACAGAGGAACCATTTTTAAAGAGTGAGAGACATAGTTGCTTTTTTTCCTCAAGATTTTTTTCTTTTTAAATAAAACAGAATATTTGGAGTGAAAGCATAAAAATAACTGTGAAGGAATTTACATTGTGGTAAAGTAAGCTATCTGGGGGCACGATATCTGCATGGAGCATTTTTTGTGTTGCTTGGTAGAATTAGCCTGAAAAAAATGAGGCGGGTATTTGAGTAAAAACAGCTGGGTGAAGATTACCTAGAAAAACAGTAGTAAACTCAAATAAAATGTTAATGTAGAGCCTTCAGTTTTAGGGAAGTTGCTTGGTGGTTCAAAATCTTTACCTTTTAAACATATTTGTGACAGATTTTTTTTTAAAATATGAATGCGTTTTCTTTAGTTCTTTAAATTGTGTATGTGGAAGGACTCTAATATTTTGGTAGATTTATCCATCTGCTTGTTTTGCGAAATTATAAGAAAAATGCAAATCCCACGACAACCTAGTTCTTTTATGTTTAACATGTTTACATTTCTTTCCTGCACCACCAAAATTACTTTTATTTTGCTGCAGAAAGGGGGAAAAAAAAGTAAATGAACGATAATAAAAATAAAAGAAAACAATAAGAGAAAGCGGAGTAAATTGGTTTCGGTCATTTATTTTCTTTTGGTGGTGTGTTTTCAAGGCAAGTGAAACCAGCAGAAGCAGTTTCACTTTCTGGTTCTTGGCTCCTGGGGGCGAGGGTCGTAGGGTTCTCCTCCAGCAGCAGGTAAGACAAGCAGACCAGCTGCTGGAAAGAAAACAAGCCAGCACAAGGACTCTTGCCCTGCTCTAAGAACTTTTATATTGAAAATTCAAAAAAAGTAATGACTTTTTAAAATGTTAGATAATATTTGTTCATTATAAAAATTCAAATAATACCCCAAAATACAAAGGGTGAATTTAAAAAAAAAATTTTTTTTTTAAGTTTAATATGAAAATCAGATTGCATTAAACCTCTCTCTTAAAGCGGTGGCTTTTATTTTTTTTAATCTCAGTTTTGGATCTCAAATACTTCAACAAGTTGAAACATCACTGAAGTTCCCCTAAATCAAAACAAGGAATGCTCAGAGAGAACCTTTACACACATTTGGAGAGTTAGATTTTAGAGTGTTCTGCAGGCTGTTTACAGCCCATACTCTCGTCCCTTATGACCCGTTACAGTCAGCATCGGGGTCCAGACAGAGGTGGGGGCGGGAGCTCGGGACTCGCTCCCAGGGACCTCGGGGCAGAGCTCCGCGGGACGCTCTTGCTCCCCAGACTGCACCCCTGGAAGCCTCGACATCACACTGACGCCAGGTGGCTGCGGAGGGCTTACCGCAATCCACGCGTCCGGAGGAAACAGGAGGCGACACACTGTCCCTTGTTGGGCTGGGGGCTTCAGATTCCAAGCACCTCCAGTTTCATCCCGTTCCGTTTCTCTTCGCCGCGAGCCTTCTGCTTTTATTCGGGGATATTGTGTGGGAGAGAAGGGAAAGGATACGAGGAAAGACTCTCTTCCCATCTAATTATCAAAGAACATAAAATTCGGTCTAACATTTTGGAGAGAAAGTTTGTGAAAGCTGTCTCTTTCGGTGTGAGCACACGTGCTTCTTAATTTTGGTGGGCAAATGTGGCATTTCTAGGAGGGAGCTTTGATTAAATGCCTCCTTTGGACATCTTACTTTTTTAATCCTGCGATCTCCCAAAAGACCAGTTTGAGATCTACATGTTTTTAATACTTTTTTGTTCCCTTCAAAGGCAGACAGGTGAGGAGAGACTGGGAATTAAAAACGGCCCCTGGGAGAAAATTTAGATGATTTGGTACATACATAATGTAACAGAAGCCACCACTGTGTCTAGTAAATTACTCTAAATTTTAATTAATGAGTCACAAAAGCCACACCATGAGCTTTAAAAAATTACCCCTTTATCAATAAGATGATAATTAACTTTGGAATTAGCAATTCTCTCAGCCCCGGGCAGCCTAGTAAGTTGTCTGGAATGCTGCCAATTTTTAACAATTGGTCTTTTGGCAAACGTACTGGATTTTAATTCAAACATCTATTGTGACATTTTCCAACGTGGTTCAAAGACCGTTTGAATCGCCCAAATCATGGTAGAATTTCTGAGATTGAAAGAGTGGCTCGGAATGTTTGGATTTCATTAGAATCTGTTGCTTTCTTTCTTCATTTCATTTTCTACCTCCCCCCGCCCCAAACGCACACAACCTCTGCATCTGCAAGAGCACCACTCTCTAGTCTCTGTTATAAATCTCTGCTAGAATCTGTTATAAATCGCTGTGGCGGATCCTGCGTTTGTTGGTACGCGTATACCTAGTTCGAGTGCTTTGGCTGCAAGCCCACGAGGTTCTAAGTGTTTTTCATTGTTGTTACATTCATCTCCATTTCAGATCTGGCAAAGGTTTGTTCCTTAATATTTCTGCAAACTCTCACCGCTATTTGTCAGATGCCAAGATTTAGATTGAGACTCGAAGCAGAGGAACTGCAGGCAGAAGGGCCATTTTGGAAATGCTTAAGACTGTTTGAAATTTGACTATTCAGTCTTACATATATTAATGTCTGAAGAGAAACAGGAATATTGGACATTTCAGAGCAGCCTGCTCCACAATGAATCCAGTCTCTCTCTCTCTCTCTCTCTCTCTCTCTCTCTCACGCGCACGCACACACACACACACACCCCAGTGCTGCCTGTCACTGGTTGGTGGCTTTCAGGGCAGCCTTTTGAGGGATACTGCTATTTGGCCACAGCAGCTGGAAAGCAAGTGGCGATGGGTGCAAATCACTCCTTCAGAGGACGGACCTCTCTATCCTCCTTCTGGGTTTTCAAACATTAGCAATGGTGGGCTCCTGCTTCTCTCAGCCAAGAGACCTGGCTAGGGCACGATGATGGCGACGAAGCTTCCCGCTGAGTTAAACTGGTAGTTGTGACATAATCAAGAGCATCCCTGCTTTCAGGAGAATGGAATGGAGATGAGCAGCAAGCAGGATTTGTGCATTCTGGAGTAAATAAAAATTTTTCATCAGAAGAGGCACTTTGCCACCATTGAGGAAATAAAACACCTTTTGCTTCTTGCATTGCTTATTTCATGGACTACTATTTTAGGATAGAAAGGAATTTATTACCCAGTGGCAGCTCTCACTTTGTGTTAAGCTGAAAAGTCATTCCCCTGAGTCTATGTGACACCTTGGAGTAATGGGAATATTTGAGATCCACCTCGTGGGTTTCCCTGGGATCGCTGCTGTTACTGTTTGACCGGTTGTATTTTACAGAGAATCTGGTGGCACGAAACCATATAAACTTCTCTTTACACTCTCACCACCTCAGACATGTTCTAACTAAATTTTTGTTTGTGGGGAGGCAGATGTGCATTTCCTTTTAAACAGCCGCATTTACTGATCAGATAAATGGAACTTGGTCCCGGTATTGCTAATTTCCAAGAATGAGTGCACACTCCTGCAGCCAGGCTGTGCCAGCCCTTTGAGGAAGGAACTGGGCTGACGAGTGGCGGCCTTACTTTCTCCATAAGGCATATGATACCGAAGTACAGGAGTGGAATTGCTGTTATGAGAAAATGTGCCAGGGAAAAATAGTGCCAACACTGTGCTTTGAATAGTCAGCTCCATGATGGTGACTCAACTTTTGGGAGTTGAATATTTGGTAACAAAAGACTTTGCCCTTTTTATTTTTCTGTGGTGATTATTATAGAGAAAAAGCCCTTATTCTTTCAAAACAGAAACATATGGCTTGAAAGTAATTCTAAAGAAATATGCAGCCTTTCATGAACATGAGCATTAAACTTGGGAACAAATGCTGAACTGGGCAGAGCAAAGATTTACCCTGTTTGGGTCCCAGTCCAACCAAGGGAAACTGGCAAATTCTAAATAAAGAGGTGCTGGGATAAAACTCAGAGGGGAAGCCTATTCTATCCCCCCTTCCAATGGACTTGACCATCATTTTCCCCAAATTATACCCTGGTGCAGTTCGGAAGCGATTCAGTAATAGCTAACAGTAGCATACAACTGTCATCTTACAAACATTATAGGTCTTTTTCTTTTGGATTGATGGAAAGATTTTCTGTTTTCTCTTTTGCATTTGTCCACAAGTCATCCTAGAACATCATTGTTCTGATGAAAGAACCAGGGTCAAAAGTCAAGGCGTGAGCTTTTCCCTGGTATCCAGAGCTGGACTGTCTCACCAGACCGAGGTTCACACTCACAGTGGCCATGTCTGAGGATCTGCCTTGGGTGCAGCCATGGAGCCAGTCTAGGGCTGGCCTCAGGGTTTTAATCCTGTTTTGACAGGCATCTGTGGCCTTGGTGAATGAGGAAAGGAAGAACTGAAGGAAAACACAAAGTGAAAGCCAACTCCATACTTTCTTACTTTTTGTTTGGGGGACAGGATTTGGAGGTCGTTTAACTTAAACAAGTCCTTTGGGCCTAATATTTCCAAACTGTGACAAACCAATAGGAATCATTCTCATTCTTTATGGCTTTTCAAAACAGAGGCTGACTTCTTTCCTTTGCAGTCCTTTAAGGTTTAGTACACTCACTATTGGGAAATTATGGTGATGTCAGGGCTTAATTAAACAATTAGCTATTAAGATATGCTATTTATCCCAAAGATAATAACTCAAAAATGTCATTGGGTTTATAGATCAGTAAAGAATTCCACTATGGAACTAGATTTCTGTCATTATTCAGTCTTCAGAAACCTGTGGTCATTGGTTCATGCTGCTGCCATTGTTGCCTGTGCTGGGGAAGTTTGCCATGAGAGTTGGAGGTCAATCCAATCATCTGTACATTTCTCTTTATATTGGTAATTCTCCCTTTCAGATGCCAAAAGACGCTCAAGCATAGTTAATTATATCACTTTAACAGCTAATTTGAAAAAATGCTTCAAGTAGAAAGCTGTAGATAGCTTTACATTTTGGTGCACAAATTATGCACAAAACATAGGAACAGTGAAAAAAAAAACCAACTAGTTCTTATGTCTGAAATCACCACCCACAGTCTGAAAATATGGCTCTCATTTTGAGTGTTTATAACATAATTAATACTAGGTACTTAACATAAATAATGACGACAAACTATATGGTGGGGTTATGTTGGTGCCTGATGTGGAAATGGTTAATTGGTCCCACAGTGAGAAGCTGTACAATTGTGCGTTGCCTTAATGAGACCAGGTGAGTATAAACTCTCTCCAGGGAATTGAGTCAGAAACTCAAACTGGGGTGTGATATGTATGACAATGTGTAGGGGCCAATGATATGTGATGGTATAGAGAACTGGTCCTTTCTTTCCGTTGCCCTCCCTTTAAGTTAGAAGTTGTTTGTCATGAACCCAGCAAAAAATAAAGGAAATAAAAGTTCTCTGATAGCAGAGTAAGGAAAAAGAACATTCAGAGAACTCTGTGTCACACACGTTTTCGTGGAATCAACCCAAATCTCTGCTAAGGTCAAATCGGTGTAATGTCATAACTGAAGTGTAAAGAGGAATGAAGGCAAAGTAACTTATAATTACTTCTGAGAAATTGAGTTCTTACTAATTGGCTTGAAACCAGAGTAAGATGGAATAAACTAGAAGTATAATCATTAAAAAATATGTTTATGGGCACAGGTTAGGTCACTGTTTTTATGACTATATTTGACATATTCATGCCTGGAGAAAAAAAATGTCCATGGGACCAAAGACCTAGCTGGTCCTTTTAGATTTTTCAAACAGCGGACAGTATGGGGTCACATGACGAAGTCAAGCAAACCAAGAACACCCTTTCGTTAAGATTTTCTGTATCCTCTTTGTGTACTTGGTAGATTGATTATCAGTTTCCAGGGGGTTTCTTTCTCATCCTTGAGAACATAGATTTAGGACAGGATAAGGAGAATTTACACCGGGACCGTGGAACCACTTAAGTCCCAGACCATTTTCCAGCAGCTCACGCCTCTATGGAAGCTGGAAGCTTAAAATACTAACCAAAATAATGAGCTTGAGGCAAAAACATTTAACATCTGAAGGGAAGAGATAAAAGCAAAAACCTATACTCTGAGAAGTGGTCTCTAAATAAGACCTAGATTCTTAGATAGAATGGGTTTTGAAGGCTCTCTCCCAGGGCAAGCCTCAAACTCGTCCCCAGTGTCTTTGGAGAATGCAGATAGAACAGCCTCCATTCTCAAAAGGCTGCCCCTTCCATTGCTGGTGGCTCTAGCTGTCAGCTAGGGCATTTTTCCCTCCAGAACTGCCCCCAGCTTCCTCCTCCAGTAACTTCTTCTTCCTTCGAGAGTGACTTTTGCCCTCAGAGCTGCACAGAAAAAATGTGAATGGAGCCACATGGATTCCAAGTGGGAAAACCCAGTTTAATGGCTGTCACTGTGATCCTGGGCAAGTATTGTGGCCACTCTGGGCCTCCCTGAACCTCTCCTCCTCCCTGGGGATGGTATTCCTGTCAGTCTTCACTACGGAGGCCCAGTGCCTCGAATGTGGCAGGGGCTCAATAAATATTTGTTGAACGAGTAAATGAATGAGAATGTCAGCATGGGTGGAGGCAGCATGATGTTGTGCAAAGAGCATGTATACTCTTTGTGGTTACCTCTACTTTATTAGATCATAGGATATAATATTTCAGAATTTGTTGGGAAAGTTACTTGGGATAATCTATATAAAGTTAAAGGAAACAGTCTTTGGAAAAGGGCTTTGTAAACTGTAAAGTGCTGTGTGAATGGTATTAAATACGTTCCCATTTATCGAGGAGCATATGCTCAGGGATGCTGAGGGAAGCACTAAACAGGATTTATCTTCTTTGTCTGATTTAATCCACATAGGAAGTCAATATGAGAAGAGCTATTATTTATCTCCGTTTTACAGATAGGGAAACTGAGGCTTACGTTAATAGATTGTTGAGGGTCATGTGGCTGTATAAAGTCTGCTGAGTCTTTCCTTCAGTTTGGAAAAGCTGATGGGGCTTCTGTGTCTTTTCACCTGCAAGGGCTGAAGAGAAAGACCTCTTTCATGCCTCAGAGCCAGCTGTTCCTGCCTGGCCTCGCTGGGCTGGTCCTCGGTCTAGCAGGTTCCAGAAAGGAAATGATCCCCTGATGTTTCCACTTGGAAAGGCGTTTTTGATCCATAGCAAACTTCTTTTAAAGCAGTAGGCTCTTCGTCCTGTCAGACTCAACCCTCGTCTTTATTATAAATATTTTTTAACTCTCTGTTCACAATCCTGAAGTGACATTCATAGATAATATAACCTCCCCACACACCCATAATGTTAAGAAAATTCAGTGTAATGTCATAACTGAACTATAAAAAAGAACGAAGGCAAAGTAGTTTATGATCAATTCCAGGCAGGCACCCTGCTCTGGATGCCATACTGAAGTGATTAGGTGCTTGTCATTTGCTACCTCCAATGCAGCTGAAAACAGGCAAGTGGTATCGGTGACTGGGGTAGCACAGGCTGGTGCTGTTGCCAGTGACATGATTTTCCAAAGAAACTCTTTGGAAAGAAACTCTTGGAATTCTGAACGAAACAGAGAACAGTCTTTCCTTGATTTATGTACCCAGTGCATTTCTGAAAAATAAAGTGTCTATTATAGCTAAGTAGAATTACATTATATTCATGCGTAAAATAAGTTAGTCCTAGGTTCTGAAAAACAAGGTTTTAATTTCCATGACTAAATGGAGAGATAATGCTTCACGATGCAGGACAGCCCCGTGCACCAGCATCCCTGGTCTCTGCCCTCTAAGTGTAGTAATGCTCACCCTGCCCCCAGCAGTGTACCTGGCAAAACCATCTCCAACACATCACCTAACTGGCCCTCTGCAGGGGCGTTATCACCACCATCGGGTACCTGTGGATCGGAGCTTGCCAATCTGCATCGCATTCTCCCCTCCCTCCCCACACCCGATAAGTTATGTTTTAGGGAAAAGACGATGCTGTTTTGCCAGTTCCTTACATGATTACTAAGCAGAGCTATCTCAGATATCATGGCAGAAATTTGGGGGTAACTTTGAGATTCTGGGAAGATGCTTGCTAGTCAATTTCCACTAAAAACTGCTGCTTTAAGAAGACCCTTTCTATCATGTCTCAATCTGCTTCAGATTGTGCAGCTGTTTTTATCATAAATACCGTATTTTAAAAATACCTTTGTAAAATCCTCACTATTCCCTGGGTTTGCTTAAAAGGGTGAACACTTACTGGGGGTGATGATGGTACAGGCTTTGTACTAGGTATCTGCATGAGGGCCCTGGAATGTATCATTATTCTACTTTACAGACAAAAATCCCGAGATTCAGTGAGTTTAAGCGACTGGCTCGAGATCACCCAGTAAGTGGTGTAAGTGGTCTCAAAGCCAGGTGCGATTCACTCCAAACCTATGCCTTTGCTCCAGTGGAACCAGGCTCCTGCATTAGTTCTGGATACACCATACACTTTTACCTGTGAGGTGGAAATCCCATGTCTGAGGTCTTTCTCCTCAGTCAGTATATAAGAATGGGGTGAAGAAGTAAAGACAATTGCAGATTCTTTGACATTTCTCCATGGAGATGTGGGATCTAATCCCCCTCTCCTTGACTCTGGGTGTCCTAAGTGACTTGCTTGGCTCATAGGATGTGGCAGAAGTGACATTCCAGGGCTGACATAAGAAGCCTTGCAGCTCCACCCAGGATTCTTAGAATGCTTGCTCTTGGAGCTCTGAGCCACCACATAAGAAATGTGACTACCCTAAAGCTGCTATGTGAGAAGCCAAAGATCCATGGAGAATCCCTGGAAGATGAGATAACGGGGGAGGGTGGGAGGGGGGAGAAAGAGGCAGGAAACACAAAACCACTAGACGTGTGAGTAAAGAAACCGTCTTGGAAGTGGACCCTTCCATCCCAGCCTCCCTAGCGGATGCTCAGAGACAAACTGCCCAGTCCAGCCTTTCCTGAATTCCTGACCCACAAATGGTGAGACATAATAAGCCACTAAGTCTGGAATAGTTTGAAATATAGCAACTGGCAACTGGAACTGATAGTAAGGGCATTCTTTCTGTTGCACTGTGTTTTGTGGATTATTTTTCATGCCTGAGAGAGAAGGAATGTCCACCCGAAAAGGAAGGGGAAGAGTCACTTTAAAAAAGTAGTTAATCTCCATTTGCTATGGACTGAAATGACAGACAGAAGTTTTGTTCCATATACAGTTACCGTCAGAAGTGCGTGTGTTTTCAGGAAGATTATTATTTTAATAGTGTGTATTTAATTTTACAGTAGTTTATATATATACATTTTTAACAAAAATACTTGATTTGAATTTATGAATGCAATATAAAGTTGAATTTAAAAATGTATTTATTTAAATAGGCCATTTAAAGATTTAGTGAGTATTAAGGAAATACAGTACAGGAAATGTATTAGGGTTCTCCAGAGAAACAAAATTGAAAGATAGATAGATAGATAGATGATAGATAGATAGATAGATAGATAGATAGATAGATAGATAGATAGATAGATAGATAGATAGGGATTTGCTATAAAGAATTGGCTCACATGATTACAGAGGCTGAGAAATTCCAAGATCTGTAGTCAGCAAGCTGGAGACCCCAGGGAACCAATGGTGTAGTTTCAGTTCAAAGGCAGGCAGACTTGAGACTCAAGAAGAGCTGATATTTCAGTTCCAGTCTGAAGGCAGAAAAAAAACTCATGTCCCAGCTTGAATGCCATCAAGCAGGATGAGTTCCCTTATACTCAAGCTTTTTGTTCTATTCAGGCCTTCAACTGATGAGGTCCACGCATATTTGGGAAGGCAATCTGCTTTACTCAGTCTGCTGATTTAAATGTTAATCTCATCCAAAACACCATTATAGACACACTCAGAATAATGTTTGACCAAATATCTGGGCATTCCATGGTCCAGTCAAGTTGATACATAAAACTAACCATCATTGTAGGTGTCCATACATGACAAATATTGCAAATGTGGACCTAAGGATATGAAGTTTGGTAAGCACTCCTTTAAGCCCTAGGCCGTCCCTGACTCTGGTCCAAGGGTTGGTAGCTGAGATCATGGGTGGTATTGCTCAGTTCAAAGGGACTATGATGCTCCGAGTTCTTTCCATGATGCCTCCTGAGAAAATTATTCTTTGGCTTTCGAGCTGCTTTTAGAGAATGTCCCTGTTGGTGATGCTAATTCTTGGGAAATTTGAGCCACTCTTCGAATTTCCAGCTGCACTCTCGGGAGTGGCCATTTCCCAGCATCCCACAGCTGGCTGCCATGGTTCCTGTCAGTGCTTTGAATGGCCCACAGTTCTGCAGCTGCAGTTCAGGCACCCTGCTGGCTCCCACACAGGATCATATGTCACAACAAGCTTGGTCTTCTAATGAGAGAATGTCTGCCCTTGAAGTCAGGGTCGTTTGGACACCCTGTCTCATTGTTTAATGTTAAGTATGGCTCAGTGGTGACAAAGAGCTCAGATGTGATGTATATAATATGATATCATAGGAGCTATGATTGGTCTATGTCTCATGGCCATGAAAACAGCTGGACATTTTCATGTCCCCCACTGGGCCCTGCTTGTTTGGATGACGGTGTGTGGCGCCATCAATTTTACTTGCCCACTATCCACTCTCTGTGAATTTGTGTCCAAACTGCCCCTAGAAGAAGGATAAAAATCATTAGAACAACAATTTTATCTGTGTGGCCTCTTTGACCTGAAGTGTCATTGCAAAACAGAAAGTCAGTGGTGGGCGCCTCACCGGGACTGAAGGAGACACAGCGTTTTCTTTGGTGGACGGCTTCTGATTTGGGGAGCCTACACCAAGTGCTGCAAATCATCACAACCAATTATTCCCTACCCTTGTCTTCAGCTGTCTGAGAGAGAGATGGAAGCCTCCACCGTGTATCAAGATGAGTTCACTGTAGGACTATAGAGGACTAGGGGCACGTTGATTCAGAAGTTATACGAGGAACAACAAGAAGCACAAAATGCAATAAAGAAAACAAGCACGTTCACAAAAACAAGCTGTATTATTTTGATTACATATTTATAGGATAAAAACAGCAGCGATCTGTATCTGTAATTGTTTGCTAGCGGTGCCATAATAAAATACTAGAGGTATTTAAACTGGGTAGCTTAAATAGTAGAAATTTATTTTCCAACAGTTCTGGAGCCTAGAAGTCCAAGATCAAGGTGTCAGTGATTTGTTTTTTCTTGAGACCTCTCTCTTTGGTTTGTAAGTGGTTACATTGCTATGTCTGCACACGGTCTTTCTTCTGTGTGCTTGCATCCCTGGTGTCTCTCCCTCTTCTTATAAGGACACCAGTCCTATTGGATCAGGGCCTCGCTCTTATGACCTCATTTAACCTTAACTGCCTCTTTAAAGGTTCTATCTCCAAATACATTGGGGGTTAAGCCTTCAACATATGAATTTGGGGTTCACAAAGCAGTGCACAACAGTGTTTATTTTAAAATTTCATCTGATAGCTTGCATATATTTTCCCTGTAAACTATCAATGGTAAATGGGCTATAATTTATAATGTTCTCTGATGACTTAGCAAACATCTATATTTCTTTGAATTTTAGGTAGGTCACATTTCTGCTGTAGCCACTCCAGATGGCCAGGGGATGTACTTTACAAAGGTTCCGACCCTCCTCTCAGGATAGAGGAGGTTGTCTGAGGTCTCCAAATTCTTTTAAAATGGCAACTAGAATCTTCTCCTACCTCCTCCTCCCCTAGAAGTGCAAGTTCACAAAACCCATAAAATGATGAAACTCACCAAGGAGGGTTGTACTGATAAGAGTCTAGACCCCAGAGCTTAGGCTTTGCTGACACGGCTCCCACTGTACATTCTACCTGTCCCAGTGGGACATAAGACAGTGGCAAGGAGACACTTTGTGCACCAATTGGGAGGGGGAGTCTTGAGGATACAGATTCTGTTTGAATGAAAATGTTAATTTTACTTGCATCCCTTTAATTAGATTTGTTGAATTTTTCAATCCGGGATTTCCCTCTAATTCTTGAGAGATTAATCTGTTAAAATGAATAATAGTTATTGTGGCCTGAATTTTAAAATTGATGTTCAAATGTATTGCATTGCTTCCCCATGACGTGTTTCACAAACTTCATTGCAAGGAGACGTTAAATGTCTTGCTTCAGGATCAATGACAGTAACAGGGTTAGGACAAAAACCTTGCCTTCTTGAATCTTAGGCCAGAACCATTGTCAGCTGGCCCATAAAGTTTTCCTAGAATCCTCAATTTGAGGATGAGAGATATGTGATGCTTGAGCATGGAGAAGTTCGAAAATACATTGTTTACCACGTGTAACTCAAACACTCTCCTTACTCATGTTGGATGATATGAATTGAATTTGACTCTGGCCTGTCACAGTTTTGATTGACATGCCAAGAATTGAGAGAAAGCACCAGGAGAGCTGCTTAGGCTCTTTAATGGTGTTCCTGGGGGCTTTGTTGGTGTCCTTCTTTATCCACATACCACCCAGTCTCCTGACTAAAGATTTCCAGTGAATTCTGGGCGCTGATATGACAGGCAGTGTGGAGAAGACCATATTGAGAAGAGCGAGAGTGAGTGCCCTTGGCTTTGGGCTCCTCACCTGATAGTGATGGCATCAAGATTGTCGTGTAAGCCTTCAGGACAGAGGCCGATGCCCAAAGCGGCTAGCACCAGGGCTTGGCTTTATTAGCCCAGAAATGGCCTCTGCCTGTTAACTGTCCCTTCCCCTGGGGCCCGGCATAGGGAGGTGCTCCTCATGTTTTCTGGGCAGATTAAGGATATATGGACAGACAGGGGGATGGGGTGATCACGTGAGAGAGTTCTGCACTCATAGACTTTTTTGGCTGGCTCCTGGGTTCCAGGTTGGAATTTCAAGTTTTAATGGACATCTCCACTACACGTTCCACAGGCATCCTACGCTCAACATTTCCAAAACCAGACTCATCGTTAACCCCCTTCCCCACATTTTTTCTTCTCCTTTATTCTGTCTTCATAAAAGCTGCCACTGCTTTCTCAGCTATATAAAATGATAGTTTCAGAAACTCAAACTTTCCTTCCATTTCAAACTGGAAACCAAGTGCTAATTGATGCTACTTCCAAAAGAGTTTCCTGCACTCCTCCGTTTCTCCCTCCACCTCTCTGCTGCCCTTGCTCAGGCTCTTCTTAGCACCCTTCACTTGGGCCATGGCCATGGCCTTCAGCCCTGCCTCTCGGCCCAGAGTTTCCTCCCTTCACCCACCTCATGCGCTGCGCCAAGGTCACCTTTGTAAGACGCAGATCCACTGTAGTCACTTAATTGCTTAAATATCTCAGGACGATTCTATTGCTTACATCAGTGATTGCCAAATGTTTGGACGGTATTCTCCATTATAAATAATTCCTTGAGTGCACATCTCATATACGTATATTCATAGATTATATACATACGACTATATTATTGCATTATACATATTATAAAACATATGCAAAAATAGAAATGAATAAGGTCACATGAGCCTTTTGCCCTCCTCCATACATTCTCAAAGCCTCTGTGGTTTTTCACTTTGTACTTTCGTTTCCTGAAATTCTCTTCCCTCAGTTCTCCAGGTGATGACATTTTGTGTGTCCTTGAAGACATCGCTTACGTGTCCTCCCCTTATCCTGATTCTCCATACAGACTTTCTCTGCGTCCCCTCTTTCTATGGTATGTAGATCTTTAACCTTCTCTTGTTGCATAACTGGAGAATATTTTGGGCAAAGACGAAGAAGGAAGGTTTCAGGATGTACGTCAGGTTGACATATGGAACAAAATTGTAATACTAACATCTTTCTTTCCTTGTCAAACATTCCAAAGAAGTGTTTTTTTTGTTTTGTTTCTTTTTTTCCCCCTCATTCAATTTTTCTATTACTAAGGGTAAAATAAATCTCCTGCAAATAAGTATGGAGGAGGCAGGCAGTCTGACAGACACAAAGAGGGAGGGGAGTGATTGAGGGGGACTGCAAAAGTAAACTTAATTCTGGTATCAAGCAATTAGGCTAATGTAATTTAGAAAAACGTCATGGGTGAAGTTTGTGTTTGTTTTCCCAGACTGTAATTAATTCATGGAAATGCCGTAGGTTGTTACATTTTAGTCAACGGATAATAGAACTGCTCTTTGAAATGAAAGCAGTGGCAACAACCTAGTCATTTTACGGTAGCATGAATGGAAGATAATTACAGTTTGAGAGAACGTTGTCTCCATCCAGAGCGAAAGCTTGTCTTGGGTGGGGGTGGGGGTGGGGTTGCTTTGAGCACAAATAGCAAAGTTTACATGTGCCTCGGGGAGATGGTTAAGCGTTTTCCTCGTATAGCCAAGGAGAGAGCTTAACTCATTTTTTTAGATATTCCAACCAGGGTCCTATAGGGAATTGTGATAATAAATATGACAATAACATTGTAATGAAACAAGAAGGGCTGACGCAGTGTTTTCTTAATTTGTGTTTAGCATTAGCAGGGAGCTTTGCAACCCCTGGACAGTGGAACAGGAGCATACTGGTTTGACTGTAGGCATTTTAATTACGGGACCTGGGGATATCTCTGTGCTGTGGCAGCCGAGTGAGACCTGGTCCCACAAAGCTTACCCAAGGCATGCTTTCCTCCTGGCCCTCAGCAGCCATTAAACAGTCTTACTGGAGGCAGGGGGCTGGGAGTGGGGAGGAAAAAGTTCCTTGGAAGAGGAGGACTCCTGGTGGGCTGGTGTCCAACACCAATTAGCTACTCTGGCTGTCAGCACTCAGAGCCCTTGTTTTAACAAAGTGGTGGCAAACACTGACAGAAATGGCTTAACCCCAAGATGGATCCCAAAGCATTTTTAAAAGGCTCTTTTTACCCTTATTACCTTTTCATAATTTGGCTTAAATACAATGCAGGAATAAAGACATTGTAAATCAAAAGCTGTTAGCACGCATGGCCCCTGAAATTTATGAGTATTAAGTAGAAAAAGCTTAGAAACATTTCACCAAATAATTTTCCAGTCCCCTAAGACACATTTCAATTTCCCTCTCTTTCCTCCCCATTGCTAATGAACATTTGCTGGCTGCCAGCTACTTATTGAACAGGAGCACCTGAGCCCCAGGGTGAGGGGAGCCAACTTTTGCCATTGGACAGGCTGATTGATTCTTATGGGGTGAAAAGCTCTGCCCAGCTACCAGCACCGTATGGACAAAGAGCCAGGAACCAAGAGAAAGATGTGGCCACTGCCCTCAAGTCAGTGATGTAGCCTTGAGAATGACAGTGTGTTTGCACCGAGCCTCCATCCCTACTTCTTTCACCTTTAGCCTGAGGTTGGAGGGTGCAGAGCTTCAGTGGCAGGTGGTGGGACTAAATGTAGGTAAGGGACTCACTGCTGGGCCAGGATGGGGACAAAATACTCAAAGGCAGCCACTTTCGTGATGGTTCAGGGAAGCAAGTGCTGGCTTTGGGAACCCAGTCTTGGAAGACAAGGTGCAGAGCAGTGGGCCCTTTAGAGGCCAGCACTAAGGAGTGGAACCACCCAGTTTATGCCCTGGATGGTGGTTATTGGGTCTCATTATGTTTGTGGAGAAGCAGAAACCAATTGGTGGTATTACTTTCATTTGTTAGTGAACTTGACAAATAATTATTGAACACCTCTGATGGGCTAATGGATGAGGAACATGGAATAACTTACTCTAGCCAGGCAAAGTCAGGCAAGTGTCCACAAGGTCCAGAAGTGGGTCTCCTGCCCTTTGAGGATCACTTCCAGGAAACCCCGCTGCCCTTCTCCCACCCAGAGCTTCTTCTCAGAGGGCCATTCAGGTCTGTATTAGTCCTCTGCTCCCTCGTGTTGGGGTTTAACTCTGTGTGTGCATGTGTGTGCGTCCATGTGTGTGTGTGTGTCTTCTCCTGATTTAGAGAAAACTCTGAGGGCAGCTGCTCCCTTGTACATGAGGCTCTGTGGTACAGCATCGGTGTCCAGGCAGCACAAGGTTTAAATCCCAGCCTTGCCACTGCCTAGGTGGCAAAATCACCTCTTTTCATCTCTCTGAGCCTCAGCTTTCCCACTGTTAAAATGCAGACAATAACACCTACAGCACAGGTTGCTATGAGGAGCAAATGAGCTAAGATGTGCCCAACGCTTTGTCTATTGCCTGGCCCACAGGGAGTACGCAATAAATTGAAGCTATTCAGGTTCTATCATTTAGCACATGGATTGTCGACTGAGCTCCTGCTCGTCTATTAGGAACAAAATCTCTTTTCGATTGTCTTTCCTTCTTGAGTTGAGAAGGGGCCCTCTAAGTTAAAAGTTGTCTGGGGAAAGTAGAGAAGGTAGTAGGGACAGCACCCTCTGTGGTGTCACCTGGCCCTGGGGTAAAATATCCTATTTTATTCAACAAGGGAAAAAAAGAGAGAAAGGGAAGGGCATTTCTTTAGACGTTCTTCAGAGGCTGATGGGGAATATAGAGATCTAGACCTCCCAACTGTGGCCTTCTCCCCGTGAATCCTGTGCTCTCGTGCTTCGATCCCCCACCAGTCCTGGTTCCCCTGGAGATAATGTCTGTCACTTTAAATGCCATCGTTCTTATCATAATTAGGAATATTATATTTCTGAATCAGGCTGATTTCTCATCAGGCCTCACTGCCCATATTACAGCTGCTATGTGCTCTTAGATCCGAGGACCCATAAAATAACTCACCACATATGTAAAACTTTACGTCACTCTTCACTTAGCTAAGCTGGAAAATTTATAGTTTAGAAGAACACACAGTCAAGTCGAAAATGTGACTTTGGCTGGGTCTGGGCATAACTGGGGTTTTCAGGTATAGTTTGGCAGCTTTCATCTAACAGAAACATCAAGGCCTATAAAATCAGTTCAGTGTCAAAGAGTTTTAAGGTGTTGCATTAAATATTCCTGCGTGGCTGCCATTCCTCGCCTTTTTAAAAATGAGGGTATAAAAATGGCAGGATGTGCTGCTTTCAAAAGGCCACAATCTCAATCTTTCTCACATTAGTGGGAATAAGCATGCTGTTAAACAAGATGGTATCCAATGTTTTCTCATTCATTTATACTTTCTGAATATCTATCAACATCCCTATATTTCAGGCACGGTCCTGGAATACATAGAAAAGTAAGATGTGGTCCTAGTCTTCACAGAGCGGATGGTGTATTAGAGGGGCTGGCAACGTTTTCTGAGAAGGGCCAGATAGCAAATATTTAGGTTTGGGGGTCATATGGTTTTGATTGTAGCACCCTCAACAGTGATTCCATGCCTTTTCCACACCCCTCAAACCTCCAGTCACCCCTTCCTCCCTTAAGGCTACTAACACCTTTCTCTTCTCCCTACACACATCATCTCCCTGCCTATAAGACAGGTAGTAATATCTATAGCACAGGCTGATTGTGAGGATAAACTCAGTTGGCATGTGCAAAGCCTTCACTCATGCTCTAGCTGCCACTTGAAAATGTTAATCTCCCTCCCTCCTTTCCTTCCCGATGAATCTGCGAAAGTAAAACCCCTCCTCTTCTTCCAGGCTAACCCACCTACCTGTGTCCCCCTCCAACCCAAACATCTTTCCCAAGACCTTTATCCACTTAGCTCTTTCGACAATCGACCTTTTCCTCTTCCTTGGTACCCCTCTGCCTACAAACACACGTAGGTCTCCTCTATTTAAAAGAAGGATTTAAAGAAGAAGAATGTGAAGAAGGAGGAGGAACCTCAATGTGATCTTACACTCACACTCGCCTCCAGCTACCGTTCTTATTCCCTTTTATCTAATTGACCTCCAACTGCCTTCACTTTCCCATAATCTCTCTTGGTTAATTTCTGTTTCTTCCCTATGTTTTTCCTTCTCAGAGACATACTGTGCTGTGGAAAAGGAGGGCTTTAGGGTCAAGCGCACATCTCCACATTACCATTTGTAGTGTCACAGACCCTGTGCAACCTACACGGCGCCAAAGATCCTCATCTATAGAATGGGAACAATGAGCCCTCCCTCCGGAGGGAATTGTGGGAATCCAACCAGGTGATCAATGAGAGGCACTGTGTCAGGGCTGGGCATGTGGCAGTGCCACTTGATAAATCCTTGTTCTCTTTCTCTTCCACAAGCTGCCTCTGTCCTCCGGGAAGTTGGGAGTGGGTAGATAGGGGCTGTTGATTGTTCCAAAAGTATCTGATACAGTCTTCTGAGGTAGGAAAATATGCCTTGACTTTTCTATTTTTGCATCTTTGTTAAGGCTTGGAAAAAACGTTAATGTGGGATTCTGGTCATGTGAAAATAGATAGTTGCTCGATTAATTAATTGATCTACTCAGCATATACTTTTGCAGCATCGGCTTTACGTTCAACCCTGTGAAAGGCCTGAGGGATACCAAGGTAGTTCCTGCAGGAGCCAGGCAAGTCCACGTAATTCCTGTGCACTGAGAGTGAGCTGTGGGAGGAGTACCCACAAAGTGCCTGGGAATGCGGGAAGGGAGTGGCCCTCTGCTGGACGAGGTGAGGAGGGAGTCTTGCCAGGGAAATGCCCTCGGAATCATCCAGAATTATGACTTTGAGTGCACCAGGGCCAGCGGGGAGGTGGGAAGGGACTCCAGGGAGCTGAAGTACGCTGTCTCTGGATCACTGGGAGTATACTCTGCATCTGGATTGCAGAGGGGTAAAGTGAGAAAGACAGGCTGAAGGTGAGAGTCTCACCTAAACCTCCTCTAGAAGTACCAAGACTTATTTTTCCATATGGAGGGGAGAGTGGACTCCCCATGTAAATCCAGAAGATAGAGGTAAGGCCAGGGCAGAGAAGTCTCTGGGAGGCAGAGTTCAGCTCAAGATTAGGAAGAAGTCAAAATTGCAGTCATGTCCAGCAACAGAGCTGGCTTCCACCTCCCACATGTGCAAGCAGGAACCAAGGCATGTGGGGACAGTGAACATGGAGGTGATGCTCCTATGCCAAATATAGAAATAACTCATAAATAGGATGAGGAGGAGAGATGAATTTGACTCCCAGCCCATGCCCCACCCTCAACCCCACTGGGTGGCCTGTGCTGGTTCTCATGACACAGGCTGGGGAGGGAGCAGGGCCTCTCCCAGATAAAGGCTAGGCGTCCTGCTCAGCTCTGGACTGCCTTGAGAACCCCAGTTTTACCACACTATTTCCTTCAAGGGATGAGAAAAAAAATGAGACAACAGGATAATGTCTTCTGCTAACAGGAGAAGCTTGGAGAGCTAGCTAATTAAAATTAAATGGATGTGTGTATCTCTGCATGTGTGTTTATACACACACATATATATATATACACATATATACCTAGATATACAATAAAGTAGTGTGTTTTGATTCCGTATATTAGGTCTACTTGTAATGCTTAAACAACACATTACAATTTGAATCTGGTCCACGTTCTCTCCTGTATCCTCTGGACTTTCCTTTGGCATCCTGCATCTGAAAGGCTGAAATTAAAATTGAAGAATGGAGCCCTGGACTATCTTGCCTTCCCATGGGGCCTGGCCTTGGAACAATGTGGGCATTCTGCCAGGACTTAATTTTGTAGCAAGCTGTTGAGGGTTATTTATTTATTTTTTAATTATTTTTTTTCAAGTTACACAAGTTGTACCCACACATATTCATGTTTAAAATGAAAATTAGTAAATTAGTACAGAATCCACGTAGCTATGTTCTCAACACAGCAACTAGAGTGAGCCTTTAAAAATGTGTCAGATCACTTCTCTGCTCAGCTCAGAAACGCCCGGTGCCTCTGCATCTCGCTCAGAGAAAGAACCGGTACTCATAAGTGGCCTACGGGGCATAGAATGCTCTGGTCTCCCATTCTCTCTTTTACCTCATTGCCCACTCCTCTCCTCAGTCACTCTATGCCCAATTTCCTAGCTTCCGTACTGTCCTCATACCCCCCACAAGGCTTTGGCACTTGCTGTTTTCTCTGCTTGAACACTCGTCTCTCACAAAGCCCCATGGCTCACTCCCCAAGTTCCTTGAAGTCTCTCTGCTCAAGCATTCCTTAATGAGAGAGGCTTTCTCAGACCATCAATAAAAAATAGCACCCTCACTGCTATCAGTTATCTCCCTTAATTTAGTTTTATAACATTTACTATCACCTGGGTTATTATGTATTTGCTTGTCTGTTTATTTATTGTCTGTCTCTCTTCGGTGGAATTTAAATTCCACGAAATGAAGTGACTTTTTGTTGTTGTTCATACTATATTCTTAGTGCCCAGAACATTGGCACGTAGTAGGTACTTGAGCACCTAATATTTGTTGAATAAATAAATGAATCAATGAAAATTACAATAAAAAGTAAGACTTTCTCTCTCTACCCTCTAATGTGCTCACCCATTCCCATTCCACATTTCTCAATTCTTGGCCCTGTAACAGTGTATCCCTCTAAAACTTTTCTTTGCATATGCAAGAATACCTAGAGGCTTCTGATTCCAATTAGGATATAGAGCACGAAAGATTTTTGGTCATGAGGAGCAACAAGAATAACCTGGAAAAACAAAATCATTCTTTTCTATGGGATTAACAAAAAGTAATAGATATGGAGAAACCCTGATGAACTATATTCCAGAGAGAAATGAGGCCTTCCTAGGTGTAGCAGAGAACAGTAGCTTCTACACCTGGGGAGTGGGCAGGTATAGGTAGATGTAGGAGCGAGGATCTCCCGAAGGAGATGCCCTGTGAACCATCTGGGAGGCTGACTTTGAGTGTACCAGGCCAGAGAAGGGAGATTGAGAAAAGATTGCAGGAGTTGGGAATAGTGTGTGCAAAGATAATACTGCCTGGGGACCAGTGAAATTATGACCTGGGACTGCAATGGAGGAGTGGGCCTGCAAATGACAGAGAATTTACAAGGAGAGATAAGTCGCGCTTTATACAACAGTGCGTGCTGGTAGGAGAGACTGGAATCTGAAAAACCCTGGGGTTTAGTCAGAAGATACAACTCACACCAGAAATTTGAATAGAGAAGATTTCATATAAAGAATTGCTAACTACATAAAAAGTGGTTAACTACTCAAAGAGGTAAAGGAGAGCTCTAAAGTAGTAATCGCAGAGAGCAGTGACTACCCCTATAGCTGAAGGAAAAGTAAATAATGAAGAAACTTAGAAACTAAAGAAGGGGCCCCTGCAAGGCTGACATTCGGACCTCTGTGGAGACAGTGTGTTGACACACATTGGAGAGCACTTGCTGCTGGACCAAAGAACCGCCCTCCTCCAGGCAACTCTGCCAGGACCCCTGCATGCTGATCTACTTGCCACCAAGTAGAAAAACAAAACACTGAAAGAAGAAAAAGCCCCTTCTTTCTCTTCCAGGTTTGCAGTGTCTCTCCAATGCCCTCTGTTGACAGGGCCCAACACCCAGCCAACTGGCTATGGAGAAATATCGTCTGCAGAATCCAGCCCCAGTATCACAGCGTAGAGTAAAGAAAGGTGCGTTTGTTGCTGACAAGCAATAAATTAATAAGTGGCACAAAAATACATACATAAAAAACCCAATAAATTCATCTCCCCCTTTCTGAATTTAGCGTCAGTGGATGAGGGGCTGGTAGGCAGGGAAAAGTTATGTAGTTTCAAACATCCTCCTGGTTTTTGGATTCTGGGGCCCTGTAAGAGGTGAATTCAAAGGTAAACACAAAATTGAGGAAACCAGTTGGGAGTTGGGCAAATCACAGGTAAACTTGATCTGAATAAAGCTACAGCTCAGCACCAGCTCAGTTAGATTCTAGGTAAACCTGAATAACCACCTGACAGGAAAGGGCTTGCAACTCTGGGAAATAAAACTAAGTAAAAAATCATGTTCCATTCTCCACTGTTTTTCTGTACACAATTCCTGGAGTACAATTTAAAAGAGGGAGAAAGATGTAAAGAAGCAGGAAAATTTACTCATGATCATGAAAAAATATAGATGATAGGAATATATCCACAAGTGGGCCAGATATATTATCAGATAAGTACTTTAAAATAATTATTATAAATATATCAGATAATATAAAGAAAAGAGATGTGTATTTCAGAAGAGAAATGGCAACTCTAAAAATACATAAAAACTAGTAAAAGCTGAAATTCTAGAATTGAAAAATAAAATATAAGACAAAACATTTCTGAGAAAAACTAAAGAAGACATAAATAAGTGGAGACATATACTCTGTGTATGGGTTGTATGACCCAATATTGATAAAATGTCAATTCTCCCCAAATTGATTGCTAGAGTCAATGTATTCCCAATAAAAACATCAGCAGGTTTATTGCACTTCTATGGAAATTCAAATGTAAATTATGAAATAATTCTGGGAAAGGAAAATAAAGTTGGAGGACTCACACTATTTCATTTTAAGGCTTACTATAAAGTAAACATAAGAGTTTGGTATTTAAATAAGTATAGACAAATGCATCAATGAAATAGAATAAAAGGTCCAGAAACAGACTCAAATTCATATGGTTAACTGATTTTGACAAAAGCCCCAAAGCAGTTCAATGGAGAGAGAAAACTCTTTTCGGCAAACTGTGTTGGGATGATTGACTATAGCTGTGTGTGGGAAGAATGAATCTTGAACCTTATCTCATACCATACACAATAATTAATTTGAGATGAATTATATACCTTAAACTATAATAGGTAAAACCACAGAGCTTCATAATTAGAAAAAAACAGAAGAGTATCTTCATGATCTTGGGATAGAAAATGTGTTCTTGGAGAGGCTGCAAACACACTAATCATAAAACAAGAGGTTGCTATATTAAACTTCATTTTAAAAAAACTTTGCTCATTAAAAAACACTAGTTAGATATGGGAGGTGAACACACAGTGTAAATATATATATATACTTTACTGTTAAAGTATACAGCTAAAACTTATAGAATTTCATTAACCAATGTCACCATAAAAAAATTAATTAATTAAAAAAAAAACACTAGAGAATGAATAGTCAAGCTATAGACTGGGAGAGTTTTGCAGTTACATGTATTTGACAAAGAATTTGTATCCAAAATATATAAAGAACTCCTATAGGGCAATAATAAAAAAAGGCAAACAACCCAATAAATATTTGGGCAAAAGACTTGAACAGTCACTTCAAACAGAAGGTATACAAACATACACATAAAGAGATGCTCATCAACATTCTATGCATCTAGAAAATGCTAATTAAATTCCATCCATTGGACTGACAGTACCCATATTGATGAGAATATGGAGCAACTGGTCCTCTTTTACACTGGTGCAGTGAGGACGATACAACCACTGGAAAATTGTTTGGCAGTTCCTTATAAAATTAAACACTAATCTCCCTTATGACCCAACAATTCTACTCTTGGGTATTTACCCAAGAAAAGAAAAACATATGTCCACGAAAGACTTGTACATGAATGTTTCTAGCAGATTTATTCAAAGTATCAAAACTGGAAGCAATCCAAATGTCTATCAACAGGTGAAAGGATTAACAGATTGTGGTGTATTCATACAATGGGATACTACTCAGCAACAAAAAGAAATGAATTACCGATGTATGCAAAAATATGTTTATGAGCTAATGAAGAAGCCAGATGCAAAGAGTATATATCATATGATCTACATATACGAAGTGCACGAACAAAAAAACTAATCTATGGTGATAGAAATCAGAATACTGGTTGCTTTTGGAGGAGTGGGGCTGACTGGAAAGAGGCATAAGTGAACTTTCTAAGATGATGAAAATATTTTATATTTTGATTGAAGTATGAATTACACTGGTGTGTCAAAACTCACTAAATTACACCGTTAAGACCTGTGCATTTCACTATATGTAAATTGTACCTCAATTAAAAAATTTTTTTATTTAGAAAATATAAATTTAAATGAAAAAACTTCACAAATTAGCCTGAGGGTAAATAATTATGGTAATATTACAAGAAGGGCTTTCAGATTTTCTTTGTATTCCCAGAAGGTATAGAAAGAAAAATTCCTTAAATTATAGCAAAAGGCTTCTATAGAAATTCATATTCAAGTTAACACACCACTCTAGCTGGTAAGATAAAAGGCAGTATTTCCCCAAACTGAAAGGTTGATGTATACTACTTGTACTGGATTGAACAATGTCCTCCCAAAATTCATGTCTATCTGGAACCTCAGAGTGTGACTTTAATTGGAAATAGGATCTTTTTAGATGTTATTAGTTAGGATGACGTTATATTGGATTAGGGTGGGTTGAAGATCCAATGACTAGTGTAACTATAAGAAGGCCATATGGAGATACAGAGACCACAGAGAGTGGTGAAGACCATGTGACAATGCAGGAAGAGATTAGAGTGATGTAGCTTTGGCCAAGGAATGCCAAGGATTGCTGGCAACCACCAGAAGCTAGAAAAAGGCAGGAAACAGATTCTCAGATTCTCCCTCAGGGCCCTAAGAAGGAACCAACCCTGCCTGACACCTCAATTTCAGACTTCTGGTCTCCTGAACTGTGAGAGATAGATTTCTGTTGTTCTAAGCCACCAAGTTCGTGCCAATTAGTTATGACAGCACTAGGAAGCTAATATACTACTCAACTAGGTTATCAAAAAATAAAGTTTTAAGTATTCAACCATCTGTCTGGGGTACTCGAGTAGATTTTAATTGATAAACTAAACAAAATGTATTTTAAAAATATATGCCTTTTCTTGTATACATTTGTATAACATACAAATGGGATATACATACCTACTCTTTGGCTACTTTCTGTTCTTGTTTTCTAATAGAACAATAAATCCTGGAGACAGTTCTCTATTTGCGCACAGAGGAGCCTGCTTGTACCCCTCTGGGGTACTCTGGGAGCAGGGAGCAGTTAGTCTTTCTAAAGACTGTACCATATTCCAGAATATGGATTTCCCATGATTTATTTTGCCAGTCCAGTTCAATTAGAGGAAGGCTTATTAAATGCCTCATCCTGGGCGCTTCAATTTAAATCTGTTCAGTTCCACCCAATCCAGTGCAAACCAATTCAACAATCATTTACTGAGTGTCTTCTTTGTGCCAGTCATTCTGCTGTGATTACATCTTTGGTTTCATCTTAATTGATTACTTCTGCCCCTCAGGTCTCATAGCAAAGATACTTCTTAAAAATGTATTACGAAATATAACAAGAAACTGATAATAAGACCATAGTAAAAAGAGACTGATGTTTGGGACGGATGAAACATTTTTATTTTCCTATACTGACCTTTGTATTTTGATAGGCTCTAATGTCCTTACTTAACTGGGCTTCTTAAATTTGGGATTTGCACCCCCGATAGAAAGGTGCAACTCATCCTGCAAAGAAGTGACAGAAGAGATAAAAGCAGAAAAAATGGGACCCCGTCTGGTTCACAGTGAGAAAGACACCCTCCTAGAAGCAGGAAGGAGGGGCCCAAAAATGTCCTGTCCTGCAATTGTTCAGCTCGTGTTAAGCATTCATTTGTCCAATATGTTTCCCAGTTATTAGTTCTATGTTTCATGCGCGTGCAGGGGTTTCCTGTAGAATAAATAGCCACTGGCTGTAATACATGCTATCCATCAGTTCTTCTTGCTGCTAATGTGAGGAAGCACGTTAACCACTGCTTTCCCGCCTTTGAGTTAGACTGATTTTAGGTAATGAGAATTCTGAGTTATCATTCTTTTAACTAATAATGTAATTTAAATTCTTGATGCAGTGTGAGAGTGGACCACACAGGTGCCTACTATGTCCTGGCTCTGCCTTGTGGTGCTGCTTGGAATAATTTGTCCTTTTTCCAGGCTAAATGTCCTTAATTATTTCAACTGTTCCACAAAGGAAAGTTTCCACATACCCTGCTCCTCTTCTTTTGAGTTTAATATTTACATTAATTCTTGCCGTCAGAAACAAGTGTAAAATTCCAGATGTTCCACAAACAATGGGGTTATTTTTTCCCTTGAGCTGGGCACTCTACAGTCTATATTCCCATGAGCTTTTTGATAACATGGCCTACATCACAGTCTAAAGAAGACTTGTCATTAACTAAAATTCCTAGATCTTTTTCACCCAGGAAACCTGTCTCTCCTGTATATCTGTGAATGATATATCAGCTATTCTATCTTTAAAATTTTTCATTTGATTGCTTTGGTCCATCCAACTAAAATTTTTTGCATCTTAATTCTGTAATCTGTAGCATTAGCTGTCTTTCCCAGACTTGCGTCATCTGCTTATTTGATAGGATTGCCTTCCAAATCTTCATACATGTCAGCAGGGAGAACATAACTAAAACTAGAGACCTGTGGCATGCCACTAGAGACAACCTGCACATCGGCACTGTCATTAGTCATGCAATTTGGAACCTGTGTGGTGTCTCAATAGTTAGGATTCTACCCCAAAGTAACACCCTTCTGCTCACATTCACTATCTGATCCACGAAATAATCTTGGGAAATTCTGCCAAATACGTTGCAGTAACAAGACAGCTCATGATTATAGTCTTCCTCTGATTTCCAAACTAATTCTGATTGGCCCACCTCTCCCGCCAAGTAAATCTAGTTAAGATAAGCCTTAAACTTTCAGGGACTTTTTCTCCTGGGAGCCAATGTTTCCCATATTAGTGATTACCACATTCTTTAGCAAGAGCTTATTTATTTGTTTAATAATCAGTTTCATAACTGATTATTCAGTCAGAATCCAACCTTTTTTGAAAATTTGGGTAAAATATGCTCCTCTGCCCTGCTTAGTACTTTTTCTCCTTTCCATGATTTCTCAGAAATGTTCCACAGTGGCTCTGAGACCCCATCTGTAAACACCTGCTGTGCTCGAGGGGTATTTTGCCTGAGCTCGGAGAAGTTTGAGCTCACTAAAGTGATGAGCAGCTGTCACCTCTGGCAGGCATTTCTTCTCTTGTCATGTGTTCTGCCACCTCCAGTTTGAGATCCTTCCCCTTTATGCAGCAAACAGAAACAAATAGTCCCTTAGTCCAGCTGGTAGGCTAATTCCATCCTTGATATTGGTCTGAAAAATAAAAATTTGCCCCACAACGCATTCCTGTATTCTGTAGTGCTCTTTGTGACCCACAGCACGTTCTGCACTTCGACCAAGACTTGCCTTCCCGTTTCCTGCAGTAAGGGGGCAAAGTTTGTCCTAGACCAGGCACAACTGCGGCTGCAGGTACTCTTCCACTTGTGCTTGTCTTGACACTCTTTTGTATCTCCAGGGCCTGGCACAAGTGCCTTGCACCTAGTAAGTGTTCAGTGAATATTCATATAGCTGCAGATTTTTAATAGGTAAACTTTGAAAGCTGGTAAATAATTGGTTTCACTGCTATTGCATGGTCTCAGGGGACCTTTAACAAGGGAGAAGATCTGGAAAATTATCCAGGAAACTTGCTTGCTGACTGCTAACCCACTGGAGAGAGAACAAGACAAAGGAGCCATTATTTTTCCCTTTTTTGACCTTTCATTTAGCCACCAAGAAGTGGAAAGCCACAATTGGATCACTGTATCATTCCTCCCCTTCCTTTCTTTTTATGAGCCAATCAAATCATATTTGCTGAGGATTCACTGTATGTGAGGCCCCGAGAAGTCACATAAGCTTTTACCCAGCCCAGATATGGAATTAATAACATTGATGACTTGTCTCAGGGTGTGTACGAGGCTTCTGGACCTTTTGGTAGTCAGCTTTCAAAATGCAACGTCTCGCAGCCAGAGACAAAAGCCCTGGGAGATGACACTTCTTAGGTCTCAGCAGCTAACTTCTTGTTATCCAGGTGCTTGTGGAGAGAGGCTGGGCTTGGCATCGGCTGTGCAACCTGTGGCAAGGCAGGGAGCCTTTCTGAGACATTATCTCTGTAGATTTAAAGATTCTTCATCTGTATAATGAAGGTACCTAATAATACTTGCCTTAGAGGCTTGTAATGACAATTGAACAAAGTAACATATGTATATCTACATGCTCCATTAGTTCATTTATCTATTCATCCACATTTGTTGCCTTGTTGGTCCTGTGAGCTGGGCCCTGTGCTATAACTGTGTCTCCTATGGACCACCTCTGAAGTGAGAGGACACAAGTGTGAGAGAAATCACTAATGAGGGCTGGAAGGATTGAGGATCCTGCCTCAAAGATGGGATGCTCTGAGTGGGGAGGGGTTTGTTCGAGGAAGACCCGAAGATAAACTTAGCTGTTCTGCCGTGGGCTGGCAGGACAGCCTGGTCCACAGAGGTTCTGTCTTCGTGGTTATTGGCCAGCCCTCCTTGGGATTGAGTGCGTACTGTGAGTGCTTCTCCCTCTCAAGTGAACTGCAAGTGCCACCAAGGGAGAGCCATCTGGGAGACTGAGACTGAGAAGCTTTGTATTGGCAACATGAGCATGGAGAATTCAGCTCTACAACATCCCAGTGAGACACCCCGGAAGGGGGCGTGAGTGTGTGTGCGTGCGTGTGTGTGTGTGTGTGTGCGTGCGCGTGTGCATGTGTGTGTGATAGGGGATGCAAGCTGGAACTTGAGGAGACATGATGACCCGTAGGTGGTCTGCTTTTCTTCCCTTCTCCTGAGAGTGGCTGGGTTCATCTTCATGTCCCCAGTGGGTTCTGCATAAGGACAGGCACACAATAGGTGCCCAGATAATATTTTTGAATGATCAAAGGGATGCATAAGGGGATAAAAGTTCATTGCTGGCCAGTGCTACCCTTTTGAGGCTAAGAATGTCTTTTTTTGGCCCTGGCCTTTCAGTATTATAAGACCTGCGGGGCCACCAGGCTGTGCAAGGGTGGCCATCGGGATCGCTGGTCAGAGAAGTAGTGATGCCCCCCATGTCCTTGGTGGGTTGATGCTGTGATTGCACCTAACAGGACAACTGAGAAGTCTTGTGACCCTCAGTGATCAGAAGCAAATTAGGACTGCGTTTGGTTTTCCTTCCTTTAAGTTAGAAAAACAAACACAGAGGAACGTCTTCCTGTACTCCTCGTTCCAATCCCTCCCTCCCTTCACCCACTCTATTTCCAGACCCGGTGATAGTTTGCATTTCTAATATTTGAAGATACTGGGGTCTTTGTGAAATAAGTGGTGGGGGCGGGGGGGGGCATGTGTCAGTGTGCAGCAACTGCCTGTATAGATGATGGATGGTGACAGTGCCAGGTACCAAGTACCCTGCCTTTCCCCTCAGCCTCACAGCTTTCTAGAGAGCTCTGATGCCAGGGTGTCAGTAACCGCTTCCCCCTGTGAGGTGGGTATCATCTAGCCAGAAGACAAGACTACTGTGATGCTCTGCAGAAAGGGATTTGGAGCGTGGCGTTCTCTGGATTGATTTGGGTGTATTTGTTCAGCTTAGTAAATGAAAATAAATGATTTTTGTTGTGTGTTGTCTTTGGGGGACCTGCAAACAAGTTGATTGGAAAATAGAGTTCCTATTGACTGTCTGTTCTTCGCAGAGGAAACAAAAGATAAGAATCATTTGTCTGGGAAGAGCAGTAATTTATATCACACGGGCTTTACAGATAACGATGGGCTCTCATGGTCATTTTCTCATCGGATCATCAAGGCAGCTTGGTAATGTGACCGTGACAAGAACTGGTGTCTCTATTTGGCAGGTCAAGGCACTGATACCCAAGAGTCACACTGCTGTTCTACTTACTTATCACTGAGAGTCAAAGCCAGCTCTCCCGATCCTTACTTGCTGGCCCCTGAACACTTTCTCTTCCCACTGGCCCCTTGACCACAGAAACATGATCTTTGTCTATTGGAAGAGCAAAGATTTCAGCTAACGAACACGGAAAAACAAAATCAGTTTCAAGATAACTATGCACTTGCTCTTGACTTTCACCTCTTAAATGCATCTCTCCATGACTTGCACAAGAGGGGAGGGCATTGAGTCCTGATTGTTTTCTGCTGACTGCTCCAAGGTGGCGTATCTTTCTTAGACAGTGAGTTTTTTGAGGGCAAACATTGAGTTGCTATGTCTCAATACATAGTGCCAGCAGAGTGCCTTAGATACTTCAACATTTTGCAAAGAGTATCGTAATGAAGATATCATAGTTACATATTTCTCAACTTCATTTTGAACAACTGTGTTCCTGAAAATTTGAGTAAAAATGTTTGCTTTGGAAACATTGCTGCCTAAAAAAGCCTGTGTGAATCCTTGAAGAATTCACAAATCCCCAAGACTGGTGAATGGATTTGCACCATGCAAGGCATTGATTTAGAGAGTTGTGATTTGTGTTATCTGAATCTTGTTGTTTTAATGTTAAAGCTTTAACCCTTTTTCTTAGCAAAGTATTTTAAAGGAATCTAGGTGTACGATTGGTGTATATTACAAAAAAATCATCTCGAAAAGAGTTTCTTTGTAGATAAGATTGAACCAGAAACAACCCAAACACCAAGCCACCAGTGCTTTCTCAAAATTAAATGTAAAGTATAAATAGAGAACAAAACAGGAAATAGTGGTTTGCAAAAAAAGAAATACTTGTACCTGCCCTAAAAAGTGCCATTCCTTAAAGTGTACAATGCGAGTTTAGAGACTGATAGAGAGTCATTGACTCCACCTCTCAGCAGAGACAAGTGTCTTCCAGCAGGCGTTGCCTTACTACTCCCCGCAATATTCTTTAATAACCTTTAAAAAATTTGGACCGTGCTGTATGTCATAGGCACTCATTACATAAGTGTACTCTTCTATCCATCCAGTCATCATGAGGTCAGTGAGTTGATTGAGTTGCCTTATATCACCTAAGCTTTTTGCTGTGTCAGTGCCATCTCTTTGTATCCTATAAGGACTTGGGAGATATGGCTTGCAGGGTTATGTTTCCCTCCTGTACTTCCTAACCAGCTCCGTTGCAGGTTCTCGCATGCTCTCTCAGGCTGACCCCGGGAGGTAGCTGTAGGGATTTGTACAAAAAGCCCTTTGGTGGAATCTGAGTTCTGCCTACTAATGAGTGATCTCATGCAACCTCTCGGGGCCTCAGTTCCTCATCTGTAAATCCAAGGACGATCATACTTATTCTCACAGAGTCATGAAAACGAATAGAGGTGAAGTAGGTGAAGGTCCATCTTGGCAGCATATGGTGCACTGTGTCTTGCTGGGGTGGCCTTATTTTTAGAAAGCGGCTATCATGGGGGAAAGTTCTGAATCTCACGGTGGCAAGTGCCCTGGGCTGGATCCTGCTACCTCAGTGGGGACTGAGGGGGAGTCCGGAAAGAGGGGCTGGCTTACTGATCACTCATTCATTCATACATCATTATTCAATAAACATTTGCTAAGTCCCTAAGATGTGCCAGATGCTGAATTAGGCGGGATACATTGATCAAGACACAGCACCTCCTCAGGGAGCTTTCATATATTGGGAAAGACAGACAAGGTTACAAATAAAGAGAATGATACGTTGGAGGCTGATGCCTTTTGGGGAGAGGATAGAGCTCTCTCTTGAAAAGATGAGCCAAGTTCAAGTAACGCCACTTCTCTGACTCCATCTTCAAGTGGGGCACCAAGTTAGAAGCTTCTAGGGAAACTTGCTGTGATTCACTTACTTATCTTGAGTTCTCCTTCTACCTTCCATCCAGATCAGAGGCAGGTCAGTTTTGTTATTATGTTCAAGCCCATGAGAACCTCTTGGAATGAGTGAGGAGCAGGTAATGGGGGGAAACCTCAGGGATTGCTTATAGGAGACCCCTTGAGCTTGGATGTTCTCTGGAGTCAGTAGCAAAGGAGGGAGGGTACAAGGCTCCATCAGCGAGTGCCAGGAGGTAAGGACCTGGTGAGGGTGAGGTGGAGAAGAGCTGCAAGGCCCTAAACTCTGACTTTTCCTTCCTTGTCCTGTGACCCCCAAGAATCACAGCCCCACAAGACCTCTTCTCTCTGAGTGTCCTGGGCTCTTTGGTCCTCATCTTTGAGATACTAGTTGTCTCAGAACTGTCCTCCTTCCATAACATATCTCTTCTCCCCTACCGAATGGTTAGCTTCTCAAAGACAGGAGAGGAGTGTAGGAGACTGGCTCTGCTGTGGCACCCCAACCACCTTGAATGTCTCCCCAGAGGCCATGCAGGCAAGGCTTGCCTGCAGCTGATCTAAGTCTTGGCAGAATCTTTGTGATCCTTCCGGGGCATGAGAGCATGGGAAGCCTGTTTGCCACTCGCCTCCCTATCAGCGCAAGAGGCTGTTGTAGGACAATTTCTCATTGCCTCCTGGGTGCTGATGAGCTGTGAGGCTTTTGCCTGGCTTTCCTTCAGGGGAAAGCTGCAGGCTGTAGAACTGCTACACTGAAGCATGATGGCTCCTCTCATATTGCTGTCACCTGGCCCCTTTTTCTTCTGTGTTGTCCTGTGGGACAAGGGACACTGGGAGAGTCCATCTCTTCCTGCTTTTGCTATCCACATGAGTAAGAAACTGTTTAAATCTGACATTTTGTTGTCTCTTTACCTACAAATCTTGGGGCTTTGTTCGACAGGGAGTTCAGAGATCTAAACTTGTATAAATGAGATGTCTGAGGCCCAGAGAGGTTAAGTGACTTGCCTTCACCTCTCAGCTGATTAGGAGTAGAGCCAGGACCGGAGTCCAGCCCCCTAAGTTCAGGGTCATTTTCACCGGCACCTAGTTAGTATGCCTGATGTGCTACGAGCACTTATGGAATGGTTGCTGGTCCAGTCAATCAAGTCACTGGGATTCTTAGGCATCCTGGTCAGTACAAATGTACATTACCATGGCACATGAGGAGTGTAGTACCCATGGACCGGCTGTTGATTTGCAGTCCTTTCAGAGTTCAGAGCACCTGGACATCCTACCATCCACAGCTAGTGGAACTGGCCCTGGCTGACAAGTAGCTGCAGACAGCAGAGTCACTCATTCATTCTTCTCTACAGTATGAGATGGTAGATTAGGTTTATTTGTTTTTCTTTTTTGAATACACACAAAATACAAAGGTAGAAAACAGCATGCAGAGAAAAGTCTCTCTCTCTCTCCAGTCCTTAGAACTGCAGTTCCCCCTCCTTTCAAGAGAGAATTGCTATTATTTTTAAACACTTACAGAGAATTTTATGTATGTATAGGTACATACGCATGCATATGTGTGTACATGTTTGTAATGTGTATCTTCCTCGCCTGCCATATGATAGCATGCTATACATGCTACTGTGTAAACTTAAACATTTATGTTGATTATTTTTCTCTCATTTTTCTTAGCCATGATTTTGCTGACCATAGCAATGGCAGAGAGCATCCTATCTCCTTCCTCTTCCAGATTCCTTCTCACAACCCATGGATTTGCATGTAGGCATGTCCCCAAGTGTAACCACAGATAGACAGACTCCATCCGGAAAGATAAGACATTTCCAAAAGAGTCTTTCTTACAAGGTTCCCATTCTTTCCAGTCATTAACTGACCTACCCAAAGGGCAGGCAGATGCCATCCTCTTCCGTGTATGTCTGTTGGGGTCTAACTAGGAAATCTCTTTAGTATATAAGGCACTGGGTATTTAATGGAGAGAAACACTCGTACGGTGATGAAAGAGACAAAACAGGAGGCTGGACAACTAACCACAGTCCCTGTGGTTGCAACCACCCCTAAGCTAGAAGGACAGAGGGAGGAGGTGATGTAGCAGAAGGCAGGGCCAGGTCACCCAGCACAGTGCGGGATGCTGTGGGCCTCCCTGGTAGGAGCCGGAGCCACAGAAGAGAAGCAATTCCTAACAGAGACCTAATAAAGCAAAGGGAGAGGGTGATAACTTTCCTGATTTCATCCATGCCAACTCTACCCTCCAAACTTATACCAGCACCTCCCATTGAGCAAACCCAGTCAGCAGCCCGCTGTCACAGCAACCTTGGAAAACAGCTTTGGGGAGCAGCCCCCTCTCATACAGAAAATTGCAGGGGCAAGGTGAAGAATGGAGCTGAGAGAGACAGGCCCAGGGCCAGCCTTCAAAGTCTCTAGAAGGCTGTCTTCTGAAAGGAAGTCATCTGAAGGGGAAGGCCTGTCAGCGTAGGGGACTCAATTAAAAGGGAACCGGTGGACAGCTGAAACAAGAGGTGGCGGCCTAACTCTTCTGGGCCTGGCACCTGCTTTCCCTTGCTCTCTGATGATCACGTTCCAAAGAGCAGCTCCAGGCCAGTGGTCCCGGATGGAGTTACAAGCAGCTTCAATCTTCTTCGTGTGTTGGCTGAGGGGACTGGCAGTTCCCCAAAATAGGTAGATTTAGGATACAGCTGAGCAACTGCCCAGCCGCTGAATTATTCATACCTCTGTAGTGTGCCCGTCTCTCATGCGTTCAAATGTTGTAGTTTTTCCAAATCCTGCAGGTTGTAATGGGTATTTCCCCCACTTCACTGTGCCTATTCGCTGCTCTTGCTTTATGTATCTTTCCTCCTTCCCCTTAAATATATGAGTCTTGGCTCTCTATCACTCTGGCTGCTGTACCCTTACTAGGTGCAGGGAATGTTCCGGTATTGGGAGGAGGGGCTTTTATAAGCTCAGCTAAGGATGGAATGGATTTTACAGGCTTTTAGAGTCTACCCTCATAGTAGATGGCCTATTATAAGGACACAGGAAGCCCCTGGACCCTACCCAACAGAGTTGGGAGTTCTACCTGTGAAGAAGGAGGCACCTGTGTCTTGAACTCTCCATATACTTACTAGGCACATCTAGAAGCTTCATCTCTTTCAGGTTGAGAAAACAAGTCTGCACATTACAATTCCTCTAAAGACATCTGACAGACTCATCACTTTTGACCATTCTATTGGACCCGCTTATTATGTGTGACAACTGGGCTTTTTGTTCCTGGGTCAGTTTCTATTTTTCCAGGACAAGTTGGCTTATTTACAGTTTCTCTGTACTCACCCTTGTCTATTTAGACAGATAGAGACAAGAGCACATCAGTACTTAATGGAACAAAATACCTATAGATAAACTCTTTTATACAAACTAAAATCAACGAAAATAAATATTTTATTCTATTCATACTTCTTTTGTATTAAAATGATTACAACTAGAGTTTGGTGCACTTTATTTTAGTCTTCTGAGTCTCATAATTTCAATTTACTCTATTACCATTGTTATTATTGATTCATAAATTGTTACAACTTGTTTCTTTGTCCTCTTAGCACTACCCCTGATATTCCTAAAATCATCCTTGTTCTGGTAATAATAAGATGTTCCAAGCGAATCCTGACCTTTCTCTTTCTCTCTCCACAAGCTATGGAATCTCTAAGGAGTCCTGGTTTTATTTAGAGCGGAGAACAGTACCAGAGAGCAAAATGTGAGCATTAGGACTGAGTACATGTGAGTGTTGGCTTTGGCTTCTGTTCACCCAATTGTAGTGTCAGAATTGGGGGAAAATGTGTACTAAGGGAATGTGTTTTCTCCATTTAACAGATTGTATTGCTGTCCCTCTTCTTATGGTATAAAGTTTTCATTAAAGTATTCTATCATATTGACATATTTATATCCAAAATTAAGAACTATGTGCACCTCTGACGCCAGTTGTGGGTGATTAGCCTAGGTGAGATGGGTAAGCTCCATGGTGAATGATATTGTCACAGGTGCCAGGTACACTCTGCGGGTTCAATATTGCACCAAGTGCTGTAAAGAGCAGAGTGACATACGAAATACAGTTTCCGGCCTCCAGGAATGTACAGAAATCATTTATATGCATGAAACAATGAGAAAACTATATAAACTATCATTCGATCAATGCTTGCTGAAACTGGAAGTACAAGCAATAGGTGATGAAGGAGTTGAGAGAAGCAAGAGATTAGTGTGTAGAGAAGCGAGATGGCTTGGGCCACCTTGGAGAATGGCTGAATTTTTAGATATATGCCAAGGCGCATTATCGCTGGAAACCACCTCACATACAGACCTAAGCAGCCTGTGGAGTGTGGGTATTAGGGTGCATACGAGGCTGTTGGCAAAAGAATGGTAGTAGAGACATTGGCTTAAGGTAAATTCAATGGAGGGACCAAGGATGAGAGAAAATAGGATTCTGGTTGTACTTTTGAAATGACAATGAGAAAGAGCATTACACCAAGGTCAGGAACCCATTCTATGCAGTTAATAGAAGGAAATAATTTAGAGTCCATTAGGAGTCTAGAGATCCTTGTAACTACCACCCCTTAATGCTTTTAGAGACAACAGAAAGCCACTGATCCTGCTTTCAGCCTGGCTGGCCTACCACTTCTCCATGTGCCACCAAACATCCCTGCACGTACCTACTCTATTGCAAGTTCTGTGAATTTAGCTTGTTCTGCTTTGCCTGGGACAATCCTATCTCTGATATCACCTTCTTATATTTTTCCTGTCCTCACTTCATTCCTCTCAACCCTGCTAAGAGAACTGATTTCTTTCCTTCTTGGTGCTCTCATAGCATTTCATATGAAACCTCTGTTATACCATCTATCTTAAATATTATTATTGCTTCTTTACCTTCCTGTTTCTCGATGGTAGGTGAATATATTAGGAGACGTGTCTTATTTATTTTCATCTGTAATCGAAGTGCCTAAGCACAGTATTTGACACTCACTGCGTTGTCAACAGGTATTTGTTGGATGAATTAATAAATGAACGAATGGATGCATGAATAAATGCCGCAGGTGACTCAGTGACATTGGTATATGCTTTTGGATTTGGTAACTCCTTGTTCTTTACCTCAGTGAAGCACTGTTAGCCAGGACCTTAATTTATATGCATTAAATTTACAAGACTAACAGGTAAAATGTCATCCCAAATTCATAGACCAGATCTTAGTTTCTCTTGATTTCAGTTGTACTATTTCTAGACAAGCCTCATTTTGGTAAGAAGAGGGTGACTCAGGAAACCAGCAGCAAATTACCCGATTTGATGTGTCAAGCCAGGATTTGACAACCACGTAAACATTAAACTTGGAGATTCAGAGACTGATCGTTAGGCTGTGCTAGGGACAGAATTTTTTGATGTTTACTAAACCTTTTTGCTTCAAGATGGTTTCCAAACCTGACCTGAGCTGAGGCAGTCCATATTCACTGAAGTCCACAACTGAAAACAGGGAAATTTAGAGGTATCACACATACCTCCAGGGTTTTGACGGTTCTCAAATGATTCATACATTTGGTTGTATCAAATTATGTGTCCACGGCCATGGCTAGGATGGTTTTGGATAGCATTTGAGGTCTCTGAAGGTCTTTGGAGATGAAGAGAAATCTTCGGGGGAAGAGCAGTAACCCAGCTGCCACCTGGTCCCTCAGTGGAAGGACCTAGCGAGAGGTGGAACCAAAGAGGGTGAGGATGGTGAGCTTGTTCTCTCAGGGGTCCGGTGGAGCACTCTGTTTACTATCTGTTTATTGAAATCCTTTTTAGCTCTGAAAATCTTCTGTAATATCTTTTATGGTAAAGTCTTTTTTACCTTTTTGTTACAATTTGTTTAAGATGTTAAAGCAGTGGCCAGCGAAGTTCTGTGGTTCAGGAGCCAAACCATTAGAAAACAAGAAAACAAAAGGCCATCTAAAGAGGCACAAATTTCCAATAGAAACTTCCAGAGAATGAGAATAATTCACTCATTGTTAATTTTTCTTTTTATATTATTTTTCTATCTATGGTTAAAAAAATTCAAACAATACAAAATGGTACAAAGAAGAAAGCAAAAACACCTTTCAATATTTTACTGCTCAGAGACAATGACCATCAGCCTTTTGATGACTTTTCCCTGACCTCTTTTTATGCCTAAACACATGCAGATTTATCTATATCTCTTTATGTAAAAATATATGAATAGAATCATACTATATATACTATTTCATAATATTCACATATGCATGCATATATGTATATACACACATGTATACTTAAATTATAAAGTATTCCATTTAGAAATGTGAAATAATTTAAACTAAGGCAGTCTTGACAGACATTTTGATTGTTTTCAGTGTTTCGCTATTATAAACAATGTGAAAAAAATATCCTTGGCCACATATCTTTGTGTTCTTCTCAGATTATCTTCTTTGGAGAGATCTCACTAACAGAGTATTGTCAGGCTTATTCACATTTTTCTGTCTGATAAGTGACAAGTGATATCTCGATTTACTTTCTTGGGAAGTTACCAGTAAAACTTAGACTCTTTTCTTGTGATAATTGACCACTTATTTCTCTTTCTTTTCTCTCTCTTTTTTATTTTCGTGAATTGTGTCCTTTGCTCATTTTTTTCTATTAGAGTGTTCTTTGTTTTTGTTGGTTCATATATAGCAAATAGTTTCCTCAAATTTTTATTTATCTTCAAACTTTTTCATGATTTTACTTTTGATATATGAAAATATTTGAGTTTTATGTAGTTATTTCTATCAGTCTTTCCATTTCTACTTTCTGAGTTTTCTATCACACTTAGAAAGTCTATTGCCACCCCAAGGGTATAAAAATGTTGACCTATATTGTCTTCAGTACTTCTTAATGTTTCTTTTATTATTTTTTTTATATTTTAATCTTAGATATCTCTAGAATTTGTATTGCTGAAATATAGCTTAAATTTTATTAATTTCTAAATGCCAGTCATCATAAATCATTTATTGAGCTTTCCTGTGTTGATATAAAATGGTCCTAAATTTTAAACTAATGAAAACTTAATATATGTTTAATTTCTGGACTAACTTTTACATTGATCTGATTACTTATTCCTGTAGCATACCGCTGTTTGTTTTTCCCATTTGTTTTTCCCCATTTACCATGGTAAATGGGGAAAAACAAACAGCGGTATGCTACAGGAATAAGCAATCAGACCAATGTTGTTTTGTCTAAATCCTTATAGATTTTTTCTATTGCCTTTAAGTATATTATTTTTGTTAAGATTTATTGTTATCCATTCTTAAAGAAATTTTCTTAAGACACAGAGATCCCCTTCATTCTGGAAGAGAGCCTCTTAATATATCTTTGAGTATTTTTCTTTTCTTTTCTGTTACTTTTGATCTTTTCTTTAAGCATATGATAAATTGTCACTATCTTCCATAGTTGTATTTTCCCTAAGAAATTCCCATCTGCCTTGTTTCCACTGCATTCTAAGATTCCAAGAATTTGGACTCTCTTACTTTCAGTATAGATCTATGCTATTTTTACTTTTTAAATTGTAGTTATTCATGTCTTAATTTTGGAAAAGGAGGTTTGGGGGATTTTAACTTTTGCCACCATCTTTTCCAAAATCTGTTATTGAAAGATCACTTTTAAGTAAGTATTTTTCCCCAACTTTTAAAAATTATTCCAAGGAGACATTTAGAGAATCTTCCATGGTTAAAATAACCTCTTCAATTTTTAAGTCATCTGTCTTGTTACTTAAAACTATTTATTTGTGTTAAGGAATTGGGAAACAGTATCTTTCTAATAAATGAACTATATAATCATTTAGATGTGGTGACTTGAAGAAACTGGGAAGATTTCCTCTCTCCAAGTATCTCCCCAATTGCTGAGATACCTACTATGCCATCAAAATGGTTCACCGTTGCTCCATTAGCATGAAATTTGTTGATCAGATTTAGTTATCTGGAAGGTCCTTCATAATCCTAAGACGGATGTGTTTCTATGGAAAGAAATGGAAAGTAACACAAGTCCTGGTTTTTCTTCCCAGTAGGGAGAGAGAAGTAGAACCACAGAAAACCCCAGTTTAAAAGATGATTTTCTTCCGAAGAAATTTTTCTGGCATATTGAGGAATTTGGGGATAGTTAAGTATAATTTTGAGTGATACAAACTTTTAGGATAACGTGCTTATTAATTTGTTTTCTTCAAAACCTATTCAACAAGAAGAGTTTTGCGAGGGAGTCTCTCACTTAGCAGAGCATCCCGAGTCACCAGTGAAGGAATGCAGCAACTGACCCTTCAAGAAGACTCTCATTTCCAGGAGAGCAAGGAGATTCGATGCCTTCTCTGATCGTGGTTTTTTTCTTGTTGACTTTTGCTCTCGATGTTAGTAGATACTTCGCTGACCTCTTTAGAGGCAAAGTAGAAAGGTAGAGAAACATGTCCTAGACTAGGAAAAATTCCTGTTTCTAACATGTATAAGGATAAACTAATAATGAAGAAGAAGAAACTTAATTATGATAGTTTAAAATGGGACTCAAACCAAGTTTCATACAGCAAAAATCTTACTGGATAAATTTTGGTGGTTCTTCAATGTTTTTGGATGTCTCTCTCTCTCTCTCTCTCTTTCTCTCTCTTTTTTTTTTTTAAATGAATATTTTGGGTATTTGTTGGCATTGTAGAGTACAGACATTAAGTATAGAAATAGAGTGATGTTCTTTGTTTACATGTTGATACGTTTATGTTTGTCGATCATAATTCTTTGGCTTTAATATATCTTTGATTATATCACGTGTCATTATTTCATGTACCACTAAGAAAAAATGCTCCCTGTGGCAGGGATCCCCAACCCCCAGTCGGTGGACAGATACTAGTCTGTGGCCTGTTAAGAAACAGGCCTCACAGCAGGAGGTGAGCGGTAGGTAAGAGAGTGAAGCTTCATCTGTATTTGCAGCCGCTCCCCAGCGCTAGCGTCACTGCCTCAGCTCCACCTCAGATCATCAGGCATTATATTCTCATAGGAGCCCCGGTCCCTGGTGCCAAAAAAGGTTGGAGCCTGCTGTGGGCCTATGGGATTCTGATGGGCTTGCAGTACTGTAGGGTACACCCTAATTTCAGAGATGTTAATGTGTGAAAAATACACATCTTAGAATCAATGAAATATGGTATTTTTCTTAAACTGACAAAAACAGGGAAAATTGATATCCTTAACAACTTGTCTGTCTATCTGAACTATTTAACAATGCAGTCAATAAATAAATTCATTCTTTAAAGTTTTATTTACTGGGTATGATATTTCCAAGAACAATCAAGATTATTGATAGAATATTGTTATTCTTCAGAGAATTAACAAAGTGAATTTAAATTTATAAAGGATGTCCAAAATTTCACTCAAATTTTTTAAAGAATTTCCACTATTTGATATTTTCCTCCCTAAGCAAAATAATCTGGTACCTGCAGTACCGCCCAGACCAGGATGTAGGGTCTGCTTCTATCAGCTTTTCTCTCTTTTTCTGCAGCTTTTTGAGCAAGAGCCTCATTTCCACTGTCAGTTACCACTAATTCTCAGAAATAAATTTTGTGACCTAATATCACTCCTGAGTTAGAGTCAAAAGTTCTGTCTCATTTGTCACATTTTTGGAACATTCCAGGAAATCTGACCCCTGAGCCCAAGGTACTGCTATGTTCTCTGGGTTGGGGTCGATTTAGCTAACCGTACTAGAGACGCTTGTTATTAGTATTTTTTTAAATGTTAAGAATATTATAGTACGTGGGTATCTGCTTGGAAGAAAGAATTCATACATGGTGAACGGTTACCCAGAGTCCCACCATTTTTGTCATTGTTAATATTCTAGCACATTTCCTTCTACTTTTTCACTGTGTAAGTTTTTGCATAATTGAGATCATTTTTATGTGCAATTTGTGTGATGACTTTTCATTCAGCTTCACGTCATTAAGAGTATTTTAAAAGGCTTTTAATTAGTTGATTGTTTTATTCTGTAGATAAATCAACTATTCTTCTATTGCTTGTTATTTGGGCTATATCCATTTTATTTTTGCAATTCTAAATCATGTTTAAAAGAACACTTCTGTATGTAAATCTCTGTCCACAATTTAAAGGGGAGACATAACCAACTTTAATACAATTGATTTGTACTCTTAAATTTCTTTCGAGGGGAAAAAAGATCATAACAATTTATAACCCAACCAAAGGGGTAGGAATGAATATGAGATAATGGTTGTATTTATCTAATACTATTATTATATCAGTTCAAAGTTGAACTAACTGGGGAACATGAGACACAGAGTCTTGTGTCTTGTTGCGGCACAGTGTTTTGTTGCTGGTGACACTGTCGATTGTGTTTGGAGCTGAGAATCTATCGTCTTCTCCACCTAGCCAGTATCTTCCCCACTTCGCTATAGTCCCATGAAAAATTTGCTATCCTTGAAGTTATACCAGGGGCCCAACGGCACTATAAAAGCTCCTAGTAGTGCCTGGCTCTCTCGTATTTGGTCTTCCCCTCCACTAAAGGGTAGGATGGCCAAAATAACCAAACCAGATCTATGTTTGCCTTGCAAACCAAACAAACACTTCTGTTTTTGTTTTGCTTTGTGTCTGGACTAATTCTTAGCAGCTCTTCTGCCTGTGAGCGCTTGTCACTTCCTTCTGTAAGACTGGCACCAGCAGAAATGCAGTCTCAGAGGATCCCTGGGAGAAAGCGAGGCCGACCCCCACTTCACTCAACACCTGTGAAGATGGCAGTTCATAACCTTTATTCTGCTTCAGCTGGTTCTTTACCAGCAGTGAAGATCCCAAAGAAAAGAGGGCGGAAACCTGGGTACAAGGTACGGCTTCATCATCTTTCTCCAAAGTGGTATTGGGCTGGGGTATGGGTGCTTGGGCAGAACTCCACTGCACAGTGCGATGAAAGGTTGGGAGCTGGGTAGAGACAGGATCAATAAGCTTCTGTCAATGGAGCATGCGGTGGATGAGGCCTCATTGCTACAACATGGCACATAATGCATGCTGTCGCTGTCGTGTGCATTTTTGCAAGTGGAAAAAGCAAATTACACCAGATGGGGAAAGTTGTAAGGCGAGCAGATTTTAGGGTCAGAGCTAAACGCACATTATTCAGCCTCACATCTAAATTAATGTTTCAGACACTGAGCTTTCCCCTAACTGTGCCTGTTAGGATGGCTCTCGAAACCATTTTCCAGAACTCATTTGTCACTTATTTTAGTAGAAGCAGATGATATCCCTGAGACATTTAAATTAATAATGGGAGCAGACTTGTGTCAAAGGACATTGAAGAGTTTTCCCAAATAGAGCCTTAACAAGGGGAGCTCATGGTGAAAACACAGGGTGTTAATTCATAGTTTCCTGCTTATAAAAGTTGCTGACATCAAGTTTGGCTACTAGGAGGCATATCAGGCAAAATTAAAACCCCATGACCCTTTTAAGAATCAATGATTTGGAGAGGGTGAGGTCTGGAGAATAACTTCTCTGATACAACTGCAATCACTAAAGCAACCCAGACCCGAGAATTAGCTTCTCCTCTGAGATGTTTTTGAGGATGCTACTGGAGAGAAAAGACTGAGCTTGTTCTTTGCAACCCTTTCAGGCATTAGAAAATGAGCTTTTGAAGTTTTCCTTCATTTACTTTTCTTGAAATAAAAAGCTTGTGTTTCCATCTCGAGATCTGAATAACTCGAACCAAAATGCAAATTGGCAATTAGCTCCTGTATATTTAGGAAAATGTATGGAAATTATTTCAGGTCAGCAGAAAGACACAGTTTCGGGAAGAACTGGTAATGATTCAGGCTTTATCCTTTTGGTTCTCTGCAGTTCTTCCAACTGCTGTGAAATAAAAACGGTAGATGGGGGCGGGACGTGGGGGGAGGTCATTGGTTTTAGTAAATGAAGCTTTTACTCAACTATCTCCTGAGGTAAAGTTTTCTGTCACTGGTTATTTCTCTAGCAAAGAGAGCCTCCTTTTTTTATCATGGGCACATTGGCTTCAGGATTGTGTCTCTGAAGCTGGCACAGGGCAGGTCTCCCTACTCAGCTACCTGCATAGTTGCCGGAGTCTGGGACTTGAATCTGGAAGGCTGGAGCCAGGCAGCCTTTCTGTTTATAGAGCCAGGGAACAAATCCAGGATCTGAAGAAACACACTGAAAACTTTTCTTCTTCTGTTTGGCCTTTCTCCTACTCCCCTGGGAGCTGTGACCCAAGAATGAAAATTACTGACAGACACAGCATTTCTGGGGCCAGGAAAAATGGAAATTCACTTCATGGAATGAACCCGACTTTGCAATTTTCCTGTCTCCTTAGAAGGGCGGTTTTCAGTACTCCTAACACTCAGAGACACCTCAGGGCAGAAAGAAAGCTTTTGGGAGGGTTAGCTGATGATACAGACCTTGCACGAAGAAAGCAGGTCTTGGGGCCACGCCTCACGCGGTTTCCTTTCTGGGGACAGCTGGCCATAGATCTTCCTTGTGTCCACCTTTCATATATTTGGGGAGATGTGTGGGAATTATTTCAGGTGAGCGGCTCCCAGACAACTAAGCCATGGGCTTAGTATTCAAAAGAATTGCTGCAAACCAGGTGCCGGTCTGCATGAAGTTCCAGCCCACTCATGATGACGTGAGAAAAATAAGAACCATTTGAAAGTCTTCATAAAGCTAAAGTGATTCCACTTAAAGGATTATTCTTCATTCTGAAATATCTGCTTTCTACTATTTTGGTGTTAAAGTTTATTTTATTATTTTATTTTATTTATTTTATTTATTTTTTATTTTTTTTAGTGTTGTATATTGTCAGGATTTGCCAAGATAAAGTTGGCAGCCTATTAAGTCTTTCCAGTTTTATTTTGACAATTTCTTAGACACTGAAGCCCCATTTGCCATTAACAAAAGGGTTTTAATTGTAGAGAAGCCAGCAGAGAAACAGTACAGTTTCATTCCATTTACCAAATGGCCACTAGTTTGGCAATTTTAACGATCTGGACACAGTTGAGGAGCCAGAAGCTGTCAAAAAAAAAAATCCTGAGCAAGCAGAATAAGATATTAGTTGGTCTACCATTAAAGATCTTGTATTTTATTACTACTAATATGCTTTCAAGAGCTCCCTGAGTCTCTTTATCTTTACTATAGATGCATTTCTTACAAGCTCAATTATAGCTGTTTATTAACAACTTTAGATTTAAAGGGGAAGATATTTGAGGGGAGAAGCCTTCGCACACAGCTGGACACCAAGAGGATAATAATAATTATCATTATAATTCTACGATAATATAGTAATAATATAGAACAATAAAATATACAATGTTATCAATATTATAAAATAATAAATAACAATATAATTTTGTCATATCAATAATGACATTGTGGTATATTTACACTAACAATATTGTCATAATAAAATGATAAGTTTTTGAGCCTTTGTCAAGCTCGTCCACAGGAGATTCTTAGAACATCTGGTTGTACTGACTGTATCACAGGTCTACGCTGTTTGAGCTTGTCACTTCTTGCCTGGTGCCATACCAAGCTGCTCTGTTAATCACTGCCCCTGCACAAGTGGGAACTCTCTCCAGTAAGGCACAAGCCTCTCCCTTAAGATCTAAGCACAGCTAACACAGGCTGTGACATTTAACCCCTTCTCTGAGTCTTGAGAATAACATAAGTGAATTACAGGCAGGAAAGGAAGAGTTCAACCAACAGTCAGATGTCAGTGCTCCAGAGGTCATAGGTCATGCCTCCTCCCAGGGCCCATCTGGCCATCTCTTTCTTGGCCTCGGCCAGCAGCATCATTGCTGGGACATGCTCACTGCTGTGAGAACATCTTTTTATGGCCTTACTGTCCCTTCTCACTCTAGTCAAAGGAAGCAAACACCTCTTAACATTGTATTTTCTCTGAAGCGCTGTGCTCTGACTGCCATGAAAAGAGCCTTCTTCATTATCAAACAGAATATTTACATCTCAGTTTGAAGCATCCACTATAGGTTTAGGTCCTTCATTCAAAGACTCTGCAAGGTCAACGGGTAGATTCCATGACTGAAAACACCATCGCGGTCTTTTTAAAGAGATAAAGAGAGAGAGAGTCAGCACCAAGGAAAAATCGTAACTTCCATTCTATAGAGGCAGATGATTCAATGTCACCACACAGTGGGATTTCCAGTTTCTGTGTCTTTATGATTGCAATTCTGATTTAAGCAGAAAAAAAGTCCTGGGTTTTAAAAATAGCTCCTTGTCTCCAATACGTAATAATAATAGCAATAATAGTCATACTTGACATTTATTGAGCACTTCTATGTTTAAGGCTCTCGGCCAAAGCACTTTATGTGTATTTTTTTATTTGATTCTTGATAGTTGGATAGTGAGGGGCGTCAGAAAGACTTTAGGAATTAGATATGAATCAACCACGCCTCTCAGCCTGAGGCCACTTACCGTCAGCCCTCTACACTTTGCAATCTCCTTGTATTATTGTTCAGAATAGGAATTATGCTTCCCAACTCAGAAAAGAATAAATTATGTTCTGTTTGCTCTATTTAATAAGTTAAGAAAAGTGTAACATGTTCTAGAAAGATTATCAGCCCTGAAATATTAAAAACAAATAGTTAAAATGTTCTAAAATGTTGGCAATTAAGTTATTCACGATACAAAGTCAGCTGCTGTAACAAAAGCCAAATAACAGTGACTTAAGGATGATAGAAACTAATTTCTCTCTCATGTTAAAGTCTGGAAAGGCCATGTGGGGCTGATGACTCCCTGGTGTTGGGGACCCAGGATCCTTCTATATTATTGCTCCGCTATCTTAACACCAAGTCTCTATCTCGTGCTCTAAAATGAATCCTTCAGTTTCCGTGGTCCAACGAAAACAGCCAGCAGAATGGGGACAGAGGTAATGGCACCTTTAAGGGCCTAGCCATCAAAGTTACACACACTAGTCATTCTTGCATCTCACTGGCCAGAACTTAGTCATTTGGCCACAGGTAGCCCCAAGAGAGACAGGAAAACATAGGGCTAGGTGACCAGGTGATAACCTAAAATTCAGGGATTGCATTATTAAAGGAAGAAGGGAGCATGGATGTTTAGGAATAGCCGGCAGCCTCTGCTAAGTACTTAATGAACAGTCCTCTGTTAACTGGAAAATTTATTTTATACAGAAAGTAACTTTCTAATGAACATGGGTAAACACAAAATTTTGTTTTCTTCCCGGTTTCTTATTGTCATCTCCCCTGCCCTGCCCCGCCCAAAAGGATGTGCTCTTGGCACTGTGTAACAAGGAAGTCAATTAAGAATATGCCCGAGCTTAAGTAAAAAGGGCTTATTTTGTTTGTTTCAACGCTTGCTTAATGTTTCTTTCTAAAATGTATTTTCTTAGAACTGTTGAAATGATTTCAATGCTTCTTTGATTATCCAGATCTTCTATTGCCTTAGAGTCATATTTATGAACACTAAAAGCAGCCTAATTATAGGCAAGGGAAGAATGGGTATCTAATAACTTTTCCTGTGCCTATTTTCAAGGTCCCTCTCTTGTTGATGGTAGGTATGGAGTGCCACCTGTGGTCCATGGGGGAAAACGATTACACAGGCACAAGGCAGGGACCATTCCCTATGGCCTAACAGTGTGCAACGCTGAGGGCAGGAACTGTCTTTCCTGTGGTCTCCTGTTGCCCTCCTCCCGTACCCCAGGGCTGGAGCAGGGGTCAAGGTTGAGGGTCAGCAGTAGGTCAGGGTTGAGGGTCAGCAGTGGGTCAGCAGTGGGTCAGGCGTAGGGGTATGCTCGTAAAATGTTTCCAGTATTCTGAGTGTGACTCTGACATGAGCGTTAGTTGATATTTTCACTTACGTTAAGGAGTAAAACAAACATAAAAGTGAAGATGTATGTTAGAACTTCACTCTTCTGTCAAAAATGTGAACGAGTGACTTCTCTGCTGAATTGGATAATAGTTTTGAACACAAAAATATTCTGTTTTTTGGTGCTATTTACAGTGTAACAGCTACAGGTAAGACACATGTTTAAGTTTAACCAGTATTTTTTAACATTTTTTAAGTCTGTAAGTCAACAAAGTAATAAATACAGCCCTAATTTGTAGCATTTGCCAATTTTCAAGGTCTAAATATTCCCAACATGGCCAATTTCAAGGCACCAGTGTGACGTCGCTGAACACAGAGTTGGGAAAAGATATGCAGCAGCCCACCCTGGCATCTGCATTCCCATAGTCCATACAGATTCGATAGTAACATAATTAGGAAGTGATGAGTTTTGAGTCTCCATTATCTTTGTTTTGAATATACTTTAATTAACACTCCATAAGTATATATATTTAAGTTTTCTATTTTCCCCTGTGTTTAACAATCACCTTGATGTATTCCTGAAAATCTAACAATCTTTTCTGTGGACCCATATAAGCTAGCTCCAGATCCTTCTGTTCTGTGTTCTGCTGTATAGAGGGTGCCTGTAACCAGGTGTCCCACGTCCCTTGTCTCATCTGCAGGGCAGACTGCTTTGACTCCATGCCCACTGATGCATAGACTTGGCCCTCTCACGGTTCCTGTAAGCAACCCAGTCACACCAAGCATTTCTTGAAAAGTGTGATCTCTACTCAAGGTTATTGAGGTCACGGGACATAGCAGACAGCATTCCATTAAATAATTCTCACAAATAGATCTGGTTTTCTGAATTCCACTTTATCCAGTGATAGCGTTTTTGTTTTTGTTTTTCTTCCTTCTCCCTCTGGATACTCATGAAGTATATCAGCTTCATTGTTTTCCTTCTTGGCTTCCCTCTATCAGGAGGAAATTAAACCATTCTTCTGGCCTCACCCCAGGTGGAGCAGCAGCAACCCCTCCTCTGCCCCACCCCCACTTTCACCCCTGTGCACTTCACCAATTTCAGCACCTCTCTGGGCCCAGAGGAGAATCTGAACCCAACACCCCATTTGCACTTCTGAAAGGCACAAGGGAACCAGACCATTCCCCTCCCACATCCACACACATCCCCTCTGTCTTCATTATGATGCAGGCAGTATATTTCTCTAGGGAAGTTTTAGTGCAAAGATTTTTCAACTAGGCTCTCAGATTTGACTGAGGGGCATGTTGCTGAGGCAGGTCTCAAAGCCAAAGGATACCTGCCTTTCCTTCCCTTTTCTCTCTATATTTCCTTCTACAAATGTAGAGAGAAAAAGGCAAGAGTAAACCCAGAAACAGACTGATTCCTAGGAATGGAATTAGGTCATTGGCTACAAACTTCTTATTGTTGGAGCTGATTTGCATTTCCAACAGGCAGGTTTTTAGACTAACATCTGAGGTTGAACATGGTGAGGTATTCTATTTTCCCTGACTGTGCTCCCTTAGGCTTCTCCTCAGAACTGTGAGAGAGTTCTGTAGGAACAAAGACTAGGAGCCTAAAGGAAGAATGTGGCCCCAAGGAAACCCATGGGCAGGGACATGGACAGAGCTGTCCTTATCAAACAGGTGTGGGCGGGGGGGAAGGGAGCTGGGGAGAACAAAATTTTTTTTTTTTTAATTCGTATATTAGTTTCCTAGGGCTGCTGTAACAAAAAAGAACAAATTGGGTGGCTTAAATGATAGAAATTTATTGCTTCATAGTTCTGGCGGCTAGAAATCCAAGATCAAGAAGTTGGCTTGGTTAGTTCCTTCTGAGGCTTGTGAAAAGAGAATCTGTCTGAGGCCTCTCTCCTAGCTTCTGATGGCCTCAGGTGTTCCTTGGCTTTTAGGTGGCATTCTCCTGTTGTCTTCCCTCTCTAAGTGTCTGTCTCTGTGTCCAAATTTCCCTTTTTTATAAGGAGACCAGTGATATTGGATTAGGGCCCACGCTAATGACCTCAGCTTAACTTGATTATCTGTTAAGCTAATTTCCAATTAAGATCACACTGACAGATACTGGGGTTAGGACTTCAACGTCTTTTGGGGAGACACCTTTCAATCCATAGCATCCGGTATAGTAGTCTTTGCCTTTTCACTAGGCATTTAGTCCATCTGTGTTTAAAGATGTTACTGGTAAGTTTGAGTTTAAATCCACATCTTATATTGTGTATTTTATTTGTTCCACTCATTCTATGTTCATTTTACCTGTCTTTCCTGCTTTCTTTTGAATTTTTCAATTTAATTTTTGTCTATTTCTTGAAAGTTAAGCACAGTGTTTCCTATTGTATTACTGATTGCTCTAGAAATTGTAGCATGTTTACTTACTAGAGTTTTTTTCTAAAGTTAACATCACCCTTACTTCTTCCTTGATAACACGAGGACCTTAGGATACTTTAACTACATTTATCTCCCACTTGTTTATTGTTGTTGTCACACATTTTAATTCTGTTTTGCTTTTTTAATCCCTCAAGACATATTTATTTTTTTTATGCAGTCATTTTCATTTAGATTCACCTGCTTGTTTATCATTTTTTATAAATTCTCTTCTTCTTCTTCTTCTTCTTCTTCTTCTTCTTCTTCTTCTTCTTCTTCTTCTTCTTCTTCTTCTTCTTCTTCTTCTTCTTCTTCTTCTTTCTTTTCTTCTTCTTCTTCTTCTTCTTCTTCTCCTTCTCCTTCTCCTTCTCCTTCTCCTTCTCCTTCTCCTTCTCCTTCTCCTTTTGCATATCAGACCTCCCACCTGGGATCACTTTCCATTTCCCTGATGTACGTCTTTTAAAAGTCCCTTTAATATAGGTCCTCTAGTGACAAGTTCCCTTAGCTTTTGTGGTCTGGAAGTTTCTTTATTTTACCTTCATTTTTGGAAAAAATATTTTTGCTGGGTGTAGAATTCTAGGTTGTCAGTTATTTCCTTCCTCGGAATAACTTTGTAGATATTATTCCATTTGTCTTCTGGTGTCCATCGTTGTAAAGAGCTCAGCTACCCATCTAGCTCTTTGAGTGTTCTCTGGAACATTTTGTATTTTTAAGACTTTGTCTTTGGTGTTCTACAATTTCACTCTGTTGTGTCTACCTGTGGGAAGAAGCAGAGGAGTAAAGAGTCAGCCCTTGCAAGTGGAGTCTCCACCAAAGGGGGCTGGGGAATCTGGGATTGGTTCACCTTGCTTTTCTGTTTACAGATCCAAAATAAGGTCCTGGAGAGTTTCTTGCTCCAGCTGTCTTTCAGGAGAAGACCTTCTCTAAGACATTTGCTAGAGAATCACTGGAAAGAGTTGAGAAGGTATCTGTTTACAAACTGAGATGTGCAACAAGGAGATACTAAAAAAGAAGGGGTCAGTTGATGCAAAATTCAAACATTTTTCTAGAAATATGCAATTGTGGCAGAAACAGAAGTACTAACTAAACAGTGTTTGATCGGTTGACAACAAAAGATTGATAACTGGAGGATGGAGATTGTGGCTGGGAGAGGGTAAAGATGTATAGAGGCTGGCTGTAATTTAGTAGAGGGCAAACCAACAAAACAAAATTTAAAAGTAAGTCTGGGGAGAGCACGAACACATGCAGTAGCACACTAACTTTTGCATCTGGGTTAAAGTTTAGCTCGGCACTCACTAAACCCTGTCCTAGGTCTTGTTACTTTGACTTTTGGAGGCTGCCTTTCCCCAGCTGTAAGGTAAGGAAAATAATACCTCCTCACAGGGAGGTGGCAAGAATTAAATGTAAACATTTAGCATAGAGCTAATGCAAAGCGAGAACTCAATAAATGTTTATCATTATTATTGTTATATTTGAAATTAGTATTTTCTTACTTTCTGAATCAACATGAAGCTCCAGGCTTATCTTGTAAACTCCCTGCGCTAGTCCTACAATCAGCCATTTCACCAAAGAAGGCCTGGTTCCTTTTATTGAAGAATAGTATTAGAAACCCAGATAAGAGCATTCTGTTTTATTTTTGTTCATTTAAAAACAAATCAAAACAAATAAATAGTTTTTGTTTTTAAAAACCAAGCAATGACAAAGATGCATGTCTTGCCTTGGATAGGTTGGGACATACAAGGAGCTTCTCATTCCACACACTGGGAGAGGTGCTGACAGACATCACACCCCACGTCAGAACCAAGGATGGTCTTGGTAGTGGGCTCATATCTGTTTTAGGATCTTCCCAAAGTCATGGGTGACTCTCTTTTCTGAGCTAGGTTATTTTGGATTAGTTATATTAAGCAATGAGATAGAAATTTCAAAATGCTAAGTCAAAGGATATCCCTACTAATGATTTATTCTCTTACTAAAAGGTTATTTTTTAAAAGTCATATACCACACACAGATGCATGAGATTTTTCCTTTGTTCAAAAGTCCCAGCCATTCTTTTAGAAGTTGAATGAATACAGATTTTTTTCTGGCAACCAGCTGACTTATTTCAATTTTTTAAATTGCTTCACCTGGGCAGAAATGATAGGCAGAGGTAACAGCCAATTATAATTATATTACTTCATTGGAGGTGAGTTCAATGGACATCTCTCTCTCTCTAATAAATGTTAAAATAGTGAGCAAGCATTAGATGTTAGGGTTGTTATGAGGTTTCCATGAACAGTAAACAGTACCTGGCTATCTAAGTCTTAACTGCTATCATCATCATCACTATCATCTTTCTAGGGAAGGATCACAAGATCTCGGTGTGATTTACTTAAAGACCACGGGGCGGGGAAATGACAACTTGCTTGCTAATCCTGTTTTTTCCTCACCAACATCGTTATCTGCATGTCGGCAGTTGGAGGACTTTAGGCCTGTAAAGCAGGATTTAGCTAAGGCTCTCCCAGAGTCCACTGCTCATCGTCCTCGGGGACTGTCACACCACCCTCTCCATCACAAGCAGTGAAGAGTGGGGTATCAGTCTTAGAGATTGTCACGGGGATCCTTGGAGCACGGCCTGGGAGAACAGGCAGGGTGGCCGCAGCCCTCATCACACTTGGCTGATGAGAAAGCATGCTACAGCCATGGTGACGGAGTCATAGCAGGTTTCTGATCCATGCCTTCTACCACCGAGATTTCTTTTAAATTATTTTTATAATACTTAGAAGTGTATTGTCACCTGATAGGCCCTTTAATTTTTCAAATTCTAAACTCAGAATAAGATGAAATCTCTGCTGTTAATCGTAGCTTCTCGCAGGAGCCTCAGATTGTGCACCCATAGAGCCCTCTGGAGCCAACGTACTCACTTCTGGCTGATTGCATTCCAAATTCACTGCAAGGAATTTAAATTCATTTCCACACATCCCGTGGTACCCTCAATGCTGCTCAGCAGCCACTCTCTATTCCCCAACTTTTCTTATCCTCCTAGCTCATTAACATACCCTCCTCTGTCCTCACACTCAGCTTCTAGCATCACTGAGAAAGTAGAAGCCAGCAGAAGAGAACTTCTGTAAGCTCCCACCTACCTCCACATCCACACACCCAGATCCAGACCCTTCTGTTCTGCCTTCCTTCCTATGGCAATAGATGAAAGGTCCATGTTCCTCTCTAAAGCCAAAGCTTGCTCCCCACAACCCTTTGCTAAATCTCATCCCTTCTCACCTACTCAGAGTCCTGATGCCAGCAGTTCTCCACGCTCTCCCCTGTATCATCAATTTTTCCCTCTCTACTGGATTATTTCCATCGGCATTTAAACATATTTCTCCCATGCAAAAAAAAAAAAAATCTTTAAATTCGTTTAATTGTGATAAAATTAATTGTGGCATAAAATTTACCATCATAACCATTTCTAAATCTACAGTTCAGTAGAGTTAAGTATATTCACATTGTCGTGCATCCAATCTCCAGAACTTTTTCACTTTGCAAAAGTTCTCCATACCAATTAAACAACTCTGCATTCCCCACTCCCTCTAGCCTCTGGGAACCTCCATTCTATTTTCTGTTTCAATGAATTTGACTATTCTTGGTTTCATATAAGTGAAATTATATGATATTTATCTTTTTTGTGACTGGTTTATTTCACTTAGCATAATGTCCTCAAATTCTATCCATGTTGTAGCATGTGTCAGAATTTTCTTCCTTTTTAAGGCTGAGTACTATTTCCTTGTATATATATACCATAGTTTGTTTACTCATTTTTCTGTCAATGGACTTTTGTAGTTTCTTCCACAATGACTATCGTGAATAATGTTGTTATTAACATGACTATACTATCTCTTGGAGATCCTGCTTCCGATTCTTTTAGCTATATACCCAGAAGTAAAATTGCTGGGTAATCCTATTTTTAAATTTTTGAGGAACTGCCATACTTCACCACTTTACATTCCCACCAACAGTGCACAAATGTTCCAATTTGACCACATCCTCACCAACACTTGTTATTTTTTGTTTTTATTTTTGATAGTAACCATCCTAATGGGTATGAGATGATATCTCATTGTGGGGCAAAACCTTTTGATCCTACTTTCCCCTCTTGTTATAGTTAATTCTCCATGCCCCATTTCAAGATTCCTTGAAAGAGCTGACTTTACTTCCTGATCCCAATGCCTCTCTTCTCATAATTCCTTGAGTTTATTCCAATCGGTTACTTATCCCACCCACTTCACTACAACCTCTCTTACTAGAAAGTTGCTACATGTAATGGCCACTTCTGGTCTTCCTTGTCTGATCAGAGCATTTGACGTAGTGAATCACTCTCTCTGTCATGAAACACTTTCTCCATTTGGCTCCCATAATGCCACACTCTCCCAGTTGTCTTTCTGCCCCACTAGATGTCTTTCCTAGTTTCTTTTTCTGGTTCCTCCTCAACTCTCCACCTTCTTATGTTGAAGCCCTATAAGGCTCAATGCTTGGATCCTTCTCTTCTCCATCTACACTCAATTTCAATTCTCTGATGATCCCATTCATTATCATGGCCTTAAATATCAACCTTATATTGATGATTCTCAAATTAAATCTCCATTTATATTTTCCACCAGAATTCCTTACTCCAGTATGTGAAATTGTCTACTTAACATCTCTACTTAGACCTGGACATCTTGAACTTGACATGTACAAAACTAACCTCTAGTCTCCCCTATTTCCCTACACTCTCATTCTCCTCCTTCTGCTCCCCAAAAAAGGAATCTTAGTCCACCTGCAGACTTCCTGGCCCAAACCCTTGGAATCATCTTTGACTTCTTTCTCTCTCTCATGCACACCACATCCAGTGTGTCAGTAAGTCCTACTGGTTCCACCTTCAAAATCTATCCAGAACCTGTCCACTTCTCATCACTTTTACTGCTATTACCCTGATCCGATCTACCATCATCTCTCATCTACTCTAGATTAGTGGTTCTTCCCCCTTTGCCCCTTTCGTCTCTTCTCAACACAACAGTTAGAAGGATTATTAATATGTCTGTTCAGATCCTGTAGTTCCTCTGCTCAAAAAAGCTCAGAATAAAAGTCAGAGAACTTACAGTGTCCTGCAAAACCTTGCTGACTTTATTACTTCTCCAATCTTGCTCTGGCCTCCTTGCAGTTGTACAAACACTCCAGGAATTATTCCTGCCTCAGGACCTTTGCACTTGATAGTCTCATTCACTGGGATATTCTTCCCATAGGCAATGGCACGACTTGCTCCCTTACCTCCTTCAAATCTTTGTGCAGTGCCACCCAAGAATTACCTTAACCACCTTATTTTTAAAATTTTAATCTAAAGTACAACTTCACGATTGTACTTCCCATGACCTTTCCCTCTTTATTTTCACCTTCGGCTCTTATTGTCCTCTAACATGCTATATCATTTACTTATTTATTTTGTTTATTGTCTGTCTCCCCTCTGACAAAGAATGCCAGTTACATGAGAGCAAAAATTTTTGTCTGCTTTGTTCCCTGTTATATCCCAAGCAGCTATAAGAGTGTGTGGCTTACAATAGGTGCTCGATATGTATTTGTTGAATGAATAAATGAACGAATGTGAAATGGTTGCATAACTAGCAGTAAGAATACTAGTTCTTTATGACTATTAGTATTATTTTATCCTAAACAAGTTCAGATATGGTTGGGTACTACATCTGTAATAACAATAGAATGTACGCCCTTGCTACTCAAAGTGTGGCCCATGGAGCAGCAGCATCGGTACTACCTGGGAGCATGTTAGAAATGCAGAATCTCAGGCCCCACCCCAGGTCTCCTGAATCAGAATCTGTGTTTTAATGAGACCCGCCAGGTGATTGATTGCACCTTAAAGTTGAAAAGCACTAGTGTTGAGCAGTCGTCCTCAATCTTAATTGTATTGGAATCATCTGAGTATCTTTAAAAACTCCATAAGCCTGTGTCCCATTCCCAGAGGTTGACTTAATTGGTCTGGAGTGGGGTCCAGGCCCAGGTCAGTGGTGAAAATGTGAAGTAGCTGACTTATTTATTATTTTGGGTTGGAGAGTTAAGATTAAAACTTGTCTGTCAAACCTCAGTTTAAGAGAATGACTTGTTGGTGTTGACATCATAAACCATTCATCTCCTCCTTAATCCATAAAAGCAAATTTCAGCTCCTCATTTGTGGTTTCAAGTGAGACCTTGAAGGTGGCTACTTCTCACCAGTGGAGCATGCACTCAAGTCCACACTCAGGCTACCTTCGATAGTCTCGACTGCAAGAAATAAACACTGAGCAGTATGTCAGTCCTTTAGAGAAATAGCCCTTACTTTTTCTTTCCAACACGATCAGTGATCTTTGTGAGCAGAAAGTGAGGAGAACTTCGGGTTCAGTCTCTGGGTAGCTGTCGGGGGAAGCCTTGTCCACAAGATTCTAGGAAGCACAGGTTAAGAACTATCTCCTATCCTGCATCCTGTGCTCAGGATCTATTCAGATCTCTATGTGCTCCCATACCCATTGACTGACACAGTCATTTTCTGGGTGGCTCTACTATAAGGGTAGAGCTGATCTCTGAATGTGACCCCAAACATGAATCTTGAATGTGGACTTGAATTTGAAGTTCAGCACCAAAGCTGCATGGTAGAAAGGTGTGAATGCGTGACCAAGTAGCAATGGTTAACTACCATCTAGAAAAGATTCTGAGAGAGTGTGGAGATAATTTTCAGATTTTCATTGACCAAATGGGCTCTCTCTTGCAGCTCAAGTCTCGGGTTCTTATGACTCCTTTAGCCCTCTCACCTCCTCGGAGTACCCCAGAGCCTGACCTCAGCTCCATCCCTCAGGACGCAGCCACCGTACCCAGCTTGGCAGCCCCGCAGGCTCTCACAGGTAGGTCAGGCAAATGAACTCCAAGACTGTGATGGGCTGCCCATCATCTAACGGTCACTTTGTGTACTAGAAAGCTGCTACCGAGTACCTCAAATGAGGTATTTAGTTATCGTATTAGCTGGACAGTAGCTAGGATGACCAGATTCTTTGAGCACACGAGTTTAAGTGTGCTCACAGCTTGGATTATTTGAAACTTGGTTTTCAGCGCATCTTGGGTTCAGCTGCTTGCCTTGGGGTAGGACTAGAAAGAGTGGTTGGTGGCCCAGTTTTTCTCTTTAGAGCCAGGTTTACTTTGCATCAATAGTGAGCCTGCTTACCTTGAGGAGTTTCTATCCTTGTGTTTGTACTTCCAGATCTCCTAAGGTTCCTAATCTCCCTTAGTCCCACCTGGCACCCTCTAATCCAGTCAGGGTCGTGCACAGCCCAGTGCCTTATGGGGCACCCACAAACCAACAGTTCCTTTGTAAGAGTAGCAACAATCAGATGCTTTCTCTCTCTCACACACACACACACACACACACACACACACACACAAACACAGTCCCCCTTCATCACAACCCCACTCCCCACTCCCATCCCACTTAAATCCCTTATTTCTCCTCCCATTGCTCTTAGGTAAAGACCAAACTTGTTAAAATGGCCAACAAGTCCTCAGTCCCCAGGGCCCGTCACAGGATCTTAGCATAGTCTCTTCCCTCCATCTAGAATGATCTTCCTTCTAGTGACACTATCTCTCCCTTTATTTCAGCTCAAGCATACCTGCCTACTTTATGGGCTTCCTGCCAGGGCCCCCAGGATTGGCTGTCTGAGCACCTCACAGTGTGTCTCACAGCCACAGTCCCATATCAGTTCCTGTGACTCTCTGAGTAGGTCTGCCTCCCATACTGGGCCCTAAGCTCTATGAAGCCAGGGACCTCATTAGTTTGGTTCACCATTTTCTCTGTAAGACCTAGCACAGTGTCTGGCATAAAGGTCTCTTATTAATTATATTTCCTTAATTATCTGGGATGAGTAGAGGAGAAGACAGCCTCATAGAATGAAAAGAGCACAGGCCTTGATATCAGAAAGACTTGAATCCAAATCCCTGTTGCATCAGTAATTATAGACTTTATGAGTATCCATCTAACCACTTGAAGCCTCAGTTTCTTCATTAGTAAAGAAGGAATAATACCTATTCCCAGGCTTGTCCTAAGGATTAAATAAGATAAAATATCTTAAGCGACTGGAATATAATAGGTGATCAATAGAAACTAATTTTCTTCACCTTTGTTATTACTGTTTAATCCTTCCAAATCCTATAAGTGTCCTCTAAAAGTCCCTCTTCAACAATCCTTTGCATTACTGGCCTCCTAGGCAAGGTGCTCATGCTCTGGGGTGGGGGGCAGGAAACATAAGAGCAGTGTCATTAATGTGTAGAATATGTCACCTACTATTAATATTTGTTTGCATCTCATTCTTTAAAAAATTCTATTTCTTGGTTATGTTTTAACACGTACACAATACATTAATACAGATAAAAATATGTATAACCTCTTTATAAATAAACACATTTTGGAAGATGTGCTCAAAATTTTTTTACTAGTGTTAGATATTACTTTAAAAGTGTGCAAACCATTGTTTGGGCTCATCTAAAGGAATGGCTGAATTTAGAGGCTGAAACACAGTTTTTGGAGTAATCAACATTATCTTGATTTTTTTTTTTTTATTCATCAAAGGTTAATTAAAAAAAGTGGTAAACATTATGTGGAGCTTGACTGTTCCCTTGGAGGAGGAGGGAAGATTTTGTATGTGTACATGCCCAGCATGGAAATGCTCTGTAAATGCAGTCCACATAGGTCTCCATAACTGTCTATAATTCAGATTTGAGTACACCAAAGGGGCCCCACCTGTCCATCTGTCCCAACCAGGAGGCCACTTGAGAGCAAGCCTTGGCAATTGAGGTGATTGGCTCCTTTGCCTCTTTTACTTATTAAGTGGGAAGAAGCAGTCTCACTTTAGCCATTTCCATATTTTCCAAGGCCCGGGCTGACGGGACATGGCTGACGCATCCCTGAGCACATGGGAGCAGCCCCCCGGCCCAATGTGCACAGATACTGAGGGCTTTGTGGGTCTCTGTTTCCACAGTTTGCCTCTACATCAACAAGCAAGCCAACGCAGGGCCCTACCTGGAAAGGAGGAAGGTTCAGCAGCTCCCCGAGCACTTCGGGCCCGAGAGGCCATCGGCGGTGCTGCAGCAGGCTGTGCAAGCGTGCATCGACTGTGCCCACCAGCAGAAGCTGGTCTTCTCTCTGGTCAAGCAGGGCTATGGTGGCGAGATGGTGTCGGGTAAGGCGCTGGAGCAGGTTGTATAAGGATGGCCATAGGAGTCTCTGAAGAGGAAAGCAGCCATTCTCAGGCTTGGGGGACTGTAGTTGAGGTCAGGGTCTGTCTTCCCTCTATTGGGCTCCAGGGCTCTTCACGAGCCTGTGTGCTGAAGGCCTTTCAGAGCTCAAGGAGAAGATGCTTCTAGACTTGGACAAGAAAGCTGGACATCTGAAACCTCACCTTGACACTTCTCTTTCTACTACCCTCACTTTCAACCCATCAATAAACCTTATTGCTCTAACTTCAAAATATAACCAGAATCCAGCCACTTTTCACCACCTGCAGCAACCACTCTGGTTCTTTTAAAAATCTAAGTCAGATCATGCCCCTCCAATGCTCTAAACCCTCAATGGCTCCCATGTCACTCCAAGAAAAAGCCCACGTCCTATGAGGGCCTACAGGCCCTATATGACCTGGCCCTGGCTCCCTCTTTGATCTCCTGGTCACTTCTCTCGAGTTCCCTACTCTGCTCTGGCCATGGTAGCCTCCCTGCTGTTCTTCCTCTGTCCTCCGGCCATGTTCTCGTCCTAGGGTCTTTGCACCTGCTATTCTCTTTCTAGAATGTTCTTTCCCAGCTGTCCATATGACTTGCTCCTGGATTTCTTTCAGCTTTCTACTCAAATGCTTTATTTTCAAGGAGCCCTTTCCTGACCACCTTTTCTAAAATATCAGCCCTTGTCACTCTCTATTCTCCCTTACTCTGCTCCATTCCCTTTTCATAGCACTAATCACCATGCAGGGCAGTGGGGAAAGCTCATGAACTCAACCCCATCTCAAAGGGCGTGTTTTTTTAAACAAGAGCCTTCAAGGTCAATCCCTTCTGTCATTGTCACTGCCCTCCTCCAGTTTCAGCCATGACCCAACAGCTTATGGAGGGAGTGGAAGTTGTCACCATAAGTGAGCGGCAGATTCAGGAGCTTTGCCCACTTCACATGTTTGCCTGCAGAGGCTCTTTCTGTCTTATTGGCGGCTCTCCACAATGGGCAAGAGTCACCACCTGCCCTTAAGCCTCAGAGGATCAGGTCTTTGTAAGATGTCTTGACTCCAAAGCCTGTTGTTTTCTCTGGCCCAGCATCATGGACATGGCCTGCATATCACCAAGAAAAAGGGAGAAAATTTGCCAACACTGGGGCCATGCAGGTGACCCTGCTGGCTGGCTAAGAAAGGGTCAAGGAAGAGAGACCTTTAATGTGGCAGCTCCCTGAAGAACAAAAGCAGGGGCGTTTTATTTAACCCCAGATCCCCAGGGCTTGGGGCTGGCAAGTGTGTCCAACACAGCTTCCCCAGCTCCAATTGATTCAGCCTGCCTTCTGGAGTTTCCTCCAAGCAGGAAGCTGGGTCTGACTTGCTGGTAATTGATTAAAATAGAACTTGGCAAGGTCCGAGTGCAGGTGTCTGACCCAGAATAACTTTTAAGAGACTTTAGCAGATGTGAACAGAGATATAAGGAAGAAGGGCTGCACCAAAAGAGGCCAAGAGAAGAGTCCTGTTGTCTGGTCTTCCAAGAGTTGCTTGGCCGTTCTTCTCCTGGTTTCTGTCTGAGAGCCAGGATCTCAATCCTGGGCCGCAGTCTGAGATCAAAGGCCTTGTCCTTTTTCCTGCTAAATAGCAAGCCTTTGAACACACAGACCTGGTGTTTAAAGAAAGCTAGGGCCTCTTGAGTGAGTCCTACCTAACTGTTTCTTTATGGTCCTTCCCCGCAAAGCTGGAAGAGCTGATCCTGTTTTCCCTCCTTGCCTGCTCAGCCTTGCTGTGGCCTCAGGGGCCTTGGCGCTGGGAAGGAGCCTGACACCAACGCAAGTGTGGGCAGAGACTTGCCAAGTTTCCCTTGGCTGAAGGATTCCTGGGAAGGCCAGAGCTGAGCACTTGGTCTTAGTGTCTGTAAGAATGCAGAAGCATTGAGAAGACTCCTCATGCCACCACCTTGAGGCTGTGAAGTGGCAAGGTGGTCTTGTACGTTACCGATGGTGATTGGAAGCTAAGCAAGGAGAGTAAGTGACAGCACTCAGGTGGTTTAGGGAAGGACTCAAGGAGAAATAGCTAGGCTCTCCCGCTCTCCACATAGAACCTGATCCTTGGATCACTGCTTTCTAAATATTCCCATGGCAGAATACATGGAATACAATGGTGACACTGGTGCTGGCACAGTGGGCTAAAGGAACCAAACTGCTCTGGCTTGGCCTCGGGACACCCCAATGGCTGAGGGGAGTAGTATCGCAGTACCCCACAACTTATTCCCAGCATACCTGCTAGGGTGCTTTGCCTTAGCCACCTTTTCTCACCGGAGTGGATTTCATGATCTGACAATTTCACATCTTCTTCTGGGAGGTGGAAGGAGTATATATGTATATATATACTATCCCATTATAATTAATAATCATTAAAATAAGTGGGAATTTTCCCACTTATGTGATTTCCCAGGCACCTCCAGGAATGCGTGCACACTGACTTTGAGAGAGGCCTGATACTTGGCTTCAATTTCCAACACACCCAGTCTTTTAAAGTACTGGAGGCAAGCAACAGTACTCAGGCTAAGAGGGAATTTCTAGAGCATCTGAATGGCTGGGTCAACACCCTTGGTGAGCATCTTGGGGGCTCTTTGACTGGCTTATCTATCTCAGTCACCTGGAGTATTAAAATGACAGGCAAATCCACTTAGAAGCCACATGAACTAGAAAAAACATTCCAGGACCTCTCTGTAGTTTCCTTATATGTAACATCAGGTAATAACCTTTTGTCCACTGTCCTCATGGGATAGTCAGGAGGCCTAAATGAGATGAATATGAAAACTCTTATCAAACTCTAAAGAGCTACACAAAAGAAATGGATTCTTTCGATTTCTAATTAAAATGAGTGGTTTGTTTGTTTGTTTGTTTGTTCGTTCGTTTGTTTGTTTTTGAGTTCTGAAATCAAAACTAGCTCTGGTCACCTCTGCCCCAGCCCTTGCTGTCTGCCAGTGTTTGGGAAATATAATGTAAAAAACCGAGCTGCTCTCTAGGTGTTGACACTGAGTGGTGGAGGCCTCAGGGGGAGAATGTCCTGTTTGGGATCTCCTGTGTGCTCTTCACAGTGGGGTGGGGTGCAAGCTTCTTGGGGTGAGACAGAGCTGCGAGGAGAATTACCAAAAAGAACACACTCTAGTCATTTAGAAGAACTGGTGTTTCTTCTACATTCTGGTAACCCTATAGAAATCAAGTCTGATCTAGCATCACTGTGGAGAGATTACTGTTCTTTTATAAAGACTTTTCCCCAGAAGGCTAGAATAACCCTGAACTCTGTGATGCTGGATTAGAGACCTCAGTACAAACTCAAGTTTTTTTTTCAATATATGTATATATCTAGTTCTATCTATCTATCTATCTATCTATCTATCTATCTATCTATCATCTGTCTATCTAATCATCAAATATTTAGATAGAGAAATAATTATAATGGGATAGTATACATACATACATTTCTTAGCTTTTTCCACTGCAAGGCCGCAGAACTGCTGACACCCCAGTAGCAACAAGCACATCCAGTGCCCAAGTCTTGTTTCTCTTCAATAAAGGAACCAAGAAATCAACCAGATGGCTGATATTAGGGCTGAAGCAGAAAAAATGCAAGATGAACCTGGAGCATATTAAAGTGTCATTAACCAAAGATGTGCTAAAAAAACAGAAACAAAAAAAAATGGAGGCATGTCATAGGGACACAGGAGTCAACCTGAAAGCTTCCAAAGATGAAAGCTGGAAGAATTTGAGTAACAAAATAAATAATGTAGTATTGGAAAACCCACAGTACAAAATAAACATATTGAGTCTGTACTGATATCAATAAATGATTGAATGATCGAGTGAATGAATGAATGGATGAATGAATAGAGGAAAAAGGACAATTCTTCCTTATAAAAGAATTTCAAATGATATAGAGGCTCTCCCCTCTCCAGGAGGTAGAGCTTAATTCCTCCACTACCCTTGAGTGTGGGCAGGACCTTGTGACTTATTTCCAAGGAAATAAGAGAATTGAGAGTACAGTAAAGAAGTGTGGCAAACATCGTGTTGGCTAGGTGATGAAGGTTAACACCCCAGTGATGTCATGTGGACATCCTATATCCCTGATCTGATACAACGAGGAGGGCGCTTCACCCTATGGTTGAAACTCATCACTCCAGTCAAATTGTGAGAAAAGCATCAGACCCAAGTCGAGGGACATTTTACAAAATACCCGACCAGTTCACTTCAAAACCCTCAAGGTCATGGTAAACAAGGAAAGACTGACAAACAGTCACAAACCAGAGGAGATTAAGGAGACATGAAAACTACACCCAATGTGGTCTCCTAGATGAGATCCTGGAACAGAAACAGGATATTTATGAAAAAACAGGTTGAAGTCCAAATAAAGCCTAGTTAAAAACAAAACAAAACTAAACAAATGAAAGCCTCTTGCCCATGGCTGATGGACTCGTGGCTTTCTCCAGTGCCCCTGCTCTGAGGCGCTGTCTCTGGTTTTCCAGTCTCTGCGTCCTTTGATGGGAAACAGCACCTGCGGAGCCTGCCTGTGGTGAACAGCATCGGGTACGTCCTTCGCTTCCTTGCCAAGCTGTGCCGAAGCCTCCTGTGTGATGACCTCTTCAGCCACCAGCCCTTCCCCAGGGGCTCCAGTGCCTCCGAGGAAACCCAGGAGAACCAAGAAGGCAGGATGGAGTCAGGTAGGCTTTGTCCGTTTGTCCTCCCCATGCCTGCAGGCCGCCCCAGGTGGCCTTCTCCTCCTGGCAGAGGTGAATCTGCTGGTGAGGGAGCAGCCACAGCTCCTCAGAGCTCTCTTGCTGGAGGCCCACAAATGCCTCTCTGCGATGCCCGGGAGCAATTAGGGCTGGTGAAGACCAAGGATACCTAGACCAAGCCCATCCAGGCTGCAGTGGGAAGAGATTACTTCATTATGGCTTTTAGGCCTATGTTATTAGAACTTAGACAGTGAGACCACATTACATATAATGAGTGATTTATTTTCTTCACTCTCCTCTAATTAAGACTCTTGGGTATTTATTCATCCTTATTGATTATGAGACTAAGAAATCCTGAAAAAACTAGGGCTAAAGAATTGATTACATTGGTTCCAGCTGGAGGCCTCAGATGCCTATCCATGTAAATAAAAGGTGTACCAGAGTGTCTATTATTGCAAGAATTTGACCAGGCCATAAATCAAATATGTCTTCCAGTGAGAGTTAGTGTTTCTTTCTCATCACAGGACATAAAGTGACCCAGGGACTGAGTGCCTTTTGTACCACTAGCCCCAGAAGAGCTCAACATGGGAAAGTGGCCAATGGGGAGGGCAGCAAGGCCACATGGGCAAACTTGCCACAATGATGTCTGCCCCAGGGGCTAGATACTAAAGGGAGGTGTCTTCCCCCACTGAGCATCCCTGAGTTATGGATTTGCAAAGAGTTAAACATGACTCCAGGTTCTGGCTTCCAGTTTCCCAAGGCTGAACAGAAATGTTGCCTGTTTTCTTTCTTCGGAAGTAATGTTGTTGATATATAATGAACACATACATAGACAGTGAAACTGGAATCTAGTCATTATGTCATTCTGCAGACATTTGCTGAACCCTCTTCTGTTTCAAGAACCATGTGAGACCCTATCTTTGGATAAAAGAAATACATTGAGCGACCATTACAAACTGATACATCTGCAGATATGTGCTCACAGAAAGCCTTAGAACATTCAACAAGAGGACACTTATAATAAGAATGGCCATATCTTAAGCTTAGGAGGACAGCAGGGAAGGATAAACATTTTTTTAAATTTAATTTTCAATTACATTTAACATAAAATATTATATAAGTTTAAGGTGTACAACATAGTGATTAGACTTTTATATAACTTACAAAGTGATCACCCTAATAAGTCTAGTACCCATCTGATCCCACACATAGTTATTACAATGTTATTGACTGTATTCCCTATGCTGTACTTTACATCCTCATGACTATTTTTATAACTGGAAATTTGTACTTCTTAATCCCTTTCATCATCTTCGTCCATGCCCCCAACCCCCTTCCCATCTGGCGACCATGAATTTGTTCTCTATGAGTTTGTTTCTGTTTTGTTTGTTCATTTATTTTGTCTTTTAGATTCCATGTATAAGTGAAATCATATGGTATCTGTCTTTCTCTTTCTGACTTATTTCACTTAGCATAATACTCTCTATGTCCATTCAAGTTGTTGCAAATGACAAGATTTCATTCTTTTATATGGCTGAGTAATATTACATTGTATATAGTACCACTTCTTCTTTACCTAGTTATCTATCCATGGACAATAGCAGAAAGTTGCTTCCATATCTTGGCTATTGTAAACAATGCTGCAATGAACATAGCGGTGCATATATCGTTTTGAATTAGTGTTTTGGATTTCTTCAGCTAAATATCCAGAAGTGGAATTGCTGGGTCATATGGTATATCTATTTTTAATTTATTGAGGAAATTCCGTATTGTTTTCCATACTGGCTGCACCACTTTACAATCCCACCAACAGTGCATGGGGGGTACTTTTTCTCCACATCCTCTTCAACAATTTTTGTTTGTTTATTTATTGATGACAGTCATTCTGATAGGTGAGAGATGATGTCTTGGGGTTTTAATTTGCATTTCTCTAATGTTTAGTGATGTTGAGCATCTTTTCATTGTTGACCATTTGTATGTCCTCTTTGGAGAAATGTCTATTCAGGTCCTCTGACCATTTTTTAACTGCATGGTTTGGTTTTTGGTATTAACCTGTATAAATTCTCTATATTTTTTGGATATTAATCCCTTATCAGATATATCATTGGTGAATATCTTCTTTCATTCATTATGTTGTCTTTTTGTTTCCTTGATGGTTTTCTTCACTGTGCAAAAACTCTTCATTTTGATGTAGTCTCATTTGTTTATTTTTTCTTTTGTTTCCCTTGCTCAAGGAGACATATCAAAACAAACAAACAAACAAAAACTACTGCTGAGAGCAATGTCAAAGAGTTTAATGCCTATGTTTTCTTCTCAGAGTTTTATGGTTTCAGTTCTTCCATTTAAGTCTCTGTCCCATTTCGAGATTATTTTTGTATATGGTATAAGAAAGTGGTCTAGTTTTATTTTATTTTTATTTTTTTGCATGTGTCTGTTCGGTTTTCCCAACAGCATTTATTGAAGAGACTAACAACCTCATTGTCTATTCTTGCTCCCTTTGTCATTGATTAATTGACCATGTAGGTTTAAGTTTACTTTGGGGCTGTCTATTCTATTCTATTGATCTATGTGTCTGTTTGTATGCCAGTGCCATGCCATTTTGACTAATATAGTCAAACTTTGTTCTTCGTTCTCAATATTGCTTTGGCTATTCAAAGTCAACTGAGATTCTTAGCATAGATTTTCTCAGATATTGTCAAGAATCTTGCCTACAATTTTACTTTAATTTCTTTGAAACCTGGGAAACAGGAAGAAATTTGGCCTTTATCAAGAAGGGTACCTAATTAAATATGGCCTATGTGAGCAGATGCTGTATACTATGCTTTTCTTGATGTCTCTATGTGTATGAATTGGGAAAAGTCTTATCTCTCTAGGCCTCAGTTTCCTAAATGGGGAGTTTGAGTTGCTCATATATAATGTTCCTCTGGTTCTCACAGTGTGAATCTAGCCTCTCCTGTAAAACTTAGTTGACTCAGAAATATATTCTAAAGCTAATGTATCTTCTAATGAATCTTTTGATGAGAATAGCAGAAGTCTGATTTCACTTCTCAAACTCTTGAATCATTGTTACATTGAACAACCAATGGGACATAATCATAAAGCCACATAATCCATGTCACCCATTCTCCTTTAAATGTACCCTGTGGGACCACTTCTTCCCAGTCCATGGATAAAATTTAGGACAAATCTTGACTTTTCTAGCTCCTTTCAGGTAACAAAACATTCTCTAGTCAATGATTAATATGTCCAGGTCAGTATGATAATCGAACTTTAAATTTCACTCAAAAATATAATTACTCCCCATTTCCAGCTCAGGCCTCCTTTGGCCAGTTGCCTGCAGCAGTAAAGGAGGGTATGGCTAGCTTCTCTCCACCCCCTGCCCAGCCTTGTGTTTTGCCTTCTCCCATATCTAGATAATAATGATTTTGAATCCTTCATGATCAGAGTCGGGGAAGGAGGAGAGGCAAGAAGTAGGAGAGTTTTTACTTGACTAATCCTGCTGTGAGTTAACATTATGCTCCCTCATTCTGGCAGGTGTTTAAAGCTGATTTTTCATCCTGTGAGCTCTTACATGGGTCTTTTGGTGAGTCTACCATCTCTCACCTGCACTTTTCCTTGACATGGACAAATGTAACTTCTCTGGCAGGTCACTTATAGTTCCTTCCACAGCCTCAAGGCATCTGCAGGTAAATCTCTAACTTCTTTCTACTGAGGCCCCCTTGTGCCTCCAGAGGGTCCTGTGGAAAGGATCTAAAATTACCTCACTTTATATCTCTCTTCTGAAGGCCAGCACCTGGTCCCTGAAAACATTCACATTCTTTACCCAAACAAACTGTGGGCATGCAGGGCAATCCCAGCAGGCAGCTCTCCTTTGCTCTGCCATCAGAGCAGCCAGACTTTTAGATTTCTGATGAGAATTAAACAATAATCCATTGTGTCTTGCCAGTTCCAGGGACACATATCAAGCTATTTACATAGCCACATTGAAACTCTTGGGAACATAATGGACAGTTCTCACCAGTTCTCTCTCTCTCTCTCTCTCTCTCTCTCTCTCTCTCTCACTCTGTCTGTCTCTTTCTTTCTTCCTATCTAAAATTTTTATTATTTACAATTCCTTTTGCAGGCTAGATATGGTGGTCATCTGTAAGTGTAAAACTGGCTTCTCACCATCCCTTTTTATCAGATCTAAACACTTCACTCTGATATGTGGTATCTATTGCCTTGCAGCCTCAGCCTAAAAGAAAACTAAAATAGTTCATTTTAACATCCTGTCCCGGGAGCCCTTCTTCAGCTGTCCTTAAGTGGTCATTGAGGAGCCTTGTCTTGGTTTCTACCTTATTCTCTTCCCTTCCAAGCTCACCATGCTGGATGAAGTTCCAGTCTTCTCCCTGGAGTAGAGTAGCTGCCTCCTTCTTCCCCTGACTGAAGCAGGTATTTCTACCCGAAAGCCGATGTCTTTCCTAGTTGGCTCGGCTTTGGATGTAATGACTCCCAAATGTCTTCGCGAGCCCTTCCCTGGCCCATGGCTGCTTTGAAAACCTGAATTGCTCTAAGTCAACCACCCTCGTGGAAACTGTTCCTCATGCCTTAGGTGTTGCAGAATATAGAGTGCTGTGTGTTTCATGCATCTGGGAGCCTCAGGGAAGATAGAGGAAGCACCATGGCTCAGTATGCTCTGAGCAGCCCACTTGCCATATCTTTCCCACCAATCTGCCATGGGGCCTAAAATGACATCATTAGAGAGTTTGCCTTTAGATTGAGACATTGTTTCTTTAGGATATCCTTGTCAAAATTCCCTTAAAGAGTAGCAGATCAAATTATCATCACTTTAGAAAAGGAATTAGTTTATCGCCTTCTTTCCCACCAGTATGGCAAGAAAGACATGAGAAAGATAAGGGAAAAGGAATGGAGGTCTGTGTTGATTTTAGGCAGCTGAATAACCAGGTGGAACTCCAAGAAGATAGCTCTTTGAGGAGTCAGGTGGAGTTGGCATTGTAAAGAACATTGAAAAGTCAAAGCCATTTCGAAGTGGAAAGGGCTGCTTGGGTGGTAGTGATCTCCTCATTATTGGTGAAAAGTGTAGGTGTCCACTTGTCCATTAGGGGGAGATCTGCTAACCCAGAGGAGTGGAAGCAAGATGTCCTTTCTGGTTCCTTCCAGGTTGAGAGCCACTGCTGGAGGTGGCAAAGACAGCCCTGGATAGCAGGGGCTCAGGGTGCCCCAGGAACCCCAGTGACAGCGCCTTCAGAGGTGAAGGTGACACCGAGGCAGAGGGGCTCATGTGAGAGCAGAGAAAAGGCTTCTTCCAAATTTCTTTCTCCCATCTTTGAAATGTAAATTCTTTTGCCAAGTGATCTTTCTCCTACGTGGAAAACCAGGCTTCAGACCTACTTAGCTGCCTGGATTCAGTTGGGAAGTTAAGAGTTCTTAGCTTGAGACCAGAAACCTTAGTCATTTTCTTCCAATTCTATTAACTGATAGCCATACATGGTTTGTGTTTTAGGAAGTAGAGCAGCTGTCTAGGTGCTTTAGAAGAATGGAGGCAGAAACATGGATTCAATAACATTTGTGGTTCTATCAGAAGTCATGAGATGATCATGGGGAAATTTTTACCTTACCTTTGAAAATTGGAAAAAAGAGATATCAATTATAAATAAGCTTCAGCCAGTGCTTCTCAAACTTTAATGTGCTCAGGAACCACCTGGGCATCTTGTTAAAAAGCAGGTTCTGGCTCCATAGTGCTGGTGTGGGGCCTGAGTGTCTGCGTTTCTAGCAGATGCCCAGGTGATGTCAGTGCTGCTGCTGGTTGGGGACCACAGTTTGAGTGATAAGTGTGGGCTGACAGAATCTGCTCACGTAGGGAAATTTATTTCAGGTTTTCAGTAAAATAAGTCCACCTGTGCTAGGACGATGCCTCCCCTGTACAAGCGTTACCACTGAAGGTGATGCAATGTCCTGTGGAGGTGTCCAGGAGCTGGAGAAGAGAGGGTTGCGAGGGAGCAGAGTGGTCAGGCAAGGTGGCACATGTGCAAATCCAGGTGAGAAAGAGGAGGTTTACAGGGCTGGGAGGAGAGTGAGAGAAAGGGAAGAATGAGGGCAGGCAAACTTCTCAGTGTGGACTGGCCACCACCTGCAGCAGGATCTCTGTTCTCCCAAACCCTTGTTTACGCATCCACAGTGGCACTTAATTCTGCCTATATTGCCTGAATCTGGGTCCAGATCTCATCTCCCTGCTAGGTAGACTTGGGGGCAGGGCCATGCAGTTCCCAGCAGAACCTGAAACATAAAGAGTCTGCAGTAAATATTTACCGACTTGAATTCTATGCAGCACAACAGACCAAGAGTCCGCTTACCAAGAGTAGTGAGTCTTCTTTGGAAACCACAAGTGTGACAGCTGAACTCTTCTGCAAGATCTAACTGTAAAGATGGTTTCCTGCCTTTTGAAGGTTTAACATGATGGGAACAAATTGTTTACTTTATGTTGAGCAACTTTTTTGATACACAAATGGTAGCGAGTGGGAGATGAGGAAGCACATTTATTCTTGAGGCTTGATGTTTTCTTCCTTGACTGGTGGCGTCTGAGCCAGGCACCAGAAGACTATTGGAGTAATAGACACTCCCAGTGTGTTTCGTTATGGTTGAAACTATACACCCAGCATTTAAAAATCAAATCTGCTTTTTCCGTTGAATTACAATTTGTTTAATATCATAGCTCTACAGAGAATGACTATGCAGAGAATATCTATCTTTCCAAAAGATTGGTTATTCCTGAAAAGAAATAGAGTTTATCCAGTGGCATGAGTTCCTTGATATAGAAACATCCATTTGGTCCATCAACAGACATTCACTGAGCTTCCCCTATTTGTGATGCACTAAGGCCCACAGAGCTGAGGCCACTTGTTCAGAGCCACACAGAAAGGCAGCAGCAGGGAGGACACTGAGCCCAGGTCTTCTCCTCCCTGGCCCTTTGCTCTTCCTCTCAAGCCCATCTGTCCATCGTGCCCTAACCACTTGCTGGGTGGGGTATGCATCCTGTTTCCCAGCTCAGAAGCATGACTCACAAAATGGATGTTCACGAGTGGCTTGTGGTGTACCCATGTCACTTCTAGCAAAGATGTAAACAAACAAGACAACCCCCGACCCCCACTTAGCAAAATCTAGGTGGAAACTGCACTCCCATCAAGTTGATTCTCTGTTCTCCTTCTGGAGTTCCTATCTCGGCCCCATGGAGCATTTAGTTCTTGTGCTTGTTCCTGCTACGTTGTTGCTGGGTGACATACACAGGGCAGGCAGAGCCCATCACTCTTGACACCAGGAGAAATTTCTCCCTCTACAAAATACAAAGTGGCCTACTCTACCAGATATAAGGTATAGTATGATCTGATATTTTAATATTTATTTATTTAATAAACAACAGAAATTTATTTCTCACAGTTCAGTTCTGGAGGCTGAAAGTCCGAGACAGGGCATCAGCGTGGTTGAGTGAAGGTCCTCTTCCAGCTTGCAGGCTTCTCCCTGTATCCTCACACTGCAGAAAGGGTTGATCTGATATTTTAAATAATATATGAAATGGTAGAGTTTAAAGAGAAATGAAGGAAGGCACGTTACTTTTTGCAGCTGCTTGTCTCCCACTGTAGGCCAATGACTGAAATATCACAGAGCTGTGTTTGTGCTGTCACAGCCATGAGCCATGTGAACAAAATGAGCCGTCTGGTTCTCAAGCCAGGTGTTGGAAAGGGGGTCATTTGGAAGGAGAACAAGATATCAGTGTCAAGTTCAGGTCTTAAGAATCTTCGCAGAAAGTTTTGATGGAAAGGTTAAGACTGTCCAAAGTTTTGCAGCAAATGCTTAGGCGTTCATATATTTTCAGACAGACAGGTCTGGGAGAAGCCCAGCCGGAGCTCCTAGTGTTGAATAGGGAACGTTTGCCAGTGCAGGATTCTTAATCTGAGTTCTGCCTGTGTGCCAATGTGATTCATTTAGGAAAAGCTATTTGTTATATTTTCAATTATATCATTCAGTAATTTATTGCATTATAAGGCTTAGGTTCTCTTTCACGTTAAATGAATTAATAAATGCATGTTCCAATTAAGTTGTTAGAACCTCCCAAGGTACGCTGTATATAGGACAAACAGCATATTAAATCATGTTGACCAATTTGATAATACTTTAATAGAAAATGTCTATATTGAAACACAACAAAAAGAAGTTAAGATAACACTCCTCTTGTTCAAGATCACAAATAAAGCCAGATTGAAGATGTCAATACCTAAGACTTAAAGAACGGAATGATGAGGATGTTTAATGCCCACGAGGCTCTCGACTGTTTGGGAGAGCTTCCCTATGCGGGAGTGTGGAGGAGAAAAAGACCCGCAGAGAAAAAGGCCATGGTGGACAATTTTTTCCTACAGGGCTGGTCTCGGGAATGCTCTGAAAGACACTCCTACCTCGGTCTCATTCCTTCTGTTTGAATAAAAAAATCCACTGAAAATCTGCTCTTTTGTTCCATTAGGCTAACTGTCTTTTATGTGACATCCCCACTCTTCAGTCCCCCATGAGTCACTCTCCAACTGGCCAGATGATGCTGGGGACTCCTGGGTCAGCTACAGAAGGCCTCTGTGTCTCTGGCAGGCCTGTCCAGAGAGGCTCCTGCCTATGATGGAAGAGGAGAGGTAGGGGATGGGCCATACCTCTAAGAAGATCCAAGGACACAGTGACTAAGTTCTCTGATTTATACGTCAGAACACAGAAAGCACAGGACTAATGGAAGCAAAGGACCAAGTATATGAGACGTGGCCATTCCCAAGCTTCCAGGGCCCACAAGGAGCTGTAATTAGAGATTCTCTCCAGCCCTCGGTGTTGTTCCCCTGGACTGATACCATGAACCCCTGTGGTGGGTCTAAGGTAATATCTGCAGGTTATCCACACCAGTGTCTGTTGGCCATGTATCAGGACAAGTGTTAAAATGGCAAACCATGCCAAGAGGAATTAAAGCAACTTAGGGACCCAGTAGGCTTCTAAGATAAACTTCATGAACTCTCCTATTAGTGGTCAGTTTCTGGGCCTCAGATATAAACAGTAATCCCTTTGTTGAAAATAATCCTGTAAATTTCCTGGTAGAGAATTGGACAGATATTCCACAGCAGATACATCATAGCTGCTACTGAATTAGTAATTACAGCTTCCAATCTGGATATGCAGAGTATGAAGAAAGAAAGGAATCCCCTTTCCCCATCTGTTTTTATCTACTGCTGTGTGACAAATTACCTCAAAACTTGGTGGTTTAAAATAACATTTATTATCTCATAGTTTCTGTGAGTCAGGAGTTCAGGCGCAGCTTAACTGAGCCCTCTGGCCCTGGGTCTCCCCTAAGATTGCGCATATCTCAAAGCTCAACTAGGGAAGAATCCACTTCTTAGCTCATTCATGGGGTTGTTGGCAAGATTCAGTTTCCCATGAGCTGTTGGTTCCTTGTCATGTAGGCCTCTCCTCAGAGCACCTCACAACATGGCAGCTTGCTTCATGAGTGTGAGGAATACTGAAAGGCACCGTGAGCCTTCCTAAAAGTCAAGATGCCCATTTAGAACCAAACTTATAAGGTGTCCTCTCTTCCAGGGACTCCAATATTTTCCTGATTAGAGACCACGTTTAATTTCCCCAAAGTTCTGTGAAGGACCCCAAAGTGTGGGGGCTATTGAGGACACAGGGCGTGTCTGTGGAAGGTCTCCTCCATCTTCACCCTTCCCCACCTCTTGGGAGTTCTTGAGCCTTGAGGTAGCGGCTTGGCGAAGCTTCAAGAAACAGGATGGTCATGAAACCTGCTCTACTCTGGAGACTAGAAGGCATTCATTATTCCAACCTGCTGACTTCAGGCAAAATTGCCTTTGGACAAAATTTCCACAGGAAGAAATCAACCCATAGGCTTAGAACAAAGTCTTAGGCAAACCAGAAACATCAGGGAGCACAAAAGAAGTTCAGGTGGCAGGCACTAAAATTATGTGCATCTCATTAGGGGAGAAAAGATATAAATGTACTTAAATGGATCAGAAGGGAGTCATGAGGTTGATTCTGAGGGCTGAGTGATCTGAACTTAGAGACAAGCTTAAAGAGAAAATCTATACTGGCCAGAGACCAAGTTAATGGAAAATTTAATTGAACCGAATGAAATGCTAAGCTTCATAGGTGGTGTGGCCTGGTGCCCTTTGAACCAGGAAGGCTGGGACCAGAGGCCACAGAGGGCCCTCAGGGAAAACATGATGAGCTTATCTGATTGAGAACAAGGGGCGGGGCTGCCTAAGAAAAGAAAATCTGCAAACCTCTACAGGAACCTCAGTGAAAGGCAGCTCGAGGACAGAGAGGAAATCTTCAGGTTTCTAACACCAAGAAGTCCCTTAGAGGTCTCTCTGCCTCCCACAGTACCGAGCAGGTGCTGGGCATCGAGCAGTGCCTGAGAGGAGCGTGCGTGAGACTGCCTAGTGGCAGAGACCCAGCTACGCAAGGTAGGAAAAAATGCCCTGTGTCCCTGTGCCGCTCTGCTGGGGACTTGCTACTGTTTCCTGGGGCCTTCTTCCTCCCGCCTGCTTCCTCCTTTTGCTTCTATCCTTGCAGGTCTCTTTCTCCACATTCTAGAGCTTACTGACTGTGCCCCTCACCTGGTGAAGCACTGTGTAATAGTTCTTCCAGAGCTATTCCAGTTGCAGTGATATCGGGCCACCTGTATTATTTTCTTCTCTAATCTGGGTTTCCAGGCTGGGGGTTTTTGGTGCTGCCGTCTCTTTAAGCAGCTGAGCCATTCACACAGGAGCCCTCTGGATGCTGACCCAGTGGTTTGATCTTCTTGTCAGCCTGGGCAGGGTGATGTGGCCTGCTGGGCTTTGCAGACCCGCTGGCAATGGGTCCCTAGAAAGACACAGGCTACCAGCCTGGGGGAAGGTGGCCGTGATGATTGTAAAAAGGGTTCACTCTTTGCAATTGGGGGGTTATGACTGATGTGGGGAGATACGGTGGGGAGTGGGGTGTGTGTGTGTGTGTGTGTGTGTGTGAGAGGAGAGGCGAGAGAGAGAGAGAGAGAGATGTGGGGAGAGAGAGAAAAAGACCGTTTACTACTGGAAAAGAATAGTGTCTAAAGCTCTGGAATTTGGGAGTTATTATTGCATGAATAGATATTATTTGAGAATAATTTTGCAGATGGTGGTATTGTTGCTTTTTAGGGTACTTGGTTAGAGAATTCAAGTGAAGTGCCAGTTTAAATTTTTTAAATAAAATAAATAGTCCAAGTTCACTTAACTGTGAGCAGTTAGGTCTTGTGTCCTAAAAGACAAATGGCAATTAATCAACACCAGTCTGAACTGAAACTTGGTCAAGAGTGTCTGTGGTTTTATACACGTGGGCCCCTTTTTCCTCTCCACCTGCTCTCAATGCTTTGGGAATTTTTCTTTCTCTTTCTGGGTCTTGGCTTTCTTCTTCCTGTCTGTCTGCCTCTTCCTGCTTTTCTCTAGAGGCTCTCTACATTCCAGGTGCTTGCGCCTGACCCTCTAGAACTGTAGCAAGAATGGGTTGCACTGGGCTTCCTAAAAGCCTTTGCAGAGGCCTCTGCAGGGATGAGGGAGGAGGGGGAATTCACACACTCCTGATCCTGGAATTTGCTCCCCCAAAAGTGAGGCTTAGACATGTTTCAGATTCAGAAGCAAAGGGCTAACCCTTGAGGCTAGAGTGGGTTTGAACTCTTCTAGGGTGTCCTGCGGCCTCACTCATGGTTAGGCTTTATACAGCGGTCGAGGGAAACCATAGTCTAGATTAACCATTGTGAAGAAGGAACGTTGGGCTCCCCTGAAAGTTACCTTTGATCAGGTGGCAGGCTTCTTTCAAACGTGCCATGTGTGCATTTGCCTTTCTATTTCAGCATGCTCGGGTGATCGTACGAAAGCAGATTATTTCTTTTTCTAGAGAAAAGATTTAATGATTTACAAGCGGCATCCTTAGTCTCTAGGATAGGGCAGGGAGTTATAGAAGAGAGGTACATAAAACGCCTCTTTTTTACCCCACTTTGCTGAGCTAGTGGTCTCCACAGTGATTAAATTTAAAATATTTAAAATATTTACCCTTAAGTAGAGGTTGGGTCATATCCTCTTGTTTAATGAGAGGTGTTAGGGTAACAAGATAGCTCAATTCAGATGAGAAGGGATTTTCTAAGAATCTAAGAGAAAAGAACCATGAAAGACTTAACCTGTCAGCCCTGTGGTTTGCTGGATGGAGTCTGTGAGCAGGGTTTGGATCCGCGCTTGGCATTTATGCCTGGACCATCCCAGGTCCGCTGGCCCCATCTGGTGTTCACTCACCAGTCAGCCACAAAACCATTAAAAAATTTTAGTTCTCTTTACAAGTACAGATTTGGTCTTTTTCAACTTTAAATAGTAGTTTTAGGTAACAAACAATCCACGTGTCCCATTTTTTAAAATTCTTAAGCTACTAGAGGTTCCGCATAGCTGTAATTCAACTACCTGTATGTTGGATGACTTCATGGTTTTAAATAGTATAAAGAGTGTATATCCAGTAGTCATTTTTTTCACTAAAGCAAGAGGAACTGGAGTTAGATGTAAGGAAGAACTTTCAGGCAATGAGATTTGTAGCAAAATGACCTAACCTGTGACAGAGATTATAAAATGTCTTTGGGGAGGCTTTTAAATAAGAGGTTCAGTTATATTTACCTTATTTTCCTCTCTAGATATTTACCTTATTTCCATCTCTAGATATGCCTGAAAAGAGGGGTAGGGGCTACCTCAATGCATTCCTGTATTAATATACCACATTTGCAATTTTTACTATGTCTCACTAACACCTATAGAAGCATTTACTCAAGATATTCCTTTCAATGGATTCATTTCTTTTAACTTTAGCCTTTACTCATCTTAAGCAATGATGGTATCAGTGGAATCATAATTTGATGGGCTAATTATATTTTACTGATGTGCACTAAAATAGGTGACTATAAAAAAATAATGTCCACCTGTTGTTGTGTCTTCCAAAAAGATATATGTTCAAGTCCTAACCTCCAGTGCCTGTGAATGAGACCTTCTTTGGTAATAGGGTCTTTGCAGATGTAATCGAACTAAAATGAGGTCATGCTGGATTATGGGCCCTAATCCAATGACAGGTACCCTTATAAGAAGATGGAAATTTGGACCCAGTCACAGACACACAGGGAGAGTGCCGCGTGATGGTGGAGGCAAAGACTGGAAGGATGTGTCTACAGCGAAGAAACATCAAGGATCATCGGCAACCACCAGAAGCTAGGAAGACACAAGAAAGGACCCTCCCCTGGAGCCTTTGGAGAGAGCATGGCTCTGCTGACACTTTGATTTCAGACTTCTTGCCTCCAGATTATGAGAGAATATATTTCTGTTGTTTCAAGTCACCAAGTTTGTGGTAATTTCTGCAGCCTTAGGAAATGAATACACCAAAGTACCACCTAAAATCAGCTTGGGAACATGCTGGCCAGGTGTTCTGTGAAGGTCCTTTTCAGTTCTGTGGTCGAACGAGGAAGGCCTTCATCGTATCAGCCATTTTTACACTCTGCTATGATGTGAGCGTCAGCTCCCCTATTTATAAGGGTGAGGAAAGTTTGTTTTAATCAGGTTTGAGCAGATGCATCTCATCAATTGTGAACGGCACCCTGGTGTGTGCACCTGGCTGTGCTGTTCACTCCAGGCTTCCTGGGAGCCACGGGCTGTGCGGAGCCATGGCTGGGGTTTGGTGGCGTCTCTGTGGTTGTCCACCTGCCCGACTTCAGAACCGCTGGTGCATTTTTTGCTGGGTAGAGAACTTGCTGTTCTCTTGAGTCAGTTTTACTTTCTAATGAGTTCATTTGGATCATAGCCCAGAAGCTGACTTATTACCTTTGATCTCATCCATGGTCGTCGCAGTTTTTAAACCAATAACGTCCAAGCTCCCTTGTTTCCCATTTCCACAGTGTCATAGGAGAACAATCTTCCATCCATATCTGTATTTTCCAACGATCATACAGATTAGTGAATTATCAGCATTCTCTATCTTAAACAATCAGAATTATGTGGTCATATTTAATTTGGATTTAAAATATTTAATAAACAGAATAAATGTTGTAGTCAAATCTTTTTTTTTATTTTTTTATCATGCATCTACATGAAGAATGTATATTTAGTCCTTTATAATCTGAATTGTAATGCATATTCTGCCTAACAGCTGCCTCACTGCTAAACCGGCCCAAATGAGTGCTGTCTGTATACCAGACACTGAGTAGTTTCCTCACATTTACCAAAGCACCTGGCACTGGAGACACAAAAGATTAGTGTCCAAGACTATGGGTACTTTCCAATAAAGGGAATGTAATGACAGCCTTGTCGCTTGCTGGCTTAGAATGGTGCTGACCTGTAGTAGGTGCTCAATAAGTGTTAGTTTTTCTCTCCTTCATTTCCTTCAGGAAGCAGCCTAGTATATAGCTCTGTAGCCCAGTCCTTTTTAGAATCTTCCTACTGATATCTTCTGACCCAGAGTAGAGGCCATCAAGGCACAGGTGCAGTGTTCCAGGTTCCTGAAGACATCTTGCAGCACTCCATTTGCTACAAAGCATGAGGCACAGAGCATGCTCGCCCTTAGGCTGCTCAGCTCACTTGTGGCCTAGTGGCCAAAGCAGTGTTTGTCCGACTTGACTACAACACCTTCAAGAACATGTTCACACCTAACACGGGACTTCTGCAATGACTTTTTAAAACAGCTTTATTGAGATATGATTCATATATCATCTAATTCACTCATTTAAACTGAACAGTTCAACAGTTTTTAGTATATTCACAGGTATGTGCAACCATCACACCCTTTAGCTAGCACCCTCTATCCCATCAACCCCCATGCCCTAAGCAACCACTAATCTACTTTTTGTCTCTATAGATTTGCTTATCCTGGACATTTCATATGAATGGAATCACTTAATGCATGGTCTTTTGTGGCTGGCTTCTTTCACTTAGCATAGTATTTCTAAGGCTCATTCATGCTATAGTATTATCAGTCTTTCATTTTTTTTTTTAATGCCTGAATAATATTCCATTGTATGGACACCCCACATTTTGTTTATCATCAGTTAATAACCATTTGGATTGTTTCCACCTTTTGGCTATTATGAATAGTGCTTTTGTAAACATTCATGTATAAAATTTTTGTGGACGTGTGTTTTCATTTCTCTTGTATAGACCTAGGAGTGGAATTGCTGGGTCATATGGTAACTATTTTTAACCATTTGAGGAAGAGCCAGACTGTTTTCCAAAGAGGCTGCACTATTTTACATTCCCGCCAACAGTGTCTGAGGGTTCCAATTTCTCTACAGCATCACCAACACTTCTTAATACCTGATTTTTTTTATTATAACCATTCTAGTGAGTGTGAAGTGGTACCTCACTGTGGTTTCGATTTGCATTTCCCAATGACTAGTGATGTGGAATATGTTTTCATGTGCTTATTGGCCACTTGTATATCTTCAACAGCCTGTAAGAGCTGTAAGTACAGAAAGTCCTGATTCACTTGATGGGGAGCAAGCTGTGGATGAGGTTGGCTGATTCTTCAGGTCCTCTACTCCCCCTGCACTTTAGATTGGCTCTTTATCTCATCTGCAGGGTTTGGGGAGGATCATGGCACTGTCCAGATCATCACTTGTGTCCCCAGTTTGTTAGCTTTGGTGGAAGGTTAATGCCTGCATGTGTTTGAGACTAAAAGCCTGGGGAGCAAGCAGAATCTCACCTGGTCACCACCCAGGCCAAAGTCTTCTAACTCGGGGACATTGTGACTCCTGCTTGATCTGTCCCAAGAATCTCAGTCCACATGAGGAAGGCAGTGATGGTAGGCAAGAGAAGAGGGAGCAGGGAGATATAGACAAGCCAGCAGAGCCTGTCAGAGGAGCAGGGCCATGGAGACAGAAAGACCTTTGTTTGAATTTTATTTCCAAGTCATCAGTAACCAAGATAATCACTTTTCCCTCTAAACACAGAGGGGCACATCTCCCAATCCCTACTAGAACACGCTTCGTTCGTGAGGCAGGTGTTTTAGTTGGCTGAGAAGCCGAGCTATTTGGGATTATGCAGTGAGGTCCATTCCTCCTCAGCTCCCATCCCCACAGATAGTGGCATCTGTAATGCCAGGAAATACCAAGACTGAGCACCGGGTGGCTCCTTGAACTGCTTTCTGATCTCTGCTTCTCTGCTTTGCCTTCTTGCTTAGCAAAAACGGTCATCACTGAGGAGTGTCTGGTGAACCCTGTGGGCATGAATCGCTACAGCATGGACCCCTCCGCCTCCACCTTTACTCACAGGGGCTCCTTGCCTACCATCTCCTCGCTGTACTGCAAGAGGCAGAACTCTGGAGACGGCCACCTTGGGGGAACCCCAGCCACCACACCCAGTGGTCCCCGCACCAGCCCCATGTCCTCTGGAGGCCCCTCGGCACCTGGGCTAAGGCCCCCAGGCTCCAGCCCCAAGAGAAACGGGACCTCTCTTGAAGGAAACAGATGTGGTAATGTAATGCATGCACTGGCTTCCTTGTGACTTTACCTCCTCTGCCCGTACCCTGGGACCACGGCGTGCAGTGGGAGGAGGGGACTGTGGCTGTTTGAACATGGAAACACTGAGAAAATTAAGTTCCCTCAAGCCCCTTCATGGATTTTTGTTGTTCATGAAGGCAGCTGATGTCAGACAATAAGCAACAAAAATAACAAAAATAGTGTATTAGAGTAGGCTGGGCTGTAGTCATAAGTAAATTCCAAAATGTACGGTGGCGCAAATGTGATAGAAGTTTATCTTTGTTCAGAGTCCAAGGTGAGTGTTCCCAGTGGGGGTGCATCCCAGTTTAAGGACCCAGGCTCTGTCCATTTTGTGGCTCTGCTGTCCCTTAGGCCTCCATGCACCAGCACAAAGGGAAAGCGTAGGTAGAGAAGGCGCACACACACCCCTAGAGCCAGGGAGCGATTCGTGTCACATCCTCTCACATGCCTTTGCCAAGAGCTGGCCATTTGGCAAACTTAACTCCAAGGGAGCCTGAGAGGTGTAGACCAGCTCTCTGCCAGGACAAAGAAGAACCACATGTTGGTAAAGAGTTTTCTTTCACATAGTGAGTGACACTTACAGGACACAAATATAGAGGCGGAACCACAGTTATGCAAAATTTCCACAGTGTTGGTTGTAATGCCACTTCTGTCTCACCCGTTACAGATAGTTTGTTGGGATGTAATGTATAACAGTGTTATCATTCTAAGGATAGCTTGGTGTCCATTTTGGTTTTGCCTTTTTAAAAACAACAAGTGAATAGAGGCCGTAATCGCATCATGGATAATCACACGGATAGCAGAGCTGAATGATCTAGGCTAGAATCCTGGATATGCCACTTCCTGACTGTGTGACCTTTTGCAAGTCTGAACTCTGTGCCTCAGTTTCCTCACTTGTGAAATTGGAATAATAGTACCTACCTCATAGGTTTTTGGAAGGATTAAATAAGTTCATATGTATATTTAGTACAGTAAATAAGTTCATATGTGAATTTAGGCCTAGGACATAGTAAGAGCTCAATAAATGTTAGAATCACAGATCATGTGAACATGATAAAAGAAAATAAAAGAAAAACTTGGTTAAAATCTAAGGATTGGTCAGGTTCTCTTCTATCTCCCATCTCCCTCACCTAACAGTGTCTCAAAAATTCTTTTAATAGAAACAATGGAAACAACAGTGTTTCAAACTAGCTGATGTTGCCCAGGTTGTGGGATAGCCTGGGTACCGCGAATACTTTGCACATAGCCTTGTTTCTAGGAGGGATGCATTCTCTGGGGACCAGGTCACTAAGAGGAGGTAAAGATGTCTGCCCTCCCTTTGCCTTCACCCCCATACTTCCCACCCCAATTCCAGCTGCCAGAGAGGCTGAGAAGGCCAAGGAGATTTACAGACAGCCTGAGGTAGGACACTGAGGAGTCCCCTTTGAAAACTGATAGTCTTCCCTTCAAGAGGCTTCTTGTCAGGCTTCAACCCCAATCCATATATTTGCTTGATTCTTAAAATACTCTTGAGAAACAAAATGAAGAAAATGAGGTCCATAGAGAATGATCACGGTCAGGACAGGGCCAAACGCCTGGCCATTGACTCTTCATTCAGTGAGCTTTGTATATGGACAGGCTTTCAGATGTGTGAGAAGCTAACTCTCTTAGTGTTGCATGGGACAGTCTGTAATGTGAAGGGACCATGCAGTGTCATAGGTGTAAGGGACTTTAGAGATCCTTCCCTACTCCCTGTTTCACATCTGAGAAGCACAAAGATGCTCACATAGCTGGTGGGTGGTAGGGGTTTCATTCCATTCTTCATACGGCTCTATCGTTAGCTAAAATGTTTTCTCTGAACTATGAATACTCAAAAGGAAATTATGCATGTGCTTGTGGGTATGTGTAAGACAGAGAGAGACCCGGAGACAACAGTACTAGTACCTGTGCTGTGAAAATGTCTGGGATTGCTTTAAATCCTGATTCATAGTCATTCTACTTCTGGAGAATGTGAGAAATGACAAAAACTATCTTTAATTACACATCCATTCCAAACTGGGTTTCGCTTTTTACATGTCTCTGGCATCTCCCAGTGAATGGACATGACCATCCATACACAAAGTTCTCCACGCTGGAGAAATCTGCCTTTGTAAAGGCATTTGGCAAAGCGCTTTGCCTGCTCTGTTCTTTTAGGAGCAAGATTTTTTCACATCGATCACGTCTTACCAATGTCCAATCACATCTGCATGGCCTGACTGTCAGTCTAGACCCATCTGTCTTCCTGACACCAGCGCAGTTGGAGGAGGGGAAGGGGGCTAGTGTAGTTATTACCTCTGTAAGCAGGGACCACTGCAAAGCCTTTACAAACCTACCACTGGGAAGTTCCATTTCTCTTCCTTCTTGAGCAACTCCCAAGGTGTGACAGGCTTCCTGCTGCTCTCTGTCTTGTATGACTAAAAAGCCGCCACCCCCACCCCAGAGAGGTTCTTGAGCCTGGCCCAGCTGCTGCTTTCCAGCCTGGAAAAGTGAAAGATGCCCTCAGCAAGCACCAGGGACCAGAGGCAGAGCCACTTTCTCTCCACGGCCGTCACCTGGAGCGCCTCCTCTGTAAAGACAAGCCTCCCCGCTTGCTTAGCCCAACACCTGGGCTGAGATGGTGGGAAAACAGTTCCCCGACCTTGCTCGAAGGAACTTAGGCTCCCACGGACGAGGCTGTGAATCAGTCTGGTATTTTTCCTTCCTATCGAATACAGAAAATTAGGTGTGACCTCTGCTCTGATCACTCTAATATCATTCTTGGCACTGAAGACTCCCAGCCTTTGTAATCAGAGAATCTATTATCACCCTGATTAATGCCGAAGCTTAGATGGGCAGGATCCAGAAGCAAACGTGGTTTCCGTGATGCCTCGTCCTCATGTTGAGTGTAGTGAAATCATCTCTAATAAGCATGCATCAGCATTCAGATGGCTCCAGGGGGCTTTAACGGTTTTCTGGCAAAATGCCCGTGCCAAAGCACCTTAGGGGACCCTTCCAGGTCTAACGAGGAAAAGGCGGGGAAAATCTCAAAGTAAATCCAGTTCTCAGCCAAACCATTATGTATTTAGGATAGACTCGGAAATGTGATGCTGTACAATTCTCAGCACTAATGGAGGATTGAGTACTTCTCAAACACATTAAAAAGAGGAAAAAAGAGACAGCAGAAGACCACTGCACCCTGAGATTAGAGAAGGGACATAGAAGTGAAGGCCTCTCCACTTCTAATTCAGGATTATAATGTGGGGAAGCATCTTCATTGTTCAGACTTTTTCTGGCCTGAAAACAGGATTAAGGATTAGCACGCAAGGCTTTTTTGTATAAGTTATTTATACTGTTTCTGCAAAGTATATTGACTTATTTTACAATGATCGAGCCCATATTTACAAATACACTTACTTAGAACCATGGAGGAGTCAATAATCATAAACCCGGTAATGAGAGGATCCCATTTTTCACCAAACATTTTGTCCAGGACTTGGTACAGAAGAGAAGCTCGGTAGATGTTTGTGGAATGGATTGGGGTGGGAGCGGGGGCGGGGAAAGATGAAAAAGATTACCCTCTAGAAATTGAAATCTCACTGGAGGTTACAGACAAGTATATGCATAATTGTAATAGAAGGTAGACTGTGGAAAGCACCTTAATAGAAGAAAAACAATGATTTGGGGGTTAACGGTGAAGGAAGGTGATGTCTAGATGGCAGGACACAGAAATGCTGTCTAGGGAGGGGTCTCCCTGGGCTCTGATGGCTGGCGGAATTCTGTGGAAAGCAAGGAGTGTAAATGCTTTCTAGAGAGAAGCAAAAGCCCTAGCTAAAGGTAGAGAAGGGAAGCTAGGGGGACGCTCCATCACAATTAGTGTAAAGCCATTCACAGTCTTTCTCTGTCGCAGAAGGTCACTCGAGCCACCATCTTGGACTTGAGGGCCAGGTGGGAGCAGGCAGCATGGCTAGGTGCTGAGGCCCTCATCCCAGTGTCTAATGGTCTCCTTCTCTGTGCTCACCCATCCAGCCTCAAGCCCTTCTCCAGACGGGCAGGATGCCAGGCGGCCAAGGAGCAGGAACCCCTCCACCTGGACCGTGGAGGATGTGGTCTGGTTTGTGAAAGACGCTGACCCACAGGCTCTGGGGCCTCACGTGGAGCTCTTCAGAAAGCATGTATGCATGTGGTGGGCCTGGGCTGGGAGAGGGTCGGAGGAAGAAGGGAGGCATGGAGGCGGGGTCAGGTTCAGGGAGCTCTGGGCTGTGGAGGGGGAAGCCAGTGGGTCTGAATTAAGCCTCAGGGCACCACTCAAGGGAGGCCAGTTGGAACCACAGACTTCTCAGAGCACAACGACCGCTTAGTTTTATTTTTAAGGGATATTTGTCCCATATGTTCTGTCATTTTGGCCTATAGTAGGAATACCTGTTTTCCTGCTTACCCGTCCATCTGTCTGTGCATTTGACAAATATTTATAGCATACCTACGATATGCCAAGCAAACTATTAGTGCCTGTTCCTAAACTGTTTGAGGATTAAATAAGAAAATGCACACAAAGTTTAAGCATAGTGTCTGGCTCATAGATAGCCTCCTATTAGTAGGCATCCTTATAATTATTTAGGAGATTCTGAAATATATAAAGATAGTAAATAGGGAAAAAAGGTAAGAATTAATACTTTGCTCGCCAAGCTGCTATAACCAATTACCACAAATGTAGTAGCTTAAAACAACACAAATTTATTACCTTATAGTTCAGTGGGTCAGAACTCTGATGAGGGTCTCACTGGGCTGAGTTCATGGTGCCAGCAGGGCTGACATTCTCTGTGGAGGCTCTTGGGAGAATTTTTTCCTTGCCTTTCCAGCATCTAGATCTACCTCATTTCTTATCTCCTGATCCTTATCCTCAAAACCAATAACATCAAGCCAGGTCCTTCTCAGGCTGCTGACTCTTTAGTTCTTTCTTCTGCTTTCTCCTTCCACTTTTGAGGCCTCTGTGATTACATTGCCCCTTCCCCCAAATAATCCAGGATACTCCCCCTATTATAAGGTCAGCTGATCAGCAGCCTTAATCTCATTTGCAACCATAATTCACTTTTGCCAGGTAAACTAACATACTCACAGGTTCCACAGATTAGGACATAGAAGTACTGGGGGAAGGAAAGGGAACATTCTTCTGCCTTCCACAGTAACCATTATTTTTTTCCTTCCTGTCTCATTTTATTTGGTGATTCTGTTGTAGAAATCCAGCTCTCTGATCTGGGGAGGATTCTCATCTAACCCAACACTCACATTTTATTAGGGATATATTTGACCTCGCCTAATATCAGGGTCTTGAGAACAAGGACCACAGAGTGGGTTATGATTAGACAGAGCTGGGAGAAGGCTGGCTCTCTTCCAGAGTGGTAGGAGATGGTGGAAGTCGGTGGGTGGGGTAAAGAGAGAACATTAGGCAATGACACCCCTGGGAAAGCCCACAGATGAGATTTTCCTACTCTGCCATTTTGCCAAGGACACGAGGAGTGCGTGACACAGAGTAGATGCTTCATCTATACTGGCTGGAGGACTGGCAAGATGAATGAGAGGGGCCGGTGTCCCTTGTACAGTTATATGAGTCCTGTAACCATGCCTCTTCTCCCCACCTGAGTGCCCCAAATTTCTACCCTTTGTCCCTACAGACCTGAAAACAGCACTAGAGGAGAATGAGAAACCTAGGTTTACCAGATTCATAAATTCGACATACGTTCTGGAAGGTTCCCATTTTCAGAGACAAATGGGAGCAATACCAGGCCCTCAAAGGACCAGCATTCCCTTAGTTGTTCTTTGTGCTAAACCCTGGGATGAAGCGGGTGCATTATTTAGGTGCACCGAGAATTATTGACTGGCCCAGAAAAACACCCCAAATCACTCATAGAGTATAATTTGTAATCTGGTAATCAGCTAAAGATAGGTGGGCTTACCAAGAAAAGAAATAAGAGATTAGAGGGATGGATGGAAGTCACAGCCTTATACCAGCATCTGGAATGGAAAGGGAACCACTAGTTTCAGGGTCTAATGATGACGCTTTGTCTTAGTCAGTTCAGACCGCTGTAGCCGATGTACCTGGCTGTTTTATTAACGATAGCAATTTATTTCTCAATTCTGGAGGCTAGAAGTCCAAGATCATGGTGCCAGCCTGGTCTGAGTCTAGCGAGAGTCCTCTTCTTGGTTGCAGACTGCCATCTCCTCTTTGTATAAGGACACTAATCCCATTCACGAGTGCTCCGTCATGACAATGTAATTAATCCCCAAAGTCACCAACTCTAAATACCACCATATAGGAGGTTAGGATTTCAACATATGAATTGCTGGGAGCACAAACATTCAGTCCATTGCACATTTCTTGCTCCTTTAGCCCTAGATTGGATGAGGAGATAAACATCATCTGTGGGATATTGGGATCACAGCTGGGGTTATGTTCGATTCCTTCAATCAGGAGAGAGCAGGAAAAGAAAAGATCCTGTGTATTATAATGACCCGAGGGAGGTGACGGGAAGAGGAATACATAGTATTTTTACTTTATCTTTTTAAGAAGATCTTGCCTTGGCACTAAGAGAATGTGTATCTGAGTAAATCTATATTCCCTTACCTTACCCCAGAACACACTCTAATTATAGCCACTACTTGATCACTCTGACCATCTTCTGGGTTTTCTTTTTTCTGATCATGTTTCGCTAGGAGATTGATGGCAATGCTCTCTTGTTGCTGAAGAGTGACATGATCATGAAATACCTGGGCCTGAAGCTGGGGCCTGCGCTGAAACTCTGCTACCATATTGACAAACTGAAGCAGGCCAAGTTCTGACGGCTTTTAAAACACAGAAGCAAAATCCAGACAGCAGATCTCAAGACCATCTTCTGCCTTACAACATCCAGCCACCATCACAAAATCGATTTTCTTCTTAAAAACAACAGCCACAAAGACTTGGTCTTTTTCTAAAACTCGTGCATCTTGCCTTTTAAAAAATAATTCTGCGTGGCCCTTTTTGAAAGGCTCCTTTGTGTTAATGATATTTGCCAAAAAATAACTATCATTTTAAACATTCCTGATAGGTTGGTCCTATTTTTACAGCGAGAGTGGGGAACTGAATGCTGGCGCCCAGGGCGAACGCTGGCGGGTTCCATGGACGCGAGAAGGACCTTTGTCTCTGCAGGCTTTGCAGGGACACCTGCCACAGCACCAACTGTCTTTGACTGTGACCTGGGGACCTATCATTGTGAGCCTTGCTTGATTCAGCTCTGGAAGCTGTCTTTTGAGGACAAATGCCTCACCTTGCACTATCTGGAAAACTTGAATTCTTCTGCTCACTGAAAGAGAAGAAAAACTGTGATGCTCCACTAGAGGGCAGACTGCTAATGAAATTTCAGGCCCCTCACTGCAGTAACCTGGTAATTCCGTACTCAGTAGATGGGTTAGGGTTTCCGAGAACAAGAGCTAGCCTGCGCAGACAGAGGAAATTTATTCCACAGTCAGCACCACAGATTGCAATTTCAAAAGACCTAATTACCTCCCAAAGGTAATTGGGGCAAAACTGTCTTCTAGAAGGTTCTAGTTCACATCCAGTCATTATTACTGACTGGGATATGCAAGCAGCAAAGGCAAGAATTTGGAAGTACACTCTTCCCAGATGGGGCTTTGGAGTTCCTTCCCTTACAGAATCTTTACTGAGTTGTCGATGTGTTGGCACGCTGAAGAATCTTAGTGACATTTAGCCATGGGGGTTTCTTTGAAAAGGAAGAAGAAAAATGTCTCAGCTAAGCTTCGAAGTGGGAGAGTGTTGATTTCTAGTTACATTGCTGGATTACGTAGTTGTATCTGTGGCTAATTTTTCTAGTCCTCAACGAATACACAGACATGCTATTATTGGGTTTAATTCAATTTACAAATAGGTTTTTCCTTCCTCACCGTGGAGTAATAGGAAAAAAATTGATTTTCTACCCCTTCACAGCTGTGTCCAGGAAAGGCCCATGCGTCCACAATTCACTAGGCAGAAGGGCGACCTCGTCTCCATTCTTCTCCTTATCTCTCTCCTTTCTCTTTCCCTCTCTTTTTCTTTCTCTCTCACTGAACAGAAAGCATATCTTCAAAATGAATTTGCCTTTGCCATGGGCATAGCCTCTTTTTTAAAAAAAATACCCATAGTGTTGGAGACGAGGAAAGGAATACTAGACTTTGGAGGAGGATGAGCATTAAAAAAAAAAAAATGAATCTCAGGGTCTCCCCTGGCCCAAATACAAATTAGAAAAGGCACACCTACCTCCAGGATACAGCTGAGCAGGAGTCTGGGCGGCAGGGTGGAGCAGGGTGGGATTTCAGTCTGCTCACCCCTCAACCAGCTGCCCTTGTACAGGACAGAACCTGTACAAACTTGAGGGTAGCCCTGGGCAATGGGCAGAGTGATCCTCTGTAAATCAGTTAGAAATTAGGTGAAGATCATAAGATATATTCCATGCTGTCAGACCCTCTTTGATGAGTGGTATTTGAGAAAGCACATCGCTTTTAGACACATGAATGGTGGCTGGACTTAAAGCATGACAGAGAAGGGAAGGGGGAGAACAGTCTAAACCCTCCCACTGAATCGAGCTTGTGTTATCAAGTTGTGGAAGAGATCAGTGTTTATTGGTTTTGGCACCTGACAAAACTACCCTGAATCAGGCCTTGAGACAGAATCTTCAAGATTTTGAAGTGATAAATTGACTGTCTCTCAAAGTTAGTTAATCATAAGTACTCACTGCTGGTCTGGAGTTAGGTAATCTTCAAAACGCCGTGGTTGGTTTCTGTATTCAGAACTGCCACTGTGAACACAGATCCAGAAACCCCACGCCCTGGGCCACTATGCCTGCTCAACCCTCAACCTTGTGGAGCTTCTTCCATTAACAGATACCTCATTTAGAGGCTGTCAAAATTTTCTCCCATCCTCACTAACACCTCCTTCACTACAAAAACTTGAACATGGGTGCCCCCAAATTAAAATCATCCCCAAATAATGTCACAGGAATCCTTTGAGTAGTTTTCAGCAGAGAGAGATTTTCCCATCTCAAGTCTAGAAGAAAACTGGATCCGTGTTCACGTGTAACTGCTCTCACGGAGATGATATCTTATTTCAAATTAAACTTTAAGTAGGACAGACTGCCAAAGCCATGATATTTAAGGTTTGACTTTTTAAAAATCTCTTTATTCTTAAAGTGAATGCTGCTGTATCGGAGAATAACCTAGGGAAGAAATTCTTCTTTGCCTATGTTTGCTCTGGAATGCAATTAGCTGACCAAATCATTGTAGCAATACTGCAATTATAATTAATTTTCACCCCTTTCAAAAATCTTGTCAAATCGGACAACTAAATAGCTTAGCAAATGTAAAACACACCAGGCCATTTCCTCTAAACAGACCTTAAAGAGTCAGGCCATGTGTGTCACTCTTGCCCAAATGTGAGCTTATGTGGGGGCCTCACATTTGTACAGATATGGTACTTATTATTCCATTGCAGTAGCTTTGCTTCGAGTTGTGGCAAATAACGCTATCGTTTTGCATAATTCCAAATTAGAGTGTGTAAGTGTGTGTGCGCTCATGTTCCAGACATTTTCAATTATATTTGTCTGTTAAAAAGTTTTTAAAGAAATCTAGAGACAATTCTATTGCCTAAGGTATATTAAATATTTTATGAAGCACATTATTTCTTTTGTGAAGACTTCGGCTAAAAGATGCCATGTGTGTGCTGCGGTGCTGTGTGTGTGTGTATGCGGTGTGTGTGCGTGCGTGCGTGTCCTGACTCTGTTGCTGGAAGAGCCTTAGGAAGGGGCTGGGAGTGTATCAGCTATTACACTGCTTGGTTTAATATGCCTCCCCAGCTTTGTAACGTGGAGGCAGAATCTGCTCTAGGCTGTTACTACTAGGTGTCCCCTCTAGTGACAGCAGGGTGCGCCCTGGAGGCAGCTGGGGACCGGTTCTGGGATTCTGGGCCTGCCCTACTCAGGCGATGACTGGACAGGCCAGGCTGAGACTGTGTGACTGAGGGCAGAGGCCTAGCCAGGGAGCCCTGTGGGCAGGCAGCACCCATCCCGAGTGCCTCGCTTAGTGCCCGCTGGAGCGTACACTGGGCTTCCACCCACATTTCCCTTCAGCAGGGCTGCCAGGTTTTTTTTTTTTTCCTTTCAGTAAAAAAAAAAAAAAAAAAAAAAAAAAAAGGAGTGAAGCGCTCCTCAGGAGAACCAAATATGACATTAAAACGCATTGGGAAGGAGCACTGAGCTCAGGTTGGTTTGCTTGAGAAGAAAAACAGTGAGAGAAGGAAGACAAAACTATACATTTCTTAGGAAAGCAATGAAAGGCGCCTCTTCTAACAGCCCCAACCCTTTCAGCTGCAATAACCTGTTTTTGTACTTATGTCTTGTATGGAATGTTTCTTGCTTTTTAGATATTAAAATTATTTTTTAAATTATTTTTTCGAGATTGCTTTAGGAGAATTATGTCATATCTCTGAAGATAATTGAAAATGCACAGAGGCGACTGGGGAATTTAGTCATTTTCAGAAGGCCTTGAAAGATGGAAATATTCTGCTTTCTTTCTAAAAAAATATAGCCAGGTTTTCATACATTCAAGCGGAAGATGAGTGCTCTCTGATGTTTGGTGTGATGGGGCATTTTTTTTCAACTCCTCTCCACTCCTCTCCAATGGGATTAGACAAAAGAAATCTGGCTCACATTTTTTTTACATCTCAGTTAGCAAGACATGAGATTGTGAAGGAGTAGGTAATTTTTTTAAAAGACTGCAATATTTTGTTAAGGAGAAGGATGAAAAACTTATCCGTAGGTGTGATTTCGTTTTTGTCATAAATGCACCCCGAGAACTGAGTGGAGTTGCCCAGCTCTGACACTGTCTTGCCATATGCCATATTCCCTGTGGCACGAGAAGACCGTGCTGAGAAGCCCAGAGGCGAACCCAGCAGATGGTAAGATGTATAGAGGTACAAACATTACTGCTCCCATCTTGTGATGTCACTTCAGCTGCAACACCCCCGCTGTACTCACACCCAGCACCTGAGCTTCCGGCCTGACTCCTGGCTGTGCCGCCCAAGGACGAGCACTGGGAGCCTCAGCTTCCAGGGTGTCCTTCCTTCCAATAGTTATCCTAATTGAAGATGATTCCTTCACGGACAATTGAAAGCTGGATTTTTGGAAATCTAGCATTTACTTGAAAGAGAATCGCTCTTATTTATTGCCACTAGTTAAATATTACGGAAACATGTCTGCTAACAATTTGCTTTGTGTAATTTGTTCTAATGCTAATAGGCAACAGCTGGGACACTTCCTGTGGTAGATTCCTTTGTGGTTACAGTGGTATGATCACACATGGACTTCACCAAAACGTTGTACTTGAGAAGAAAGCTCACGCCGTCTCTCCCAGGCTTCAGGAAATTCTCCTAACTGAGAAGCAATTCTGGGCAAAAGCCTATTTTTAAAGGAGGATTTGCTTTTTCCTCACTCTCTGCTTTCCCAAGCAGGGCCCTGGACCTGTGCTCTTAAAATCCTACAGAAAGAGCCTGGGGTTTCTCCTCATACTTAGCACATAGAGCTTACAAATGACACCTTCCCACAGGTCAGTGTGCTGTGACGGGGTCGATACTGAGAGGAAGGGGCACGAGAGGAATGGAGACACATCCGAGAGCCACGAGCTGGCTTGGTGGTCGATTAAATAATGGTGTGAGACATGTGGGGACAGAGCATCGTTCTGTCCAAAGAGTCTAAATATACCACTGAGACTTGCTCTGGGCTGCCAGCCCACAATTCTCTGCTCTGACCACATGACCTGAGCCTTAGAGTTGGTTCCATGCACTCGATGCTTGTTGCAAAAACCAACACAAATGTCTTCCACTGGAGCCTATTCTGGAACACGCCCAAAGCCTCGCTTCTCCAAACGCTATGAAATGGCAGACCCTCACTGGGTATCATTTTACAGTCAGCATGTGTGACTGGAGGCTACTTCCATCATCCTGTAGCATCCTCAAATCTCAGGAAGGCTCCCTGTCCAGTGCTGGAAAGCTTCCCCCACAGCCCCGAGAAATGGCCCTGCCCGACCACTTCTCATTAGGAGGAGTTCACTCCCATAGGAAGTAGCTTATTTCTTTGTTGGACAGCTCTAGTTGTAAAAAAAAAAGTTATTTCTCAGGGAGACACAGATGTCTGTGAATCAGACACAGACGTTTGAGATGAAGCCAACTCTGCAATCTTTCTCTTTCTGAGCTCGTCCGTACAGTAACCACACCTATAATACAAACTGACATTGGCAAGTAGATCCCAGCTCCACTGCATTAGGATAGAGGAGCAGACACTTTATATGAATGTAGAACTTAGATAGGTCACGGCCTTTTGATTCATCAGTCCTGTGATAAAAAATGAGCGAAATTTTTGTGGCCTCACACGCAGAAAGGGTGGCCTGGAGAATTTTCAGTGTAGTCGTAAATCTGGCTGCGGTCACATAAGCATGTGATAAAGTTACATAAGTTTTCGTGAACAAATCTATAAGGTCATGCACCTTACAGTTGTTAAACTGTGAAAAAGGTGCTGTGACACGTTGAGACTTTATCTCTTAATTGTACTCATTGGTGATATAATGAACTAAGGAAGCTTTAGTCTAGACAAATGCAAGTTACGAATGGTGATAGAAAAGCAAACATGATCTTCTGTGAATTTATCAAAGAGTTATAGAATTTAAGACCCCCAAACCCAAGTTAGAGTTCGTGCTTGTATGTGCATGCATGAGTGAATGTGTACTTGTGAGTCAATGCCACAAGAAGTGGTAATTGGGAAAGGTTTGAGAAGAGATTGCAAAGGGAGATTTTGCTTTCTAGAGAATTCTACCTTATTCAGAAGAACTTTCTAGCAATGATTTAGAAATCAGACCCAAAAATATGTATAGCATGTAGTTTATGTAGCTTACTTAGATAAAATTTTGGATTATAGAGCAGATTCTCCATGAAAATATTTCAATCTTGGTACTCGGAAAAAGCAGATGTTACCAGCACCTTGCCTAGATCCTGCCATATAAAAGGTGCCTCACTAATATTAATTGGATGAATGAATAAATGAATACTTGACCAGTTTTCCTATTTTCTCCAAAAAGCCACTAGTGTTTTATTTTTGAGCCCCGTTATCTTCACTGAAAGGAAAATTGCCAAAGGGACAGAGACCAAAAGAAGAGCATGAGGCCTTTTATTTCCTCTGACTCTCTAAACACTCAAATAGGTCAACTTCCATAAGTCACCGACTTGCATTTCACTCACGTCTTTTTGTCTTAAGATCTTACATTCCAATTGGCCTAGTGCTCTACAGCAAGCACTTGAGAGTAACAAATGATTATTGAGAGCTTTCCTTTCAAAATATCTTTTTCTTTTCCTTCTCAATCCGTGACACATCTCAGAAATGCATAGGATTTCTATTAGCTGCTTAACTGCAGAAAGAGGTAAGCGTCTCTCTGGAAGGGGCAGAGAGCTTTTTCCAAGAAGCTTGCACACCCAATACCTTGCTTGCCTTGGGAGGGCAGGTCAGCCTCGCTTTGCCTTCTCCACAAGCCACTCTCTCATATGTCCTGATGGCGGCAAGACTGAGAATACACAGCCCACAGGAGATGAGTAGAAGAGACCCTTCCCCTGTCCTTCTACATTCTTTACCCATTTCCTCCCTTGAGAACAGATTTGGAAATACAGGGGGCTTCTCTTTTTTTCTCAAATGGTTACATAGGAGCATTGAGCACAGAATCACATGACCAACTTTTTTTTCATAACCATACCGAAAGAGTGTTTCACCTTCAAAGAAATCACCTCAAAAGCCTGAGCAACTGTTCCAAGGATGTTGTCACTGCTCAGAATATTTTTAGTACCTCTCTTTTGGGGTCATCTTTAGAAGCTAGTACACATTCTTTTCAAAGGTACTCTGAAGCCCATCATCATCACATGAGAGTAGATTTTTTTTCTTTTTTGAAGCAGGCCAAAGCCATTGGGGTTGTGTCTGGTAATCCATTGACATGTAAAATGACATGTCTCCATACTCTAGTTTGTTGTTTCCTTACAGGGTCCGAAATGATTTGAGCAATAACAGCCATCATTCATTTGTTAATGTAAATATATTAGGCATACACCAGCATAAGGAGCTACAATGCATAGGCTACTTTGAAGGGCAACATTATTTGGATGTATAACATTCACCATGTTCATTTTAAAGTAATCTCATTGCTGTGCCTGAAGGTGTGGTAAGCTGCAAATGTACAGAGATAGCCCTCATACTGAGAATCCTAGAATCCCAGAGGAAGAGGAGGAAGAAGCCTAGAGGGACACCCGAACAGCTCACCTCCAGTGTAGATCCTTCTCTATCCCATCTCCCATGGGTCCCACACCACACAGTGGGGGCAGATTATGGTGCAGTGCAAAAGAAACAAACTCTCCAAGTTACTGCCCCACATGCCCCCATGTCCTCATCTGGAAAATGAGGGGTCATCCAGATGACCTTTAAAGGCATTTATAGCTCAGTCACTTTCAGTGAAGGCCAATAGAGTTATCGGTTCCTCACTCCTCCATTTTATGACTTCCAGCTTCTGCTTCTCTTCCTGTCTGACCTCATCTAGACATTTTCTCATCCTCTTTTCTTACGGGCCCATAATTCCTCCGCAAAGCCATGTAAGCATCACTTTGCTGTCCATTCTCATTTGTTTCTACTTTCCATCTCATTCTTTCTTCCTGTCTCTGTGTTTGTTTCCTCTTTCCATCCCACTTGCTCAAGTGTATTTGGGAAGGAAAGAAGGTGGAGAGATACAAGGAGAAAAATAAAGAATTAATGGTTTGCCTCTTCCCTACCTAGCCTGCCAGTCCTGGTCCTTGCCTCCCTTCCACTGTCCTGCTGTCACCTGCCCACAGAATTCCTTGGCTCTTCTGGGACAGTCTCCACTGTTCTTCCCATTTCTCAAGATCCAGCCTTCTCAGTCTGTCCTTGAGTTCAGAAACAAGAGTCCTATCCTCTTTGACTGCTTCATTCTGTGACTCACCCCGATGGTTCACTAATATCCCTCATCGACTTTCTACAAGCACAGGCCCTAATGCCCATCTCACTAGATGTCCCTCCTCTTTCAGCCCTGAAGGTCAAGAGCCAAGTGACCTAGAGCCAATCTGACATACCTCTTGAGAAGCATGAGTTATTTTTCCCAGCCACACTGCCTCCTGCAATCTGCTTAGAGTCACTCTGACATCCAGTAGCAATTCCAAACATTCCACAGTTCTTTGTCCAAACCCACTTAGCGCTGACTGCATCTCCTAGTGACCAAAGCCAGGCCAGTGCCGCAAGATTAAGTGAGGAGGGTCCAGCTAGGATCAAAGATGAAGCACAATGACGATGTCAGAAGCATTTCTGGGGTGAGGTTTTGTTTTTAGACATTTACAAGTCTGCTGAGATGTGTGCAATATTAAGTGGCTTGTGTCTGGGCAGAGGAAGAAGATGATGTATTTCCCAAAGGAAACTGTGGTTTAGATGAGGGGAAAAGGCAGTAAAATTCTAGAAAGGAGATGCTCTGTTCCTGGCCTTTATCCAGCACAATCACACACCTTCAAGGTCTTTCTAGAAGTCAAATTTGTTTCCTCCGCAGGAACTGAAAGTGTTTCTGCCCAAGTGTGAGAGCATTTGATGTCTTTGATTAACCATCGCTTTTAAGCCACAATATTTAATTTGCTGTCATCTTGCAGCTATATATTTGATCACTTGAGGATTTTTAAAAAATGAGCTCCTCTCATCTCATCCAGAAGTTTTGAAATATTGGTTGCTTCACATAGCAAATATTTTCATTTTATAGACATCGGTTGATTAGATTGTTTTTCTTCTGTAAATACCTAGAATTTTATTAATATAAAGATTTTATACTTTAAGTACATTTGTAGATAAATTTACTTTTTATTCTATACACCTACAAGAAAACCAAATAAATTAATAAAATAACATCATTCGGTCTTAATTGTCTTCTGTTGCTATTTTCTCTTTACACTAACAGCAAAAACTTTTTGTTAATTAAGTACCATTATAACATCACAAAGTGTTACAAGGCCAAAAGGTTTGTGTTTTAGGCTGTAACTGTCTGACAAAGCTCCTGCTAAATAATGAGGGCATCTGGGTAAGTGGAAATCCGTGTTCTCTAAGCTTGTGAGGTTGAATGATGATGACTGAAATGTTATACCTTTTGTTTTGTGAATCGAGAGGTTTATTTTCAGATTCTTTCTTTCAACCCAGCCTTAGTTAATCTCACATTTCCACCTCTTTATTCTACTTCTCTCCCTGATAGGCCCATGCTGGAGGTTTTCTGATCATCCGGAAGAGTGGCAGCTATACCCTTTCCCTGGTAAAGCTTCTGTCTTTAATGTGCACTGTATGAAAGAACCAGCGACCAAGGGTGCAAATAGATCACCTCCTCATTTCTGTAAGAGAAAACAGAGTTGACCACACTTCCTATCTCTACCTACATGGTCTTCCCTCCCTTCTAAAGATTTTAAAAGTGTGTGTGTGTGTGTGTGTGTGTGTGTGTGTGTGTGTGTAAATAGGCATATTCATATATGTATTTATGATTGGATTTGGGAATTTGAGACAAAGATCATCCAGCAAAAGTTTGTGCACCGTTTGCTTGTCCAAGGCACATGTGCAAGAAGGACTTAGTGTATGTACTTTGTATACTCTAATTACCTGAAAATTCATTATGCTTTCACTTTTTATGGACATAATGTAATTCTGGAACATTACTTCAACTCCATACTTCATTTAGAAGTGCTCAGGGAGTATGGAGCTTTGAGCTTAGGAAATGGTATAGTGTTAGGGCCTGGGTTTTTTTTTGTTTTTTTTTTTTTTTTTAATACCAATGGATCTAATTTTGCAGACCAAAAATCAGTGAACAGAGCTCATTGTAATGGGGAATAGCATTCACATCAGCGAGAAAGAGCAGTAAACTCTGTCACCTGGGGAAAGAGCCTCTTTTTAATTTTTGCTCTTTGCAAGCAAGATACAATCAATGTTTCCTAATATTGGGACAATCCTCTCACCTCAAAGTGTTCCTATGTAATTGTGTTACATAATGGGAAATTATAATAGGCAATTTGGTTCTATAATTCAGTTTGCAAAGCATGCAAACATAAGATAACTAGGTTAAATGCAAATAGGCATTACACTAAGGTACAAAAAACAGGGGAGAAAAAAGATGCTATGTCTGTAACCTAGAAACAACCTGAATTTTATTCCTCATGTGCCTCAAAATGTAGAATTTATTAAAGTATTTATTCTCTAGTTTAATTTCATCACACGTTGTTCATACAGGTACATTATCTATGTATGAACATACATGTGTTCTTACTGCACATATTTATAAGTCTCTCATTTGCAAAAATCAAGCTTCAAGTGAAGCATGTTCTTTAGGAGTGAGTTGATGTGCTCAATTTTTTTTTTTTTACAATGTACAGTGTTTTAACAAATAGACTATTATATATAAGACACCATATCAAAATGGGTTGTTAATTTTTCAAAGTCTTTTTGTTATTGTTTGTAACTTTTTCCTTTGGGCCAATTCTTTCATTGTTTAGAGGTTTGTTTTTAACGTATTCCCTTAAACGGTGACTGGTGGGTACATTATAATCAGATATATACAGTTTCATGAAATAAACAATGTTGGCCTTAATGATTTTAATATTTTGAGTTTTTCTGATGCAGTTTTTTTTTTCTAGTACAGTATATCATGGGCCTGAGTGATTCAATAAAATTTCTAAATCTTAAGATTCCAAGACAGTGCAGTATTTTCTGTCATGCTGTAAAAAATATTTCCGTGTTTTTAATAAAGAATGGAATTTATATGAGCTTGTGTATATTTTACCTGATCAACTTCTTTATGTTCATTATTTCTGTAGGACTAGTTCCCGTAAGTAGATAGCAAGGAAAAGCCTTTCAAAGGGGACCCTTTGAGGCCTCCAAGCCCTAATTCACAGTTGCCTGGGAGGCCCCTCCCACTAGCTGCCTGCAGCACCTCAAGGCAGCCAGCCCAGGGCCTCTGGCTCAGGAGTGACTTGTTACAGGAGCCCAGGATTCTCTATGGACTGTACTTCCTGTCCAGCCTTGACTACGAGGGAGGAACAGCCCAGGCAGGGAAGGAATGTGAGTTTTGATCAGAGCCCCCAGGGGAGTGTCCACCCAAGGTCATCATCTTGGACCAGTCTCTCCTTCAGAATCTCCTTCCTGGTCAGTAATCAGGCATAAGAGGGCTCCTCTGGTAGTCAGGAGGATTAAAATAAATTACAGAGCTTGGAAAAGCCCCTCAAACAGTGTCTGTTGAATCTGGACTCCTATTCCAGGCTGCTTATTCCCGGCAGTTGGTTGTGACTATAGCTGTCTGGGGGTCATGATCGCTCCTGGTTTTTGATCCAGCTCTCACCCCGGCCTGCCAGTTGCCTGCTCAGAGGCCTCCGTTCTTACCCTCTTGTTTTGCAATGATCCTTGACAAAGGCAACATGGTTCTCAATGAAACAATTCGGGACTTTTTTTTTTTACAGGGTCGGGGGTGGTGGTACAGGGGTGGAGGCGGGTGGGAATCCTCCTGTGCCAGTGTTTTCTGAGGCTTAGTAAAACCAGCAAGGAAAGCCTGGGGCCAGCTCTTGGGGGAAGTTGAGGTACAGACCTCAAAAGCCTTCTCTCACTACCTGCCCTTGGTTTGCCTAAAACTTAATAGACCCTGAAAATATTAACCTGAAAATATTGCTGCTTGCCCTGCCTGAACAAAATCCTTTCCAAGCTCATTTCTTCTTTTTCTCCTCCAGCACAGGTCCAAACTTGGTGGCCTTTCTCATATGTCCATGAAGTCCCTGAACCACCCCAAGAAAACTCACTTGCAAGTGTCCAAGTACCCAGGTCCTAAGGATCCCTCCTCTGAGCCTGCTCTCCTCCAAGTTGAATAAGCTCTGAAAACCTAGATCCTATTACTAGTTTTTTCTCATTGTTGTATTAACTATAGTATCCTAATTATAAAAGGTCCAAGTGGGGAAGAAGTCCCGAGGTAAATGTTATACGTGTTTCTTTCTTCTGTCAAATGTGATCATAGATTTGGCCACCTGACCACTCGCAGACCTAGAAAGGAAGAAGGGACACCATAATGAAGGAAGCATCTTGCCCCAGATTAAAGTGATTGTATGGTGTGAAGTTGACATCACCGACAGGCAGGAACAGCACAGGTGTGAAGCTGATGTACAGGCACGAATACACCTGAATGTGTGTATATATGGATACTGTTCCTGCCTCATCTCCTATTTCTTAAGGGCCAGAAGATAGACTGGACCAGAAGCCGCAAACCTAGGTTTTAGTCCTAGTTTTCCCACAGCAGCTGGGAGCACTGGACAAGTCACTTCACCTGTCCAGACCCCAGGGGAGTTGGACTAGCTGAGGTCCATGTTCCCCCATTCCACCCTGGCCCCTCCAATAGCCCATAGGTCTATGGCTTAGCAGACCAGGCCATTTACAACTAGATTCTCTTTTCGTTATCTTCAGAGTCCCGAGCATGTAGAGAAGAGAGGAGCTTAGATCAAGGTGTTGACCTACCTCAGGGGTCTCTCACTCCTAAGAATCTACCGGGAAAAGCAGTTCTTACGAACAGAATGGTGGTGATTTTCTCAGAAAAGAGAATTTCCTACATATTATGTGAACCATTGTTGAAGATATATTGCTCCATTCTAGGAATCTAAAGCACCGTCACACACATTGAGCATGGACAGATCTTGCCTTCTGATCTCTGGCTAAGAACTTCCATTCATTTTAGTGCTCAATGAACTTGCACATTTTCCCATTACCCTTTTCATAAAAAAATCATTTTTTAAGTAGAATTGCTTTTCTCTTTGAACTCTTCACCAAGATTGATTTGATATACATCTAGGAGTGGCTTCTAACTTATTGTTAACCTATTAGTGGAAGCAATAAAAAAATATTGAAAGGCAAAAGGCTATTTAAATGAGAAGTATTTCTGTAAAATCCCCTGAGGTTGGGAAGTGGAGAAGCTGGATCTGACAGCAGCTCTGTTGCTGGTTTCAGACTAACAGGTTTGGCAAGGATGTTTTGTTAGCAGCAGTTAATCAGCGAATCCCATTACTTAATAAGGTTGTCACTCTTAGCAAAAGCTGCAAATTACAGTTTCTTTCTCTCCAGGCTGAAGATAACATCCTCAAAATTCTGCATCTACAAGTAGTGTCTCGTTAGCAGAAATCGGGTAAATGAAGTCACATTGAAAATGCTGTCTGTGTGCCATTCAGGTTGATGTTTTTATCCCCCAAATTTGCAGTTTTGTTAGCCTGCGTTTCCCTTTCCCCCCCATTGTTTGGTGCTGGTATGGACCGTGAATGAGAAAGAGATAGGAAAACACTCTTTTGTCCATCACCAGCTGCAGGAGACAAATCCTCATGTCCACTGAGAATAAATTCATAAGCTTGTAAAAGCCTTGCTAAGTCACCTCCCACCCTAGGTGCTTCTGCTCGGCAACCTTGAAGGAGGCTTCCTGGTGATTTAGTGATCCAGGAGAGCCACTTTCTTCCAACAAAACCACCTCTATTAACCCCCATGACTCTTAGGATGCATCTCGTCACAGGGCTCTCAGAGCGAGTGGCCTATGAACTGTGCCTCCCTGTTCTCTCAGCTCTCCCTGCTCCACTTCCCCTTCGCTCTTGCTGGTGTTTAAATCTCGCAGCCTCATCTGCCAAACTTCCTCTTCCTGAGTTCATACATAGCCACCCATCGCTTTCCCCGTGGGGCCTGGGAATCTCTGAGAAGAACCAAGTGGTGCTGAACGCGTTGGCGTCAGCCTCGGTCTCTTACCAAGACGGAGTCATGTCCCATGTGGAAGGGGAGGCGGAGTGATGGTGAGCTAGTCTGCAGCCGAGGGGAAGTGCCGTGGCCGCCCTCAGAGACCGGCAAAGGAGGCCGGTCCCTCCAGCAGAACACAGGACAGGGGAGCCCGGAGACTATCCAATGCAGACTTTCTAGCCACATCACCTCCAGAGGGGCAGGTCGGTGTCTAACCACAGCCACTGCGTTCACAGATGTAGACCCGGCTGGTCCGCTCTTCCACCTCCACAGTGCTCCACTTTCTAGTTCGGCTGGTTTGTTCTGTTTTTCCTTTGGGCTCAAAAAGCTCCAGAAGGGATGAAATAGAGAATTTTTCTGGTGCGGATGTGTGATGTGTATGCACTGAGTCGCTCTACCTCGTTCCAGTTGTTGATGACATTTTCCCTCCAGCCCTTTCTCCCCATCCACCCCTTCCCACGCATCCTCCAGTCCCCTAGCATCTCTTCAAGCTGAATATAATTTCCCCCGGGAGGGACTTTATTTTTTCTGGCTCAATTATTCTATATGCATTTCCAGTCAAACACTTTCCCCTTTCGGTTGCACCTCTGTATCCTTCCTCCACTTGGCTCTTGTAGCATTTTTTTTCTTGGCGTTTTATTTCCTCCTCTTGCCTCTTCCACCCCACCCCCAGTGAGAACATCTCTCTGTGCATGTCTCGCAGCCTTACATTTTCCACCAGCAAACACACTTCCAAGGGCCTTAGTGACTTGTGAAAATTCCTTCCAAACTTGTCTCCTGGAAACAGGATGGCAGATGAAAGATTTCTTCATTAAAATTAGGCACTTTAAAGAGGCATCCAGTAAAAAAAAAAAAAAGTTCCAATGGGCTTCTGTCTGCATGGAGCTGAGGAGGGGGTCAGAAGGAGGCATGGGCTTCGGGAAAGCCCAGGACCAAGCGCACTGGGGTTCAAGCTCCCTCTTGCTGACACAGAATCCCTGCCCCAGGCAGGGAGGTTTTGAGCCTAATGGATCATTACCTCGCTTCCTACCCATTGCTCACACAGTGACTGCTGCTTGAAATAGCTTGTGTGTGAGGTGGCCAGAGGTCCTCATGACCCTCTGTTCTCAGAGGGCAGAATATGATTTATGACTTGAGAAGCTGGTCAGGGCTCTGGATGTAATTCCAAGCTCTGATTTCTCATTTGGGCTCCTAATGTTTAGTTATGCAGCTGGGCGGCGTCCCCTCTAAAAGGCAGCTTTCGAGACATGAGCCAGTTCCCAGCTGGGGGTTTTAACTGGACCAGCAGAGTGCAATCGGAGCTTGGAGGAAACTCCTGGACAGGACCGTAGGAAACTCAGGGCCTGGGAAAGTGGTTGTCTAACTCTGGCTGAAAGCAGGCGGGAAGGAGGCACCAAAGCGGTTTCTCTTCTGAGCCCGGCTCACACTGAGTGCTTCACACACAGCAAAAAGGCAAACATCTCGCAGGTTCCTCAAATGCTCCTGCTCTGTGGGTACTCGAAGGTCAGGGTGAACACGTGGGGAACAGGCTCAGGCACGTCACTGAGGTAAACTGGGAAACCTGAGGGGTTGGCAGAGGCCCCTGTCTTTGTCAGGCCTTCAGTGCCCCCACAAGCAACGAAGGCCAGTTGTAATTAGGCCTCTGTCCTAGGCAAAAACCAGCTTTCACAGGCCTCATCTTCAGTCTCGGTAGCTTCTTTCTACTTCTTCCAGAGATTTGAGATATAAGCCTCTAAAAAGCTACTGAGATACCAAGCACAAAAATAGAGATTTTTATTTTATGTTACCTGGCCCACCTCAAGGAAGCCAAGGATAAAACACCTTCTCAGTAGGCACGCATGCATGCACACGCGCAAACACACACATAAACACACAGAGTGCTAGCAGCAGATGTGCTCCATTATTTACTGTAGACCATAGTTGTGTCTGACTTTCAAGTAAACTATTAGGAACAACATCTTTGCCAGAGTATTGAGTACCGAGGCATAGATGTGTGACTCATGTCAATAAAGTCTCCCTTTTCCAGCCTACAGTTCACCTTCCTCAGCCCACCCTTTCAAGATTCACTTTCACACATGCACGTATTGTTTCTGCCAGCAGACATTAGCCATGTCCTGCAATGCCTTGGCGTGTGAGCCCTTTCCCTCAGGAAGCTGAGACTGCATTTCCTCATGTAGCTATGTTGCGATCCGACCCTAGCTATTGACCTGGATTCAAGGGGTTGGGGGGAAGATCAGGGGCAGACCTTGAAGAGTACATGCACCATCTTCTGAGCCTTCACAGGAAGCCTTACATTGTCTCTAGGCAAAGGGAAACTGTTTTCCTATGTCAAATAAGAGAGGCCTGCTTTGGCTGAATTAAGAATTGGTGGCCAAAGAATTAAGAATTGGTGGCCAAAGATTCTTAGGTGCTTCCAACCAATGTCCCTATCCCAAGTCTCGGGGTCCCACTCTTTTACTTGTAGGGCCATGAATTTGACATAGGAGACCTAAGCCTGCACATTCAGTATCTTTTGCAGCTCTGCTACTATTATCATCAGATCTTGGGACTGATTTTCAGCGCAGTTTGTCCTGGGGATGCAGGAGATAAGAGTTAAGGGCTGCCATAGAGGCTTTCTGGCTTTCCCAGCATGCTCTAAGTTGGCAGTAAGCTGTCCTGAAAGTTTTTTTTTTTTAATCAAGTATTGCAATGCCATCAGAAGCAGCCAGCACCCTACCACGGTCCTTATAATTATCCCATTCTATCAATCAAGAGCCACGGCCAATGTATATCCCAGTGGTTCCCAAATTTTGCTGCACAAAGAATCACCTGGTGATCTTTAAAAAATACTGACACATAGCTGGCTCCCCCTCCATAGACAGTCTGATTAAATGGAGTAGGACCTAAATATGGGGTTATTTTAAAGCTCCCCACATGATTTTAATGTGTAGCAGTTTGGAAGCCACCGGTCAGTTCAACTCCAAAATCCATTCCGAGGGTCTGCTTTCTAGGATCACTCTTGGAACTGTCTCTGCCCAGATTCCCTAGGAAACAGAGGCCAAGCAAAAGCCAATATGTTAAGATTTTACTGGGAAATGGGATTTCAGGGAAGCAGAAGTGAAAATAAGAGAGCAAGTGTTAGAGAGAGAGAGAGAGCAAATATGAGGAGGTGTATTACCAAACTGGCCACAGCTTCCTAAGAAACTGATTGCTCAGTCATGTAGGAAATCACCAGAGGTACCATATGACACTATCCATCCTCAAACAGTCCTTCCCAGGGGAAGAAGGGAGAAGGATTTATTTTCCAAGTCCCATCTTCCATTGAAAGATTTATCTTCCAACACCCATCTTCCGTCGATACTGGTTTTCTGGGTGCCATTCCTGGATTGTATATGTATGGGCACCAAGTGGGTTCCCTAGTATCTTACATCTCCACAGCAAAAGAAAAGCCCCATACAGAAGATGAGAGGCAGAGATGTGTGGCTTGGCATATGAGGAGAGGCTTTGCATCGGTTGTCTATTGCCTTGGAAAAAACTACCCTAAACTTAATGAGTTAAAACGACCACCATTTTATTTGCTCGCAATACTAAGTGTAAGCAGTTAGGGCTAGATTCAATGGAGTGGTTCTTCTGTTGGTCTTTCCAAGGGTTACTCACAGAGCTGCAGTCATCTGGTGGCTTACCTGAGGCTGAATGCTCCACGATGGCCTTGCTCATATGTCAGGCAGTTGCTGCTTGCCGATGACAGGAACTCTCTCGTCACAGGGTCCTTTACTCTCAAGGAGGCCAGCCTGGACTCCCTGACGTGGCAGCATCACATTCCAAAAAGGAGAGACAAGAGACTGAAAAATCTCTTGAGGCCGAGCTTTAGAAGTTACATGAGGTCATTCTTGAAACATTCTATTGGTCAAAGAAGTCACAAGGTCAACTCAGATTTAAGGAAGGGGAAATAGGCCTTGATAGGAAGGGTAGGATAGGCAGGCACACCACAATGGTGTGCACAGCAATGGCAGAGATTATTGCAGCTGTCTATATAATCTACTGCAAGCATTGTTACTTGATACTTGCAAGCAGGCCCTGGGTCCATGGCACTAGTAGAGGTGGCAGCAGCCACTTGGCCCCAAGACAGATGAAACAGCACAAGTTAGAGCCACTCCAGCCAAAATCAGAGGAGAATGTATGAATCAGAGTGGCTAGTACCTGAATCCAGTTCAGAGTGTGCAACTATTTTAGAGAGCGATGTGGCAATATCTAATAAAGTTGAAGATATGCCTATACTACATCAAAATTCCACTTCTAGAAATTCTCACAGGTGTTCATAAGGAGGTGAGGACAAATATATTCATAGTAACATCGTCTGAAATAGCAAAACATTAGAGCAACCTAAAAGTCTATCAATAAGGGAATGGACAAATAAACTCTGATGTATTCATTCAAGGGAATACTTATACAGTAATTAAAATGACATAGATGTATCTGCATGAATGAATGCCAGAAACAAAATGGGGAGTGCAAAAAAGAAAGTCGAGACATACTATATTGATATAATTTGTGCAAATCTTAAGAAAAAACACACACACAAAATGATACCTTATAATGTTTAAGTATGCAATGCACATAGAAAAATATAAAAACACATATGGGAAAGATTCTCTCAACTTCAGGAAAGTGGTTATCTCCAGGAGAGGAAAAGGCTGGGGGAGAGAGCTGTCAAAAATCTGCAACATTGTGTTTATTGAAACAAAAGGCAACTGAGTAAATATGAAAATGCTAACTTTTGCTATATGTAGGCCTTAGATTCATGGATTTTTGTACCGTTATTTTCTATACTTATCATATATTTCTATACTTGTCATATATCATAATAAATGAAAACAAATATTCTTAAAAGGCACCAAAAAAATCTCAATTCTGGTCTGGATTCCGTTTCTAAGATTGCTGTTTGATGGAAATATGTCTAAGACACACACCAAAATATAAATAGTGCTTATCTCTGGATGATGGGATTTTAGATTATCTTTATCTTTTAGTTTTGATTGCATTTTTAAGTATTTTTATTATCAGAAAAAAATATTTTCAAAAACCTTATTCTTCGGTTGTAATCACTCAACTTTAAAGCCATGTTATATATCACAAGAAAAATAAACAGGAATCATCATTTTGTTTATTGAGCATCTGTCTTGGCCTATGTTATTTCACACCATCCTTCTGCACATCACATGTACAGTTAGACACTAAATCCAGCTGTCCATCAGCATGCCTGGGCTTATGGTGATTGGGAAGGCAGGGAGGGACATTATGTGGCAGACAAAGCTCTCTCGCGCTGCAATGTGGATCTTCCACCCCACTCCTTTAGTAAATAACTCTTGGCAACAATAGCATACCCGAGAGAGGACCCCCTTTAAGATATCATCTTCTAAGTACGATCCAAGTATACACACCATGTCACATGTGTGCTGATTTTACATTACCATCTTCCATCATTTGATGCGTTCATCCCTCTCATGGTACAGGACTCTGGAGTTTCTTTATAATAACCAGGCTTGGGTCTCTTATCAAGGAGCTCTACTCACTTCCTGCCCACTTCCTGCTGTTCACAGTGAATGAGAACAGCTTGTTTGAACCATCACTGCTAACTGTCACAGGCTGCATTGACTGCAAGTGAGAATTGTAAACTGGGAACACAGAGGCAGCACGATTACCCTCAGTCCTGACCTCATTCAGCTGATTTTACCATGAGTGAGTCAGAAGATGCAACTTAAAGTAGCTTAAGTGAAAATGAGAGTTACTTAGCAGAATGAACAGGGGTGGATCCAGGGACTTAAAGTACCTCAGCAGGACCATTTCTCAGGGACCATCTCAGCTTCTTTTTTTGTGTTGATCTCATTCTGTTTTACTTCAAGAAATTCCTCCTGGTGTGTAGAACAGAAGAAATGGAAAGTGACAGCAGGCAGTTCCAGACTTACACTCTTCCAGCTCAGGATCCAAGAGAAAACAATGGAAGATTCACTAACACCATCCGCACATTGGATCTCATTGAAGGACTCTAATGAGACCAACTTGAGTCTCCTGTCTACCAGATGGACCAATCATTGAGGCCAGAAAGTAGGCCAAGCTTGAGCCACACTCCCTTCTTTGAAGTGGGGTGTGAGGCAGTGTACAGGGACTGCTGGCCTCATCAGAACCAATGACATAGGCATGGAGGAGCAATTCTCTAAAGGAAGTTGATGTGCTGTCATCTGAGGAAGGGAGGAGGGAAGCCTGAAGAAACAGAAACAAATGTCTGCCTAATGCACGTAGGACAAAGAGCTCCTATTCTGTAACCAAGTCTCTTAAACAGCATGGAGGCATCTCCCCGTGAAGTCTGCCTCCCCTGCCCCCACGTCTAAGGCATGTGTGGGGATAGTAAAAGGTATTGGAAGACCTCAGTAGTAAAATGATAGAAGTTCTTGCAGTTGTTTGGTAGGCTGGGGTGTTGGGAGGGTCACCTTGAATTAGCTCAAACTCCTCCTCTTCCTCTCCAGCTCAGTCACCACCCCCTCCCCTTGCTTCTCTTTCTCTTACTCATCTCCTTTGTTTATAAACGCAATAACCTTCATATTTATAACCTTCTCTGGTGATAATTAAAAGGTTTATAACCTTCTCTGGTGATAATTAAAAGGCATTCCTTACTTCTTAGAAGAAAGTCTTGTGTTTCAGGGTCAGAGAACAATGAGTGAAACAAAATTTTAAGCTCATCTCATTTACAAACTTACACACAAATATTCTAAACAAATCATTAGCAAACAGAATCCAAGAACATATTGAGTTCCTGGTATTCAACCATTTTTGGCCTACAAAAACAGCAATTTTATGTACTTCAGTCTAAGTTTAAAAAAATTCTATAACCAAGCTGAATTTCATTTAGAAATACAAAGAGAGTTTGGCATTTCATATTATCATTGTAACATTTCATATTATCATCTTGATAGATGACTTAAAATATAAGATTGAAAAATTCATAATTAAAAATTAAAAAAAAAACAAAACAAAACACTAGGACTAGAAGGAAACATTCTTAACCTAATAAGGGATAGTTACCAAAAAACTTCAGCAAAATTAATGGTGGAACATAAACTACTCTCTTTATAAGTAAATGAATGGTGGATGTGGGAGCTAGATTTCTACTGTTAGAGAGCTAAGTTACAGACAAGAAAGGGTGATGGCTAGAATGGACCAGGTGCTACTGGGTTAGAATATGAGACATCAGTATGAACTCATGTTTAGCTTAATAAAGATGAAAATAGACATATACAGATATAATTATAGATATGTATATATACTTGGTTAGTATATATACATATATTTCTTAGCTATGTCTGCTGAGAAGTCTAGAAGCTGTAACACTCCAGTTGTAATGAGCACACCAATCACCCAGCTCTTGGTTTCTAAATTTCATTCTCCAATAAGAGGAACCAGAGCTCCTTAGAGAAATGGCTGACTCTAGTGCTACAGCAGGGAATTTACAAGATGGGACTGGAGCATCTTATATTACCAGAAAGAAAGGAAGCATCAAAAACAAAAGGACGGGGAATGTGAAAGGGACACGGGCACCAACCTGAAAGTGCTCCCGATGGCCAAACCTGGAACAATTTGAGCAACAAAATAAGTAATGTAATATATCTCAAAGTATAAAATAAATATACATGCGTCTATACTGATATAAGTAAATTTTTGAACAAACAAACAAACAAGCCTTCCTTACAGATAATATGTGTAAATATTCTGTCCTCTTAGATGTAGAACTTAAATTCTCCCTCCTTGAGCGTGGGATGGACTTAGTGACTTCCTTCCAAAGAATACAGAATGAATACAAAAAGCAGACGGTGGGGAGATAACTTTACTATGGAAAAACCTGGCAAAAACTACGTCGGTCGGATGACAAAGTTAACTTCATCAGTTACAAGTCATGTTGACAGAATGTACCCCGCGATATGATGTGATGAAGGGTATTTCACTTCCCTATTTTATCTCCCCCAAATATAATCCCTAATCATGAGAAAAACATCAGCAAGTCAAAAATTGAGGGGTGCACTACAAAATACCTAACCAATACTCTTCAAAACTGTCAAGGTCATGAAAGAAAGAATGAGAAACTGTTATAGACAAGAGAAAACTAAGGAGACATAATGACCGAATACAATGTGATCTCCTCGACTGGTTCCTGGAACAGAAAAATGACGTTAGTGGAAGAATTAGTGAAATCTGAATAAAGTCTGGAATTTGGTTAATACTAGTATACCAGTGCTGGTTTCTTAGTTTTGATGTGGGTACCACAGTTAGGTAAGATATTAACAATGAGAGAAACTGAGTAAGGAGTATACAAGAACTTTGTATACTGTCTTGGCAACTTTCTTGAAAATCTAAAATTATTCCAAAATAAAACATTTTTGCAAAAAATTATTTTCCTTAAAGTCAATAAGAGTAATGGGTGACCTCAGAATGCTAATTAGCACTGCAAGAAAACAAAAAGAAATAAAACATATCAGGATCAGAAAGGAAAAACTAAAAGTGGCATTATTTGATATGATTATTTACACAGAAAATCTAAAACAATACATAAACTATTAAAACTAATGTCTTTAGTCAATTGCTTTCAATACACACACACACATCTATGTACCAGCCACAATTAGAAAGTGTAGATATTCTTAAAGATATCGTTACAGTAGTAATAAAAAGCTATAATTTATCTAGAAATTAATCTAAGATGTGCAAGGCTTTATAAAGAAACAAAACATTTTTATTGAAGGATATAAAAGAGAAAGTGGATAAATGAAAAGATACACCATGTTCATGGAAGGAAAAATGCTCTATCATAAAGATGTCACTGTTCCACAAATTAACACATAACTTAGTAAAATTATAATCAAAACCCCATCAGAGTTTTTCATGGGATATTTTCAGAGTAATTCATTTCCACTGACAGTTGGGTCATAGAAAAAACTCGTCCGAGCAATGAGCAGTGGTGACAGCCTAGGTTCTTTTCCATCATCCCAGGATGGTGGGTTCTGGGCCTCAGTCCCTCATCACTCCAACAAGGTGATGAGCAGGGGAGTCTTGAGTTAGGCCTGTGATTGGGATGTATTTTGACATCAGCAGCATTCTGCATTTTTGAAAGAGAAGCAATGGAGAAAATTGTTTCTTACTATTTCTATTGCTCAGGAACCAAAGCTTCTTCCATCCTGGGCCAGTTAAGCCATAATAAATAACCCTACCAGTGGAAAAAACACCTCATTTCATTCCATGAGTTTATAAATCAGTATGTTATTCAGTTATCCCCTGACTTCATCTAATATTTTTCTCCATCACTCCACTATTGGGGATAGTGTCCTGCAGGAAAAACTTACATTCTAAAATGTGCATTTCATCTTCTTCCAGTGTGGAAAATCAGGCTCAGTGAAGGAGGAAGAGTTAGCAGCCACTGCCAGCTTGGAAACAAGCCATGGAAAGGCATCCAGGAAGAATCTCGTTAGAAGATGACTTTATCATGCCAGATCAGGAGTTCGTGGCCGGCAGCTCATGCAGGAGTTGGCCTCTTCTTCTACTTCCATGTCTGCTCCTCCCATCTCAAGGAAGCTCTGGGACACAGCTCAGGTCAAAAGATGAACCACAACAATTGCGCCCATGTGTATAGTTTGCAAATCATTTGTCTAATTTGATCCACATAACAACCCTGTGTCTATTGCTATTTGAAAAACGGGGAATATGGCATGTTACAGATGGGGAAGCAAACCCAGACTTCGAATTCACAGCTAGTAAGCAAACAAGCCAGAACTCATGTCCAGATTTTTAAAAAGTCACTGTCTTGCATTCCACTGTCTCCACACACCTCACATCATTGCTTTCCATGGCGTTATCTCCCCAGTGCCCACTTGCATTGAACTCTTCAACTTGCGGTTTAGTTGCAGCAGTAGTTATACTTATCTGAAGACACATAGGGAGGCATGTGGTTAGTCCACAGGAAAGACTGAAGGAGGGGAGTCTTTTGGTAACATAATCATCTTGCCCTACAAACAAGAAAGGCAGTTCCTCCACACGGACGGTTTCAAAGGGCAGCTGGCAGCACTGTCTCTGCTTTCTGTGGGTGGTGCTGGAGCCTTCTTCCTAGGCCTGCACACAGAGCCGGCATCTGGCCAGCCCACTGCTGACACCTTGTGGTGGAGAAACAGTGTTCCTGACCATTTCCTATCAGAATCATGCCAAGAAAGAAGAGATGGAAGGCTAGGGCCAGTCAGGTCTCCTTCTGTCTTTCCCAGATGCCCCTGGCAGCCCACTCTCCTGAACCCGCTGCTCCAGAATCGCTTAGGGGCTGTTGTAACGCTCAGTGGATGGCTGCAGGTCTTCCTGAGGCCTGGGCTGTCCAGCTCCTGCCAAGCCATGGTGGCGGTCACAGGGCCCTGTAGGTGGCACCTGTTGCCCGAGGCAGTAACTGGCACACATGGCACTCGCCAAACAACTGACAGATGAAACAAGGATTTGCTCATAAAAATAGGCATGAACCAGACACCTGAACACTGGGTCTACTTTGGGGCCCTGTGTCTGCTGCTGTAAGCATCGGAAGGCGGGCAGAGGGCACCCTGCTGGAAATAGAGCTTGTGGCAACTGGCCTCTTGTGACAGCCTTTGAGGCAAATTACAATTTAGAGGCAGAAATCATCAAAGGACTTGTTCTGATGTCAGCAAGAACACTTCACATTCTAAGGAGACACTATTAGTAATTGGAGACGGGTGCCTCTGAGATCTATATGTGTACCCTTTTAGTAGAGGCATCTAAACATGGAGCTTCATCACTGTTTTAAGATGTGGTGTTCAATGATTTCAATTCAAGGTATTTTTAGTATTCCTAACAGTCATCATCAGTGTGGCTATGATTCACTTAATTTGCTTAGTAAAAATGTAAAACGATTTTACCTCAAAGCCCATGATGTCCCCATTAAGCTTAGTAGCTAAGGGTCCTGAAGTAAGTATTTTAATCTCTAGCCCTCATGTTCTCCATCGAGAACATGAAAAGTTTAAAGAAATCCATAGTTCTTAAAGTGTGGTTTGTGAACATCCGTGCATCAGAATCCCATGGTCTTATTACAGACCCAGACTTCAAAATTGCTGGTCCGGGGCCTGGGAATCTGCATGTTGATTCATTCTTCAGGTAACTCATGCACATGTTGGAGAATCACTGAAGAAGGTGATGTGGAGTCTAGGATTTACTGAGAATTAATGTGCACTGGACACTGACAACAAGAAGTTCCTCCCCTTAAAGAGTTTGTGGTCCTCCTGGGAACACAGACAAGTGACCAAAAGGCATGAAATGATGACAAAGGAAGGAAGGAGGAGAGTGTGGGTAACTGCTGGGGGGCAGAGTCCCTGAAGGCTTCACAGGAGAGGTGACCCTGGAGTTGTCTGGAAAGATGTGTTCACCAGGTATACCAAGAGTGCTGCTGACCAAGGTCGGGAGAGACTCGTGAGCAGCATGTGACTTTCCACCGTGGCTGCGGTGTCCTAGGGCTGGGACTGTCAGAGATCAGAAGCCCCACCCCTACTGTGAAGCCAGCATCTGTAAGAGGAGAGGAACACACTAAGGATTAGCCTGGGTTTTCATTTGATCCAAAAATGGATCCAAAGCTCTGGTAATCTCATCCTCTCTTTCCAAAACAGAGAGAGGTCAGGTCCTGTCGGAGGGAATGCCCAAGGGAGGGACTGAGCTATGTCCCTCGCAGGCACGCAGGTAGGAGGGCCAAGGGAGTGCCCGCGAAAGCGGGCTTAGGATTTTGTGTCGGCAAATTACTTTCTTAATAAAGAACATTTAAAAAATAACAATTCTTTTTCTCCTTCTTATGTCTTTTTCCCATCCCCACTCCCCTTCTCGCTTTCAATTTCTTTGACTAATATTTAAAACTGTTTACTTTCTGTAGCTTTTGGAAAGATGTACCAAACCCACCCTTCCCCCCAGTCTCCCTCCTAAACAACAACAACAACAACAACAAACCTTTATTTACTTACCGTGTGGGATCTGATCCATGTTCTTAAATCTACCCTCTGTCCTTCAGCATGAATTCTGTCCAGGCCATCTCACCCAGATGGCCATTGATTGTCCTGATGGCTATGTGCACACACAGAGAGGAAGCAAAACACCATCCCACCCATCTTCTGCGTGGTGTGCTTGAGGCTGCTCCTAGCAGCCCATGAGAGCTGATTCTACAATTTCAGAAATTTTTCAAGTCAGTTGTTAAATACAGACATTATTAAAAATTAAATTATACACATTACAATTAAAACAAAGGCAATAGATGCTCAAAACCTATCACTTCTCAATTATTTTATGGTATTATGCTATTATCTATGCTCTTGAGATTATTTACATCCATTACATCTGAATAGCGGAAATACTATATCATGAGGTGCCACTGCACGTGTCTTGCCAGCTCTGAGTACAGTGACATCATGTTATTAGCTTAAAATTGATCATGGTGAAAATATTTACACCACAGAAATCAGCATATGGTAGAAACCAGGGCTCAATTTACTGTTTCGTTGATTATCTAGACTTCAGAAAGTGATGGAAACGTTAATAATGAGGATTAAACTGAAAAGTATGTCATAGCTATTATATTGGTACATTGCGAATAGCACAAAAATTTGAGGAAATATTTTTTCATATTTTAAAACTATTATCTGATTTAGAAAAAAAAAATGTCACTTGTGTCATCGATGAACAAGCAGTGTTCCAACCTACATTTTTGTGGTTTCACTTTTGTCTTATATGTTAGCGTAAGCAAATATCACTGGCTTCCAAGTCCCAAGACTAGGTTGTATACAGTTTAATTGTGGAACATTAAATAATTTTATCTCAAATGCTTACTATGCAGGCTTAAACTTTTTTAATGATCAAAACTTAAAAAACAGAGTTTTTCTTTAATGAAAAAAAAATTGAATGCTCATTCAGCAATTGCAACCAGGTACAGGTAAAAGAATTCAGCAAAAATCAGCAAAAGCGTTCTGCGATAATCAATTGGCTAATGGAATTTATAACAAAGAGTGTTGTATATTTTATTATCATTTGTAAATTGTGTGCTATACATCCCCTGTATCAGCGAAATTTATAACAAATGTGTGTGTAAATATGTGTGCACGCATTCTATTTTCCAGAGAACCCATAGTCTTTTCTGAGCTTTACATCTGTGGAACACAACTCATACCCATCAAGGCAGCAAAAGCTTTAATTGGTTTTAATTGCCATGATGGCTACTAGAAGGAGCAGTAGATTGAGAGTCCATGAAGACTAGGTTCTCATCTTGATACTGCCACTCACTAGCTCTCTGCCACTGGATAAGTCACTCAGCTTGTCTCTGTATCTCAGTTCCGTTATTCACAAAAATGGGTGCATTGAACACTGTGAACAGTAAAGTCCATTCCAGCTCTAAACTGTTATGATTTATGACCATGTGAGAAAGGGATGATTCTGAAGTTGCAGGACTGCAATCTAGGAGATTTTGGTAGCTCAAACATACCAACCTGAGGATTCCCAACTTTACATTTGGATACCAATAACATCTGTGAGGTCACAGATATGTTTTAAATACCCCCATGTTGTTAGTTACTATACTTTCAATAGGAATGACACGAAATCCAGCCCAAGGGGAGGAAAGAAACCTTATCCATAAAGAAAGTCTTTCAAGGCCTGTCAGTGTGAGAGGAAATAACATAATTCTGCATATGAGGGTAGGAGTGAGATAGCTGTACTAAATCTGCTCCTCATGCAGGACACCGCTGTCCTAACTCCCTCAGTCCCTGCCCCTCTCCCCACGTAGCACATGCAGGTCACTCAGCACCCAACAAATAAGGGCCCAAAAGAAATAATAATTACATAGATAGCACTTTGTCTTTGTAGCCTTCACAGTGCTGGGCAGGAAATGGTTAAGCAAGGCTGTCCTGAGCTAGGGCAGCCATAGGCAAGGAAGGGGCGCCAATTAATAACACTACACAGGAAGTGTGGGCCTCCTTCTCTCCGCCCAATGGGGAAATCCATTTTCAATTCTGACCTCAATGAGGAAGTTTCTCTTCCTGCCAAAAGGAGCGGAGTACACTCTTCCCCGCCCCACGGCTCAGCAGAAACAGAAGACAGAGGGCAGATAGAGGAAAAACAGCACCGAGTGCACTGTACAACCCAGGATAGACAGAGCAGGAGTTGATAGAGACGACTTCCCTCAGTGAAGTTCAAGTGATAAAACAACTCATCACACACTCACTGAAATGACAAGGGCGGAAACAAGAAAACGCTACCTGATGAAGAACAGAAATAGTGGGAGACACAGAAAAGGACAGCAGAATTTAGAAGAGTCTAGACACACCACACCACATTGCCTGTAGGTTCCTTAGCAAAGAGTAAACAGAAGGCATACCAGAAGTCCACTGGGTATATTTTAGTATGGTATATATTTTTTCACTAATATAAGATAAAAACCATATGTAGTTCTTATCCCATTTTTCTGTCCTTATAAAATTCTAAGTTGAGGAACCCTTCAGGAACTTTCAGATTGACAACTGGCCCAGGAAGATCCCGACTTTATGGTTAAAATCCAGGATCTGACACTTAGGGTAAGAAGAACCGGGCGAGCAGCTCTGCCCCTCTTTGTGGAATGACAACTCCAGGACGTCTGTTTCCATTGAGGTGTGTGACACATTTACATGTTCACATGCTCTATCAGCCAAAAGTCCAACCAGGAGAACAGAAAGCACCTCAGACACTTACATGCAAGGGAATTCAATGAAGGGGACTGGCTACATGGATGATGGTGAGCTGAGAAGCTGAGCCGGGGACCCTGAGGTACTGCTGAGGCCAAAGGGACAAAGAGAGAAGGCCATTATGGGAGCTGCAACACTAAGGGCTTTCCAGAGGGGTTTGGAAATGGGGCACAGAGGAAGCCGCTGAGGAGGAACCTGCCTGAAGTGAAGAGAAAGGGAAAGAAATAGCTTCTTCCAAGTTCAGCCAGGGTCAGGTCCTCCGCCATACAGGCAGAGCAGGGGAAGTTAAGGAATGGATCTGAGGGAAAACAGGCCCAGAGCTAGCACACATACTCTCATTTGGTCCTAGAAGTAACTCCAAAAGCAGGTAACATAATCTCCATAGTACTGATGGAGAAACCAAGCCTCAGAGACATTAAAATCCAGCACAGCCAACTGCTCTGCCTATGGTGGAGCTGAGACGGAAACTTAGATCTTCCGTCTGTACACCCACGCTCTGCCGACTCCCCCGGGTCCTGCAGTGGCGTGGGAGGCAGGTTTATCTGTTGAGCTTCATGGTACATCCAAGCTACCAATGGTAGTGGTCCTTAACTTCCTGCTTGTTCCTGTGCCAGAAGCCACAGTCAGGGTGCCACATGGTGCTCTGGCATGAGGGAAGGCCATTGTGGGCCAGGACTGCCAGCCAGGGAGGTGGACTCACAAAAGGTTTCTCCCAACTGCCCTGAGCCTCCACGAATGGCCTCTGTGTGCTCTTCAGAAGGCAAAGCAATGGGCCAACACAGAGGCTGCGCCAGCTAATTATCTAGCCCTCCTTCTGCTCCCTGGAAGCCCCAGCCCTGCTGGACGGCAGTGTTCTGTGTGTCTGATGTCAGATGGCCTGGTTCCACCTCTCAGTGGAGCTGGTATTTAGTTGATCCTTCAGGCTCCCCTTTGGCTCATAAAACACAAACATCTGTTGGGGTTCTGGTTGGCCTGTGGTAGACTTCAGAGTGGAGAGGGGTGCAGAAAAGGTGAGGGAAGGGAGAGGGGAGCCGGGGGAAAGGGAAGACTAGAGCAGGCTTTCTGGGGGAGTGAATTGGCTAATTAATGGGAGAGGCTTTATCAAGCCAGAGCCCTGACCAGACCCTCCCAAAGAAGGGAGAGGCAAAAGATAAGATGGATTTTCATGGAGTTTCCTTGGAAAGCCTGAAGTAGAGTCTGCGGATGCTTTTCCTCCATTGCTTCTGCTTCCTCCAACTGTTCCTTTTCTCACCAGTTGGCTATTATTTTCTAACGCATTTTGATAATTACTTTATCAATCAAGAAGGATAAACAAAAGCCTAAAAATACATCCAAGTGAATGAGTTCCCACAGCCAACCAATCTTCAGTACTATGATTTTTGTTTTTTGTTTTTTTCTTACAGCCGTGCTTAAGAAATAGTTCGGTTCCTCATTCACTGGTGGTTCAGCAGGACATACTCACCACCTCTGCCCTCCTGCCGCTCATCCACAGGGCCAAAGAAATTCAGCGAGTTAAGGAAATGCTATCCAAGCAAAACAAACACGCTAAAAAGACTTGCCCACAGTCTTATCCTTATTAGAATGATTCTTTGCCTTTATTTGCTTATTAAAGCAACAGAGTAGTGGGTCAAGAGGTGAGAGAGCACTTCACGAGCCACTGTTTAAAAAAAGTAAAATGTAAGGCGTTTGTATCGTTGCAACTGTTTAGAAAGAAAAGTGCCAGTTATTCAATGAATAGAGCTCATATTTCAAAAGCCAAAATATTGTCTAGATGTGCCCTGTGAGTGACTGAACATGAACCCAGGCCATTCTCCTCAAATGTATCTCACCAAGTGGCCCAGCCCAGCCAGGCTTATTACAAGCCACAGAGAGAAGCCAGTGAGCACTGCACTGGGGAAGAGGCATTACCTCAACTTCTGCTTCAGTCCTAAATCCACGACTTTGGAATGAAAAAGTCATTGGGGCAAATCACCCGAGTGACCAATTTGAAAGATTTTCCTGCCACCCTCCCCCGCCACCCCTTCCCACCCCCTCCCCAGTTTCCATTTCCCAAAGTAACAGTGTCCCCTGCCAGGAGGGGGTCTGAGTTTTCTTTCCTATCGAGAACAGAACAGGACTAACATATTCGGTGACCATTCCCGACAATCCATAGCAGGTACTATAGGGATATCAGACCTGAAGGAAACGATCCAATTTATAGCTGCTCACGTAAAAGCCATCAGGAGAATCATGAAATGATTCTCCATATGGTGCCCTGAAGCTTCCAAAAATATACGAGAAAGGGGCTTGGAAGGAATCCTTTCCTTTTCAGAAACAAGGAGGGCCGAAGCCAAGCATCTGCGGCAACCTGGAAAAGACACTCCTCCCCGACTGTGTCCCCAGGGGTGGCCTGGAGGGTCCATCTGTGAAGCGGCCCAGGCAGCCGGGGTCACCAACCTTGGCTTGTTAGGCTTTTCCATTAACCAAGCTTATGTTTTCTAGCATAAATGAACTCTACAGTTACATTGTGTGGAAGCTTCAGGACATGGTTTGCCAAATGGAAAAACATTTGGAGGTTGAGAAAATATCTTGCACATAAATTACTGAAGGCACAGAGAATCTAAAAGAGGGATGAAATCAGAAGCCAAGGAAAAGCAGGGAGGGTGCCAAAGTAAAAAACGGAGAGAGAGACAGAGACAAGGAAAGCGATGGAACGATCTCTCTTAATGACCTGCCTTCAGACCGAAAGGCACGTTTTTAAGCTGTGTTTGAGCCTCATAAAAGCCATGTGCCTGAGCATTGGGAACTATCCTTTGAACGGTGAGATCAAGCCCCCATTCTTCACCCTTCCTAAGTGGAGCTCTTCATTGATTACGTTAAGTGCTGGCCACCAGTAAGAAACACAAAAAGCTCACTGTTTTTGACGGTGGCAAAGGCCAGTTACACACTTGTTAATGTCCTGATTTATGACACTAAAGAGATGGAACTGAGAATGGTGCTTCCTCTCTCTCTCTCTCTCTCTCTCTCTTTCCACACACACACACACACACACACACACACTTGTTGCTCTCTCTCTCTGTCTCTCTTTCTCTCTGTGTCTCTCTTGTGCCGTCTCTCTTGGTGGTGGTGCTGGTGGTGGAAACTATTAAAACAGAGGCAGATCAGGAAGTTTGTGATAAAGAGAAGCCAGGCTCTCGTCTGACATACAATCTCTCTCTTGGCTTAAGTAAACTTGCTCCTTCAAGGCCTGCCATCAACAGAGTCGGGCTCACGTTTCACCACTAAATCTGAGTCAACAATCTCTAATCTGGACACTGGGTTCAGAATCCAGGCTCAGGTTGCGCTTGGAAGCTGACAGCAGGGACGAGAGCAGAGAAAAATACGGCCTTTGTTTCTGGTTTGATCGTCCTCACCGAGCTGAGCTGAGGTCATGTGTCGTTTTCTGTCATCAACAAGATAAAAGTTTGCACCTCCCTGGCCCTGAAATGTCTCTCCTGCCGTTTATATTAAGGCCAAGGAGCTCTCTGCCCCAGGACTAGAGGGCCAAGTTTGTGGAGAGCTTAGATTTGGAGTCCTTTTCATCTTTCTGACATATGATACCGTGACATAGGCAGCCCTTGCTGGGTTGCTATGCAGATATACAATTTCTGAAAAGTTACACCCGGAAAACGAAAACCCCGGGCTGGATTAGCATTTCACAAAGAACAGGGATAAAATGTGTAGCAGTTAGGCTAAAAAGCTAAAAAAAAAAAAAAAAAAAAGTGAATTAAAGTTTCATGAAAACAAACTCTTTTTTAAAGGATCAATAAGTATAAAAATATCTTATTGCATTCCCGGTCTTTGGTTCTGAGCCCTATTCCAGCTACTGTATGTGGAGAGATACTGTGAGCCAAATGGCGGAGACTGGGAAGGGAGGTCTGGGTGCAGGCTGGGAGTTTGGGGGTGCGGGGGAGTGTGAAAGAAAAAGGGCTTCTATTGGGTGCTATTGTTTTATAAAGCTCTTCTTTCTACCTGTAATTGTTTTCATTGTTTTTATTTTGTGATAATCTTTCCCTTTTGTTTAAATAAACCTAGAAAGAAGGAAAAACCTTACCCCGTGGTCTAAAGGTTCTGGCTAAATTAGCTTCAGCATGGACCTTCTTTTTCTCCACCAAGGTCAAAGAGCATGCCTTCCAGAGCTCACTCACTCACACGTCAGCCTTTCCTAAAGAAACCTTTTTTCAAGTGGTTGCAATACCAGGAATGATCTTAAATGGAATATTCAAATGGAAAGTGATATTTGCATGAGAAGTTGGAAAAGGGAAATGATCAGGGGTTTCCCTTGTTATCCCCAACACTAATGCCTTCCCACTGAGGTTGTGTGATGCTCTTCTGGTGCCCTTCCTGAGCTGGCCTTGTCCACACAGCTAGGGAGTGGTGGCCCCTCACCTACAGCTCAGACACCAGGACTTCCCACCAGCCCCAGCTGCAGAAGCTCTGGAGGGAAGGCCAGAGTAGGAAATGGGAAAAGGGATTTCAAAGACACAGAAGGTGTGAAGAAGATTTAAGGGCCTCAACTGATCCTGTTCCCAACTACAGATGGGAGGCACACGCTGAACAGCTCAATCCTTCAGCATGGAGTGTGAGTCGTGTGCTAGGGGCCCATAGGAAAGGCAAAGATGGATTAGCCCTGCTCCTTGCTCCCAGGCTGTTAGAGGAAAGCAGATGAGTGGAAATAACTAAAGAGCTATCGCGTGGATCCCCTTGAGCATTCTTATTTGTTGGATTATGTAGCTGGCAGTGTTTGCAAAGAAAAGTTCTCATTCAGACAGGAATGTTTTGGAAGTTAGTGAAAGAAGACACGGGCAACTGAATTTTTCTATAACTCGAGAGATGGGAACCACCTTCGTCGCTTCAAGGGCTGATGCTGCAGTCACTGTCAAAGATGAGATGACATACGTGAAAATGACGGGTGTAAATTCGGCCACTATTAGGTACTCAATTAAATGCTCTTTTATTCACGTATGCAGGCATCCATCCATCTACAAGAGGGAGGCCAAAATGTGAGAGTGCTGGTTAAGTGTGGGCTCTGTATCAGGCAGTTCCAGGCTCTGCCACTTACTTAGCCACTATGTACTCAGTTTCCTCATCTGTAAAATGGCAATAATAATAATAGCAACCATTACACAGGTTGTTGTGAGGCATAAATAAAGTAATGCAAATGAATAGCATTTAGTACATATTGGATAAATGCCCATTAAATTGAGCAGTGGTGTTCATTCCTTCTTGGAGGGGTTCGCAGTCTGCTGGTTTGGCTCAACACTGCATGTGAGGAATGGGTGAGGAAAGAGAACATTATCTGTTCCCAGAGGTTTGGAAGCAGGCTGGAATGACATCATCGGACATGTGTCCCATTGGCTGATTCAGATTCAAACTGAATTATAATCTGAGTTGACGCTGGTATTTCTGCAGCTGTGGTGCCATCAAAAGACCACTGCACGTGGGGACAGAGGGTTCAAATCTTGGCTCTATTATTCACTAGCTGAGTGATTTAAGCTTGAGCCGATCATTTAAGCTTCCTGAACTGTATCTTCCTCATCCCAAAGTGAGGATTGCACTGCCTCTAGCATGTGGTTTTCTGAGAATTGCCTGAGATAGTTTGAGTGACTGCTGTTGTGGTGTCTGGCAAATGGAGGCTGTCGACATTTCTGTCCATTCAATAGGTCAGCTAGTTGACCAGGGATCCACTGTCCCAGCCCAAAATGACTGTGAGGTTTAGATTCAGCCCCCTGGGTTTCGGGCAAAATGACGCAGCCTTGTGCGGTCGTCAAAGCTCTACCACTGTTCTTAACGTCCCTTTGCTCATCAAACAAGTGCCATGGGAGAAAGCCCAGCTTGCAGCTCAAAAAATCAGAACGACAGGAAATGGAAAACAGTCTCTGGTCCACATGTCCCCTCTCTCCCTGCCCCAGGAAATTTAACTTGAGTACCAAAGTGCACTCTTCTCTTCCTTTCTCTGAGCTGCTGGCACCTCATCCCATCTCCTTCAAACTTTACCTATAGATACATCAACAGCTAAATTTTGGGTGTTGTCAAAACCAGGTGTCAGGAGAAATTAGCAGATATTTTTCCTTCCCAAACACAATATAAAGGTCAAAGATCTCTCAATTTCATGGTTGAGGCACCAAGTAAATGATCTGAACCTACAATGTGGACCGCCAGGCATCCTGGGCCCCGGTGAGGCAGCTCAGCATCGTGACAGGGAGTGTGGATGTCAGAGCCCACTGCTGGGCTCTGCCTCTTGTTATTCATGGCACCTTGGACAGAAAACCCTTCATTTCATACCTCATTTTCTTTGGTTATGAAATGAGGATGATGATAATATTAGCATTTCCCTCACAGGGCTGTGTGAGAATTAAATAAGTGAATGTGTACAAAACTCGTAGATGGGGCTGTGCACAGAGTGAACACCTGATGGATGTGGGCTGTTTTCCATATCTCAGCAGAGGCTACTCCTTTAACTAGAAGAATTACATATGTTGGTGGCAACTGTTCATACCATGCAGTCAAGAAGACAGACCAACAGGCCATTTTCGGGTATCGAAGACTAACTTTCCCTCTATAAATGTGTTCGAGAGTCAAGGAATTACTAATCTTTAAGGCTTTTCTGAATAAAAATAGTTCCATGACCTAGAATCACTGCACAGCACAGACACCCAAGGGCAGTGGCTGGGTCTCAGCTGCTTACGTCACTCCTTGCAATGAGAAGAAGCCTTAAGGTGTGCTGACTGACTGGCTGAATTGGAATGCTGCTCATACCTCTCTCCCTTGAGCATGAAAACAGTATGAAACCCTGCAGTCTTTCTGCGGTTGCTGCACAGCTGCTCTGGTTTTCAGGCTATACTGTCCTCTTGCATCATTAAGTTAATGAGATAAACGTACCTCAACTCAGCCACTGTTTTCCATCCCAAGGGCAGAGAACAGCTTTCAAAGGATGCAAAGTTAGAGGGCCACGTTGCCCACCTTTGAGGACCCTGATGTCATGGGAAGAATGGTCAAGAAGTGGCCTCATCCATTTAAACAAGAGCCTGGGAGCTCATGGGAGAAGTGACGATTGCACCTCAGGGAAATCAGGCTTGTTTTTATGGAAGGGTGGCATGGAAATTGCACTTTGAAGAGAGTGGTTTTTAATTGTATTAAAAATGATAACAATGAGGAGGGCTCTCCATGTGCTGAGCCTAAGAGATATAAGGCAAACAAGACAGTACCCCCATCCTCAGAGACTTTGTAGACTAGCAAAGGGCATGGACAGGTGAGCAGCTGGACAAGCAAAGGGTCATGCGCACTGGGATGGTGGCGGCCATGGAGGGTGCCTTTCCCAGAATGGGTGAGAGGAAGTGGTCCTGGCAGGTTCCCCTGGAGAGAATCACCTGAGCAGTTGGCTGAGTCTTGATGGGCTACAGAAATTGCCCAGGGAAGATGAAGGAAAGACAATTGAAGCAGAGACAGTTCTATGTGCAAAGACATAGGAGTGGGAAAGAGATAAGGGCATCAGGAAAGAGCTCCTAATTCAGCACAGGTGGAGTGCAGGTGGGACTGGCAGGCTGGGAGTGGGTGGGGCTGAGAGGTGAGGTTGGGGGCGGATGGGAGGGCTTTGCTTGCCACACTGGGCCCTTGGTTTTGCCTCCGCAGGCCATAGGGAAGCCCTAAAGAGGTTGTAAGCAGCGTTTGATGTGTGCCAGAGTGGGGCCCGAGGAGGAGCCAAGGAGGGGAGAGAGTGGATGTGAGACTTGAGTGCTTTGCACCTGGGCCTCAGCCCTGGCCTTTGGCTGTGCCACGTGGGCAGTATGAGCTGGCACCTACAGGCCTGTGGCTCAAGCTGCCCTTCCAGTGTCAAGGGAACACCTGCTGTGCAATGGGAGGGAAGCTTTGCAGAGCTGTGAATCCAGGCTCCAGATGGGCAATTCCATAAACCCCGGAAAACATCCAGAGAGAGCTCTGGTGAGACTAAGTGGTCTATCTTTTCCACAGCCCCATCCTCCCATTGTGTGTAAGCCAGTGGGTCAGGAGCCATGAATTTTATTATTTTCCAGTGTCCCCTATCAGCATCAGACATGGGGCCCTGTGTTCTGTGGGGGTTTGATAACCGCCAAGGAAGACACTACCTGACTCATTTCTCAAAACACAGAGTAGCCTCAGCACTCCCCCATATCCAGTAAGAGTGGCAGGCAGTAACCATTATCACTCAACCTTCTAGCTTCATTTAAAATGAGGCCCACTTTAGAACAAAACTGAATCACTGCCACAAATTTACAGGAAGTCAAAATGACTCTTTGTGAAGATGTCAAATTTTTCTCCAGATTGGATGTGTAGCCTCTGGCACCAAACCTCCTGGGTTTGAATCCCATTCTGCAATTCACAGGCTGTGTGGGCTTGGGAAATTACTAAATTTACTGAGCTCCTAGTTCTTCATATGGAATAAAGGGAAAATGAAAGGACTTTCCTCATAGGATTATTGTGACGATTAATGAGTCTAATAACATATTCTCAGCACATGCTAGTAATTGTTTGCATTATTTCTATTTCTCTTTATAGATAATGTTGAAAGCCTAAAAGGATTGTGTATTTAGGGAACACTAAGATTAAAAGAAGGAAGAGAAGGAGGAAAAGGTGTACTGATGTCTAATGAGATGCCACAGAATCTTTTCATGTTGGAACAAAGGTACCTTTTGTTTCCACGAGGGTCAAAATGTTTGCTTGACAATCTTGGACTACAGACAAAAACAAAATCAATATCCTGGATGATTGTCTCTATGGCCAAGGCCAGATGAACAAGCTATCAGGAACTTTGCACCAGACAGCCACAGCTGGGTGCCCCAGCCCCTGGCACGTCTTCAGCTGGGCCTGCAGAGTTCCGACAGGGTTGTTCTCATAAACACAACCTACACCCGGAAGCTTCCAGATTCCCTCAGTTTCCACGACAGAAAGAACCCAGCTCTCCAACTCTTAGGATAGTTACCTAGAGGAGACTGTGATCGTGCCTAAGGTTTTAATGAACATCTGTTTTTCGATGAGCTAAACCAAGCCAGGTGGGACTCTGGACTAGTAAATTCTCCTTTCTAGGATTCAGATTTTTCATATGTAGAACGAGAGGACAGGATGACATCGACATTGCCTAGAACTAGGTATTGACATACTTTCCGCCTTAGAAACTTGCTGATGTTTAATTCAGGTACCAAGGAAAAACCAGATCAACCCACCCCATTCACATAAAGCTAAGCAGAAGCACCTCCTAGGCCACATTGTGAGAGTGGAAGCATGGGGGAGCTTTGCCTCCTGGATGTGGCTTCTCGAAGCCTTAGAGCTGAAGATCGGACCTTGGGGAGCACACAGGAAAGACCCCACAGGCCTCAGGCCCAGGAACTCACACCACACGCACTGTGTGTGGGCAGCAGTGCACCCTCCAACAGACTGATGGTCTCCCCTCTGCAGAAGCGTGACCTGCAGCAGGTGGAAAAGGGCCACTGTCACTCCTACATCTTGACATTTTAAAAAACTTACTGGATTTATTTAAAAAAATTTCTCCTAGGGGAAAGGAACATCTTCGGTAACAAGGAAAATAACAACAACAATAGTCATAATAATGAGAAAAGCAAAATAAGCACGTGTCAGTGCATTTTTTTTTCTTAGAGATTTATTTTTGTTTGATGAATCTGACACCGGTCTGGGAGAGGAGAATGTTGGGAGCCCCGCGGGAAAATGAGCACCCAGAGGAGGGACTGTTGCTTCCTGCATGGGTGGGGTTGGTGTTGGGGTTGATCTGTTTGTTTAATTTGTTGCTGGAAGTTTTCCTTTTGTTCACTTTTATAAATCTCTCCCCAGGCAGAGCTTCCCCCTCCCACCTCCCCTCACTACCCTTCAATTTCAATTTTAAAAAGCGAGCTCGCTCGCCAGGTGTGTCCCCCAAGCTCTCACAGCTCTAATAAATAAGGAGCACCTGTAAAACAGTAGCTTGACTTGTTAAGTGACTCTGTACAAAGGAGAATATAGAAATACAGTATGTACACCGCATCCGCGGGTCCCTGGTGCTTCAAGGCCAGCCAGACACTGACCCGGCCTTGCCCACCCGCCCGCCACCCCTCCTGCTGCTGGCGTGGCGGCCTTGTAGGTGGGGGCACCCGGACCCCTCCAGAGAGAACAATTGCTTTATTTGAGTTAGTAAACAGATACACTGAATCACAAGGTGATTTGATTTTTTTTTTTTTTTTTTTTAGTTTTCTTCTTTTTTGAATTTTTTTTCTTATTTTTTTCTCTTTTTTCTTTTTTTCTGTACTCATCAGAATGGGATACTCCACGACTGTCTCACCAACTCAGTGCCAGTACACATGCTCTAGAGGACTTCTGGACTCGCAGCTACAACTGTACAAGTGCACACAAGAAAATCTACCCTGTTATCCTCCACCCACTGATTGAGGATCGAATTGCACATTTCTCTTAACCATGACAGGAGAAAGCAAACAGTGAAACAGAATCATGGGTGATCTTTCTCACTTTCCCTCTTGTTTTCATTGGTTTGTCCATACCATTCTAATTATCATGAAAGGGCTCTGCGTATAGAGAGATTGCTTCACTGGCTTCCTGGATCACCGAAAACCATCAGGGTTGAAATTTCATCCAAGTCTTTCGTGACGCCCAGCAAATATTCCCCCTCGGATTATTTTACACCTTGAGGGCATTTTGGTCTTCAGTTCAACACTCTTGCTCTGTTCCCAAATGGGGTGCTATTTAGGGGAATTTAAAGAGAAAGCTGAGAAGAATAAACATTTACCGAGTTCTCTTGGCATTCGGTCTCTGAAAAACCACAGTATAAACTATTCATGCTGCTTCTTACATCTGTCAAATCGAAAATTAAAAGCCATAAAAGTGTAACACTGAAAATATGGCATTAAAAAGGATAAAGGTGGCCTTTGTAAAAATAACAAGAAAAGTATATCAGCCAATAAAATATTCTAACTCTTCTTTTAAAAGTGCATCCTGGGCAGGACAGAGATGAATCTGAAGTGTTGGGACTCCAGTGCAATCCCTCTCCGCCATCAAAACGTGAACAGTATAGGTCCAAAACCGTACAATGCAAATCACAATTCTTAGTGTAGCAGCAAAACCACAGCAGTTTTTAAAAAGATTAAAAAAAGACTTTTGTTTTCAAATCCATATCATCTTCCAGCCTCACCCTCTGAGCCTTGAAGATGTAGCGGGGAGAATACCTACATTGGTCCTTGTGGCTTGTTGGTGTTTTTTGTTTGTTTGTTTGTTTTTTTCTTTTTAAAACCACGGGCGAAATCCCTAAGTTCCTCTGGGGAGAAGCAGAGATGGTGGCAGCAGGAAGGCTGGGCCCGCTTGCTGGGTCCAAGATGTGCTGGCTTCTCTGGGCTAGAGGCCACCAAGGGAGGGCTGCTTCCTCTGAGATGCTTAATGACAGGAAGCGGCTTTATTTGCTTGAGTTTTAGCCAGAGGGGGTGGTGAGCTGACCAGCTGGTGTCATTGGATGGTGTGACATGGTTTGCTCTGCGCCCTCTCTTCATGCAAGGTACCCTGTGAATGAGTGTTCCTGGAAAAGAGGAGAAGGGGCCCATCAGAATCCGCTGGACCAAGCCGCCCCTCCCCTCAGCCGGGGAGAACCCAGGCGTGAGTCAGAGCCGCACTCTTTCCAGCCGTCAGGTCAGGCCTTACGCAAGTCTCCAGTACTGAGGCAGCACAGCGTGATTTTGACATGACTTTCATTCACGGTTCTGCTCAGGGTCAGCCCTGCCAGCTTTGTGTGAGGAAATGAAACTTTTTGGAATACCACAATGAGCATGGTGCACCACGCCCTCATCTGAAGACCACAACAGCATCCGTCGCTACCCAGTAACTTTCACCCTCCCGTTACTGCACAAACTGCCAGGAGGGCTTCCGACTTGCCAAGGTCACCTCAAAGCCAGGCGAGGTCACCGGAGGACCCTGGAGCTCCAGACCTCACCCCTGTACTATATGCAACAGCCTGGGATTTGCTGCAAAGGAGGAAAGCCAACAGATTCACTTCTTAGCACATGAAACATCACTGTGGACGCATAGACTTCTTTTCAGAGGTTTCCTATGGAGGCGACTGAGCTGGAAAAAATGCCCTTTCTGTGGGTCTTGCCTGAACAAAGGTGAGCCATTCACATCTCTTTGCATCCAAACCGTACAGTAGCTCGGGAATGGAAGACAAGAAATCAACCCAGTCTATGGTCATGCTACCTTGAATGTGCCCGATCTCGTCTGATTTCAGAAGCTACAGGGCTGGGTCACTAAGTTAGTAATTTGGATGGGAGACCACCTAGAAACAGGTGCTGATGTTAAAAAAAAAAAAAAAGAAAGAAAGAAAAGAAAAAAAAGAAAAAAAACAACAACCTGGACTTGGGATCCCAGAGAATTTGAACAGCATTGTTCACCAGGAAAGTTGGCTTCTAGGGAAGGTCCACCCCACCTTTCACCACAGACATGAGGCTCTGGTTCACTGTCCCAACTGGTTTATTCCCTTGGTTTGAAATATAACTTTCTAAGGACACTTAGTCACTCTCGATGAGTAGCCACTTAGAAGTTTGCCAACCAAACTATAAAGTCTCTGAGGCCTGGGGCTGTGTATGTTTTGCTCACATGTCTACATCCAGCAAGCCCCTAGTTCAGCTCAACACACATTTGTCAAATGAATGAGGGTCAAGTAGCTCTCAACCTCCATGCCCCGGAACAGTACCCTTTTGTTCCTGCCAATAAATGGCGATGTCAGAAATGTGCATGGGTAAAATTTGGCTAATATGAGGTAATGACAGAGGACTCATCAACATCTTTACAACTGCTGAGATTATTCCTAGAATGACGAACAAATAATTGCAGAGAGGTGATAGAATTTAGAACTTGAAGGGACCCCAGTGATAATATACTACAATTTCCTCATTTTATAGATGAAGAGATGGAGGCCACAGAGAGACCTGGAAACTTGCTCAGGGTATCTGCAGCACGAATTTAGTACAAGTGTGAGGAGGTCCAATGCCCACTGGGAGGACTAAGTACAAGCTCGTGCTTTGAACCCTGCTATCCAAATCCTGGTGTTAATGGTAATAATAATAATGATTGGCCAAAAACAAGGTTTGAAAATCTGAATGTGCATGACAGGAAATGCCTGAGTTCCCCAAATCACATTAAATCACCAGATCTGTGTGCATTTAATATGTATATTAAATAACCAAAGTGAAAATGCAAAACACCACAAATATGCAATGGGGGTGGAATTACAAGGCCATGGAAACCTTTTTATTTGGCATGGTCAGATTTGGAAATGTGGATGTTTATCTCTGAATAAAGAGCTTTGATTTTTATTTCCCTTCTCTTTTCTTTTTTTCTTTTTTCCTTTCTTTCTTTCTTTCTTTCTTTTCTTTCTTTCTTTTTCTTTCTTTCT